>NC_143390.1:19515301-19859679 GCF_980474605.1 Leiobunum rupestre | reverse complement strand
TATTGCGTCTGGAGAGCTACAAAAATTGCATTCCGTTCCCGTTTTGTTTTATTTACCGATGTAATATTTCTATCCGTTTCCGTTCCGTTTCATTTCTTAATCGTCCTTTCCGTCTGATTATGTTCCGTTTCCTTATACCATGTACGATTTCCGTTCGTTTTCGTTTCTTTTTTTTTCTTGTCTATTAATTCCCTTCCGTTTCCACTCCGTTTCATTTATCTTATTTTTTTCCGTCCGTTATTCCGTTTCCGCTCCGTTGTTTCTTCGTGTTTAGTATTATGAGATAGTTAATATATCCGACCACGCCGAAAATTAAAGATCGATCGATTCCATTCTGTCCTCAGGCATGTGCCATGAGGGCCGCCAAGGTTAAAGGGCCCCCGCCTTCAGTAGCGCCGCTACAGGTAGGCTAGAATAGGCTGTAGCCTATGTGGAGATTTTGAAGGGCCTCAAAATTCGACTAAACGGGGCCTCAAAATATCCTAAAAGCCTCTTTGCAAAATATTTCTTAATCTTTCTGAATTCTAAAATTTATTTATTTGTGGTAAAATTCTATTTCGCAATTTACGAAAAGAGAACCTTCAAGAGGTTGCTATTGTTTGGGGCACTTGATAACTTGGTCAGAGAGGAGAGAGATCACGCGATCAGAGAGAATTCATATAGGGAGTGGCAGGTGGGGAGGAAAATGTCAAGGTTCCTAGAAATTAATTTACGCTAATATAGGTTGGCTGGTTTGGCAGCATTTCCTATGGGCAGTTTTGAGCGCGTTCATTGGCTGTTCGATTGACGTCATCATGAGACTTGGAGAATTTCTTTAAGTTTTTCCCAGGGCCTTCAGGAAGCTAGATTTGGTGTCAGACGGACGGCGCTTTTGCCTAAATTATGTCATAATTTATGAATTGTATTAAGTAAGTACATTTTTTTCAACTTTATTGTTATTTAAGTATTAGATTTTATTATTTTATTTATTTTGGATTATTTTTAACCAAAGTTAGACGTAAATATATTGCAATTTTTAAAATGCATGCCATTATGACTTAAGACTAGGCCATTTTTATTTAGGTTTTTCATTTTTTATATCAATATTTATTCTTTTACATGATTTCCAAAAGCTAATAGGATGACTGGTACAAGATATGCGGTTGCAGTGTGCCAAAATTGTTGAAAATCCACCAAACAATCTGAAGAAACCCAAAATATAACATATTATTGATTCCGCAAAGATCCTGAGCTGCAGAAGGTGTGGGTTGTGCGTTGTAGAAGGTTAGACAAATTTAATCCAGAAACATCACGTATTTGCTCAGAACATTTTAATTTGGAAGACTTCAAAGGGGTTCTCCAATCAGAACTGACGGGGATTTCTCGAAAGAGAATCCGAAGATAATAGTAGGAAAAAGCACAAAAATTGTGACTTAACATTTCACAGAAATGTTCGACAATTTCATTAACATTATCCTAAAATGTACTTAGCAGCTTTACACACAATGACATAAAGAGTAAGGAAATGTATAAAGGATATTATTATTATTTTTTGCCCCTTGATAAGAGGCCATATTAACATATCCGAAGATCACTAGCTAGTCTTTCCTCAGTTATTTGGTTCTATATAATTTGTAGAGGAAACTGATCTCGGTTATTTTTAAATTCATTGACAATATAAAAAAAATGCTTTAACAAATAAATGAAAAAACACAACCAGCCAAATTAAATTCAAAAATTTCAGTTTTAGAAAACATACCCAGGTTAACTTTTTATTTCTAAGTTGAAAAAATAACGGTGATATTTTATATCAAATTGTTGACTAGATTTCAAATCTGACATTATTGAATGAGATTGGCGTTTTAATAGTATAAATAGTTGAATCTCAAAAATACAACGTTTTTGGCATTAAGTTGTAAAAGATATTTGTGATGTTTTATAGAAAGTCATTTTTGCATATTTGAAACAATGGTATTGTTTTTATAAAACAGTAAAAGTTAACTAGTGAAGATATTATTAATTTTAAAATTGACATTGCAAAATTGTAAAAGATATTTGTGATACTTTATAGAAAGTCATTTTTGTTTTGTTTGAAACAATGGGTATGGTTTTTATAAAAGGGTAAAAGTTAACTAGTGAAGATATTATTAAATGGATTGAGCTATTTCTGATATTTCATTGAAAAATTTCGTTTTTAAATTTTTGGATAACACAACACTTGTATTTGTTATATGTAAAATTCTAATTGTAATGTTCAGTTTAATTGGAAAATGAATTTGTCCAATAAATTCTGGTTTAAAAAATATTTTTTTAATATCAATAAAAAAATTTACATGCCTTCAATTTTTGTAAAAAACTCGAAAATAACCGAGAAATTTGCGGCGGTAGAGCGCTTAGCGAGAGACACGGGACGGGATGGGAGTCTCATGATGACGTCACAAACGCGGACGACGACAGAGTGAAAATTTCCTGAGATTTTAGAACCGCGAACTGGCCCCCCTTGGGAAAATGTAGCTCCAAAAATCACGTGATCAAAAATTCGGGCCTGGGACCCTATTCTGTAAGCACTTCTCGATCGAGATCTCTCTCGATCTCGAATCGCTCTCACGAGATGTCGAAAAACGCTATTCTATCAAATATTTGTCGAAAAATGCTACTCGAATTCGATGGACTTCTCGAAGTCGATCTCGACGTGTCCGAAGCTTACGAGATCGCTTTCGACAGAGGTTTCAACCAATCATCGAGCTAGTAGTTCTTTTTAACTACATCCCCCTCCCCCCCCTTCTCCCGTGTTGCCAAAAAGCTACCACTACCCAAACCGTCTTTCTTAGGGAAAAAAGAAATGGCACTTGCTATAGCTCGGCTTGTATTGTTAAATATAGCCTTAGAAATCGATAATAGGCGTAATTTTCAAAGATAAAGAGTTATAAGAGACCAAACAATAAATCCTTTGGACTTAGAGCTCGGCGTTTGGATAAGAAATAATAACTTTATTCATTTTTATCCACAAACGAAAATTATCCAAAAAAACCCGATTATTTGACATGTTAAATTGCTATATAGCCGTGGATAATATCCATGGATAAACAGTTAATCGTAATTTTTATGGTTAATCAAAACTTTAGCGGTTAATTTAGCTGTTTCGCCGAGCTCTATTTGGACTTTAAATATATACTGCAGTATTACAATGAAAATAAATATCCTTTCTCTAAACTGTAAAACATGGGCGTTTGTAATCAGCTGTTTTTGTGATGGTGTATTCTTATTGGTCGGAAAATAGAGAGCCTATGCGCGATTACAACCGGAAATATGTAGAACCCACGTGGCCTACTCGCTTGTCGAGAGTCGAGATGTATCACTTCGAAGTCGATTTCGATGAAGTATAGAATAGCGTTTATCGAGAAATGACTTCTCGATCGAAGTGATCGCCTTCGAGATCGACTTCGAGTCGACATCGAGAGTGAGATCGAGATAAATTAGAGAATAGCCTCCCAGGTCGGTTTCCGGTATAATTCCCTCCCTCATGGGCGTGTCAAGATCGTGAGCCGTTGGCGAAAAATTTAAACTTGGAAATGGCTACTCCCTTGAAAGCTAAATTTCTTAATTTTCAAATTTATTAACAATTTACTATTAATATTGTTTTAACTTAGATTATCAATTATTTAGCTGCTGTAAACCATTGTTTAATTCTGACTTTCAAGAAGCTGAGTAGCAAGAAATTTGAATTCAGGTTAGATAAAGATGCTGTTGAGCCTGTTGTAACATTTTTAACAAGCTTGAATGATGGAGATAAAGAAGCTCTTCTGTCTTATCTTCTGAGTAAAGTGCAATATTTAAAATTAAAAGACACCACAAGGGATGCTTTTTTAAAAGAAACGCATCAAATAATCAAAAATGAAAGGAAAAATCTAGGTTTTCTACATCTGTTACAACGAATATACCCAATCTTTAAAAACATTTTGGAGACAATTCAAAAAAAAATTATTAGTCATATCCTAGATTTGCTTTTCCATGAATTAATGGTTAAATTAGAAATAGGGGTTGACAGTTCTCTTCAAAGAGAAAACTCCAAAACTGAAAGAGTTCAAAAGAAATTAGAGCTTCTTGGAAGAGTCAGTCATAGACCACTGTCAGTTATAACCAACACTAGCGCTCAGGAAAACCTGCCAGTCACTAAATATGTAGCTGGCTTCACAGCTTTTTCGTTAGTTAAAAGACAATGCCCACCTGAACTGGAAAAAGCCATCGTTAAAGGGAAGATGCCAAGTGATCAGAACTTCCAAGAGATTGTTGCCAATGACCCAGCAAATGGTTGGACTGCCAAAATATCAAGAGGTGGTCTAGTTTCTGTTACAGACCAATTTTTTGGAATTGTCAAAATGGTAAAATCTATTGCAGATTTAATTTATGTGACTGATATAAAAAAAATACGACACACAAACTTAAAAATTAAGACCATTAAACATGTGGTCCAAAATGACAATATAATGAAAAGATGGACCACTATGTATGGAAAAGCAGATAGTAAAAGGTGGCTGTTAAAACTTCTGGATGTTTTTTTAAATGTCAGGGGGAAATGCCTAGTCAGAGATATATTGGAGCAGTTCCAGTATGAAACTAAAGAAGCCCTCAAAGCTAAAAAAGCCTTACGAAAGAGTCTAAAGGAAAAAGTCCAAGAAAATGAGAAACGAATCTCGCCAAATAAAAAAAGCCCTGGGAAAACTCGAAAATCTTCTCCAAAAAAAGAAAACAAAAATAAATCTACAGGTAAAAGCTGTTTTAGCCAATTTTTACCTTTAAGAAGTATTTCACAATCCCAGGGCCCCAAGAAATTTCCTCCTACAATTCATCTACCTGAAGATATGTCACGCCAGAGTACATTGCACAGCGAAAATCATTCCGACTACAACTTCTTAAATAAGGACCCTGATCGAGACCTTTTTGAGCAATTTATACCTCCAGGAAATTTAAACTGTCAAATGGTAATCCCTCCAACAATTCATGTTTCTAAAGATGAAACAGTAATCTCATGCCCAAGTCTGTTCCACCTAGAAGAAAATTCTGATTATAAGTTCCTAAAAGGGGATCCCGATCTCCAACTTTTTTGTCAATTTCTTCCTACGGAAGTTGCGGATGGGGCCCCAATTAATGTATTAAAGAGTATTTAGTTCCTAACTTGTTAAATATATTAAGAGTAGCTATAATGTGAAATATTACACTACCATGGAATAATGGTTGTGATAAACTATACCATTAGTGCAAAAAAATGTTTTTTATTCCATATAAACAAATTTTGTTGGGCAATGCATTTGTTTAAAAGTAAATTAACATTATTAATACATTTTCAATTTTAAAACTGTGATAATTTGAATTTAATAAATCAAAAATAAATCAACTTATTTTCTTGCCAGAAATTGTAGTGTTGCCATTTAATGCTTCTGTAACAAGTCCAGATAACGCTTTTAGTTTATCCATATTAGCTTCAGAAAGGGTAACTGAAGGATTACAGTTTCGTCCACCCGCACATCGCTGCCTACCAAAATACTGTTCGAGGGGGTCTTGATTCAGGTGATTAGTCAACACATATTTTGCTCCTTTTCTGAGAAGGAATTTAACAATATTGACTGTTGATAAAGCTGTAATTACGGAACAAATTAATAACTAATTTCAGAGCTAAGAAGGAAAATTGCTAGATACAAAACTAAATGACTGTAGCCATACCTGTCATTTTTAAACCTTCAATAGTTTCAGAACTCAAAAGCATCTTGTTTCTTTCACTTTTTGTATATTCCCCTTGCCGATTTGCAATATCTTCCTCCCAATCCTCTAAATATTTAAGGAAATCTTCTTCCAGCCACTAAAAATGCATACTAATATTATATTTAACCTACATAGAAATATTTGTAATTTGGTTTCATTACCTTCAATCGCTCATCATTTTCATTTTCATAGACTCTCTTGTTGGGTTTCCATTTCCTTAGAGATTCAAAATAATTCTTGACATTGCATAGATCAAAAAATTTATCAAATATCCGAATGAATTTAACAGTTTCAGGGTATTTATTTTCTCCAAAAAGAACTTCTATTCCAGATGCCATGGTTTCACTCATAACTTGGACTGCTAAGTTTACTTTCATCTTTGAATATCCATTTAAGAAAACATGAGCATAAGTTAGCCTAGACACATTCTTGAATTGCCCTCTCATTCTTAATTGTGTGTAGTATAGATGTTCAATAACTTTCAAAGTCATCTCCTCCCCATTTCTCCACATATTACGAGTCCTGGAATGCGCACCGGAGTTACTGAAACAATTACGTACAATTTTTATGAGATGTGGTGGATCAGACATAAAGAACAAATCTCAGTCTTCATCAGCTGCATATATATTTTGTATAACGAACGGAATGTTTTTTTCTTCCTCACTGACACACATACGGAAAAACTTGCGATTTGTCGCAGCACCATCTCCAATAACGGCTAACACTCTAAAACCATTACTTTCCAATAATGAAATAGCCTCCCAAATGAGCGAGTATAGTTGGGCGCTTGTAGCTTCATTTGTCGGGAAATGGGCAAAAGGAATTTTAATATTGCTCGTGATGCCACGAAGCATAAATTGTAGAATATGGGTTGCGAGTGGTGGTGTAGCTGTCCCCTTCATTTCCCGCTCCATGTCATCAAGCATATTATGATGTTCATTGATATCAGTAAACTCAGTCAGGTAACCGGTGCCTTATGGCAAATTAAATCCGGCTTTATTGACATTTCATCCAATAATAGTGCGAAGTATTTCTTGTACTCGGGAAGTTTATCAATGTTTGTTATACGAACCATTTCACTAAATGCGTCTTCATTAAAGCCAGATTTATTTTTTGTGGTATGGTCATGATTATATAAGGTTCTGGTTGAGGGAAGTTGAACGATTCCTGACTTTCTTAATGCGTCGTAAGAGGATTTGGACTTATTTTTAATATAAGAACACCATTTGAGAAAAAAACCGTCCCACCTCATTCCAAATTTTGATGTTTCCAATGATTTCAATTGTTGTTTGATGAATATGCACATAAAAGATCCTGGTATTTCTTTTTTAATTTTTTCCTTAAATAGCAACTTTAATCTGGAAACTTCTTTCTTTGAATTCGATGATGTGACCAACTTGGTTTTCATTTTTTTCTTGGTTCTTTGGGATGTATTTACACCCTGTGCTTTCAGCTTAGCCACAGCTTTACTACGCAAACGCAAGGTTCTTAAGCTAGACCGATAGTTCTGGCACGCAACACATCGTGTTTTGTATTTGTCAATTAAACATTCACATCTGTTACTGTATACTGTTTTTAAATTATCACAGTAGTTACTATTAGTTTTATGTTTGTTTGGACATCTCTTTTTATAAAGAGTAACCAGATCTTTGTCATCATTGCCGGGGCATATTTTAAAAAGTTAAATACGTCGGTATTGCTTTCAATTTTCAATTCTTTTTCAATTATTGAGTGCAGTATATTTTTACCTAATGCGTTGATAGTAACACAAACACGCTTCCTAACTATTTCATTATGAGTTGGTTCGTTGTCATACAATTCACCAAAACTAGTTACAATGTTATTCAATTCAGTTGGAATGGGTTCACTTAAAAGGAATTCACATGATAAAACGATATGTCTATTTTTATGTTTAGTAAAGGCAACTCCTCTCTCCAAATTTTGCACTGACCAACCATTTGGCGGTGATAATCCTTTAAAATCTAATTTGTTGTCAAATGAATTACCACCAGGTACCTACAAATGAATTATTAATAGTTTAGTTTTAAGTTGGTTGTGAAGTTAATTGCTTTTACATTTCTTTGATCATCCTTTTCTGGCTGGTCTGTCATATGTGTTGATTTTACATTTCTCTGATCATCCTTTTCCAGCTGATCTGTCATATGCATTGTTTCTTTCTGCTAAGATATATAAATTTTATGTATGCAAAAAGATTTTGGAGCCAATAGATTTTCTTACCTCATTTATTAAATTTTGAAAAGAAAAATTAGGGTCCAAGAAACTAGATAGTGGAATGGGATCTGGATGGGTCTCAGTTGGTCCGCTTAAATCCAAAAAATGTCTCGAACAAATGTACGTGCCACGAGAAACATTAGACATAGTGAAATCCTTTCGTCCACAGGCATTAACCCACCGTTGACATTTATCAGTTTCTTTCTTTGATGAGAGAAACTTGATGAAATGTACTCCCGGAGCTCCATTTACTTGCCTGTTTGTTGAATTTTGTTTGGAAATGCAAGACCCATATTTGCAGGCTATTCTCTGTGGCATGATAGCTTTGGCAGCCTGAGGCTCAAACCTAAGCCTTGGACTTGGTACATAAAAACAAAAATTTATTAAAATTACTAAACCATCTAAACTATTATTATTAGTATATTTTAGTACAATATTGTTTCAATATTTACCTTTGGTTTTTTAAACTTGGTATCTCGTTACTAGAATGGTTTGATTCGATTATTAAATAACAGAAAAAATTACAGTAGTCGTGAAAAGTCTAAACTAGAAAGAAGCGGCAACCAATAGGACTGATAGGACTCGACCAGAGATAATTCCGCTGCAACCGATAGGATTCGACCAGAAATTTTGTTTTTAAATAATTGTCACGTGACCGGAAACCAGAGTGGCCAGAATTCGAGTTTAACCCCTCTTCGACCCCTTTTTTGAGCGACATCCTTTATTGCACTACAGAAGGCAGTACTTTCCACTACCTATATGAATTCTCTCTGACGCGATTGTCCGCTACCTCTTACGTTTTTCAAACCGTATTCGTTCTCCTCACAAGCCCCCCTTTCCAAGCCCTTTAAGCGCTTTTCACACGGCCCAGCAGGTGATAAAGGGGGTAGGAAACGAGAAAGGGGTTCGGTTCCTCTCTCAGGGTTCAAGAGAACGCTTTCCTCATCATCACCTGGTCGTGGGCCAACTCATATTTTCCTTCCACCACCTTATCTCAAGGATATGAACTTGGAATGTTTCCCAATAAAAATTGGGTTTTTCTCCTTTTACAAGAAGGCTAGCCACTACCTACAATAGATATTTTTTCATTCTTTGCTTCAGTACCATTTTAGAAAAACATGCAGTTTGTATCTTGCCGGGTTACGTTTTACTAGCTATACCAAGCCAAGGAAGATCTTCCCTGACCAAGCGCACCTTTACTAAGAGTAATAAGTTTCTATTGGTAAATTTTGAATCGGGGACTAAAAAGCGACAAGTCAGAAAGGTACAATCCATAGGTTTTTCAAGTCGGACTCCACAGCTAATCTTGAGTGCGACGTACAAAAAGAAATTCTTAAAAACCAAAATCAGCCGTCATTGCCAAAAAGCCATCATGATAATCAAGTAAAAATCGATTTGAAGGACACGGCAATACCTAAAACGATTAACAAATCTAGCGATTCTGCGATTTTGATCTTTTTTACCAGTCAAGGCCGATGAAAAAGTGTAATATTAATGCTAGTTAATAAAAAAAAATTAAATTTAGAGAAAAGGATAAAAACTTCGGTCAATTTGCATATATGAGGTTGATTTTATTAAAAAGGCCTAAGCCTTAGTCTTAAACAGTTTCCATCTGCTTTGCAGATCATCTTCAACAAAAATAACAGTCATCGACACTTAAATAAATTTTGCTGATTACATAATTTAAGTTAAAATGAAAATATATTTTATTTCATTATTTTCATAATTAATAGTATTCTTATTTATTCACGAGCTTCAACTTATCCGCTATAAAAGGCGCTATTGACAAATCAAGGTAAAATCCCCTTCCTTCAATCAGGTTACCTAGTTGAGGAACTCGAGTGTCTATTACTGGTATAGCGTCGTTATCCAACCTCCTAAAAGTTATATAACCCTGGATTAATAAAACTAACTTTTAACTGGGCAACAAATGAAATAATCGTTGAATCGTACAAAATATTGACTAATTTAAGCACTCGCTTCGTCTGTAGAGGGAATATTTTCTAAATTTGGGATCTATACGCGTTTTAGATGTGATTGATGAACCCACATTTTCAGGGTGTTGTGGGATTGGCTAAAATTGAATTTAAAAAAAATGCAATAATTTTTACAAAAATTTCGGTTTACGAACTTGCTAATGCTTTTCGAACTATGTCAGTCTTCTAAATAGTGTTGCGGCAAAGGATCTTGTTAAAGCGGTAGTGTCATTACAAATTCCGTCTGCCCAGAATTAAGTTATTTGAGGAAAAAGCTGAAGGAAAACAATTTTTTTTGTTTAAACATTTTGCTAAGAAAAGCAAACAATTTATGAAAAAGATTAAGAATACAAAATACATCTTAGAACAAATAACAAAGATTATGAAAATGAGAGGAAAGATAAAAACAACATCTTTCGAAAGATTCGTTCTTAATTGGGAGATTTGGTTTGAAATTAGTTGTCGTTCTAAATTGGGAGATTTGGTTTGAAATTAGGTGTTCTAAATTGGGAGATTTGGTTTGAAATTAGGTGTCGTTCTAAATTGGGAGATTTGGTTTGAAATTAGGTGTCGTTCTAAATTGGGAGATTTGGTTTGAAATTAGGTGTCGTTCTAAATTGGGAGATTTGGTTTGAAATTAGGTGTCGTTCTAAATTGGGAGATTTGGTTTGAAATTAGGTGTCGTTCTAAATTGGGAGATTTGGTTTGAAATTAGGTGTCGTTCTAAATTGGGAGATTTGGTTTGAAATTAGGTGTCGTTCTAAATTGGGAGATTTGGTTTTAAATTAAGTGTCGTTCTAAATTGGGAGATTTGGTTTGAAATTAGGTGTCGTTCTAAATTGGGAGATTTGGTTTGAAATTAGGTGTCGTTCTAAATTGGGAGATTTGGTTTGAAATTAGGTGTCGTTCTAAATTGGGAGATTTGGTTTGAAATTAGGTGTCGTTCTAAATTGTGAGATTTGGTTTGAAATTAGGTGTCGTTCTAAATTGGGAGATTTGGTTTGAAATTAGGTGTCGTTCTAAATTGGGAGATTTGGTTTGAAATTAGGTGTCGTTCTAAATTGGGAGATTTGGTTTGAAATTAGGTGTCGTTCTAAATTGGGAGATTTGGTTTGAAATTAGGTGTCGTTCTAAATTGGGAGATTTGGTTTGAAATTAGGTGTCGTTCTAAATTGGGAGATTTGGTTTGAAATTAGGTGTCGTTCTAAATTGGGAGATTTGGTTTGAAATTAGGTGTCGTTCTAAATTGGGAGATTTGGTTTGAAATTAGGTGTCGTTCTAAATTGGGAGATTTGGTTTGAAATTAGGTGTCGTTCTAAATTGGGAGATTTGGTTTGAAATTAGGTGTCGTTCTAAATTGGGAGATTTGGTTTGAAATTAGGTGTCGTTCTAAATTGGGAGATTTGGTTTGAAATTAGGTGTCGTTCTAAATTGGGAGATTTGGTTTGAAATTAGGTGTCGTTCTAAATTGGGAGATTTGGTTTGAAATTAGGTGTCGTTCTAAATGGGGGATTTGGTTTGAAATTAGGTGTCGTTCTAAATTGGGAGATTTGGTTTGAAATTAGGTGTCGTTCTAAATTGGGAGATTTGGTTTGAAATTAGGTGTCGTTCTAAATTGGGAGATTTGGTTTGAAATTAGGTGTCGTTCTAAATTGGGAGATTTGGTTTGAAATTAGGTGTCGTTCTAAATTGGGAGATTTGGTTTGAAATTAGGTGTCGTTCTAAATTGGGAGATTTGGTTTGAAATTAGGTGTCGTTCTAAATTGGGAGATTTGGTTTGAAATTAGGTGTCGTTCTAAATTGGGAGATTTGGTTTGAAATTAGGTGTCGTTCTAAATTGGGAGATTTGGTTTGAAATTAGGTGTCGTTCTAAATTGGGAGATTTGGTTTGAAATTAGGTGTCGTTCTAAATTGGGAGATTTGGTTTGAAATTAGGTGTCGTTCTAAATTGGGAGATTTGGTTTGAAATTAGGTGTCGTTCTAAATTGGGAGATTTGGTTTGAAATTAGGTGTCGTCCTAAATTGGGAGATTTGGTTTGAAATTAGGTGTCGTTCTAAATTGGGAGATTTGGTTTGAAATTAGGTGTCGTTCTAAATTGGTGGATTTGGTTTGAAATTAGGTGTCGTTCTAAATTGGGAGATTTGGTTTTAAATTAAGTGTCGTTCTAAATTGGTGGATTTGGTTTGAAATTAGGTGTCGTTCTAAATTGGGAGATTTGGTTTGAAATAAGGTGTCGTTCTAAATTGGGAGATTTGATTTGAAATTAGGTGTCGTTCTAAATTGGGAGATTTGGTTTGAAATTAGGTGTCGTTCTAAATTGGGAGATTTGGTTTGAAATTAGGTGTCGTTCTAAATTGGGAGATTTGGTTTGAAATTAGGTGTCGTTCTAAATTGGGAGATTTGGTTTGAAATTAGGTGTCGTTCTAAATTGGGAGATTTGGTTTGAAATTAGGTGTCGTTCTAAATTGGGAGATTTGGTTTGAAATTAGGTGTCGTTCTAAATTGGGAGATTTGGTTTGAAATTAGGTGTCGTTCTAAATTGGGAGATTTGGTTTGAAATTAGGTGTCGTTCTAAATTGGGAGATTTGGTTTGAAATTAGGTGTCGTTCTAAATTGGGAGATTTGGTTTGAAATTAGGTGTCGTTCTAAATTGGGAGATTTGGTTTGAAATTAGGTGTCGTCCTAAATTGGGAGATTTGGTTTGAAATTAGGTGTCGTTCTAAATTGGGAGATTTGGTTTGAAATTAGGTGTCGTTCTAAATTGGTGGATTTGGTTTGAAATTAGGTGTCGTTCTAAATTGGGAGATTTGGTTTTAAATTAAGTGTCGTTCTAAATTGGTGGATTTGGTTTGAAATTAGGTGTCGTTCTAAATTGGGAGATTTGGTTTGAAATAAGGTGTCGTTCTAAATTGGGAGATTTGATTTGAAATTAGGTGTCGTTCTAAATTGGGAGATTTGGTTTGAAATTAGGTGTCGTTCTAAATTGGGAGATTTGGTTTGAAATTAGGTGTCGTTCTAAATTGGGAGATTTGGTTTGAAATTAGGTGTCGTTCTAAATTGGGAGATTTGGTTTGAAATTAGGTGTCGTTCTAAATTGGGAGATTTGGTTTGAAATTAGGTGTCGTTCTAAATTGGGAGATTTGGTTTGAAATTAGGTGTCGTTCTAAATTGGGAGATTTGGTTTGAAATTAGGTGTCGTTCTAAATTGGGAGATTTGGTTTGAAATTAGGTGTCGTTCTAAATTGGGAGATTTGGTTTGAAATTAGGTGTCGTTCTAAATTGGGAGATTTGGTTTGAAATTAGGTGTCGTTCTAAATTGGGAGATTTGGTTTGAAATTAGGTGTCGTTCTAAATTGGGAGATTTGGTTTGAAATTAGGTGTCGTTCTAAATTGGTGGATTTGGTTCAAATTAGGTGTCGTTCTAAATTGGTGGATTTGGTTCAAATTAGGTGTCGTTCTAAATTGGTGGATTTGGTTCAAATTAGGTGTCGTTCTAAATTGGTGGATTTGGTTCAAATTAGGTTCCGTTCTAAATTGGGAGTTTTCCTTTTGAATTAGGAGATATCATTCTATATAAGGAGATTTATTTCTTCGTAACCACCTTCAAAATGTCGTCTTCTAAAACAGGAATTGAGTGCTACGAGGACTGCTCTGAGAAAAAACACTTTCATATGGATCAAAATTAAACTGACTATATTGGTAAAAAAAGCAAGCAGTCTCGTTGAATTTATGAACGATGTCTGAAAAAGACAACACGTCCAAATTAGTTGGGAACAAATAAGATGAGATTAAATTGACAAAAAAACGCATGTTTAGTAAGTTTGGTTCTAAAATTCAGAAGATTTGTTCTTCAGAGCCGCATTCGATCTTGACAAGAGTGTTCGCGTTCATTGAGACACCCTGGTTGTTATCACCAATTGGCCAACCTCCCAACTCTTCTAATTTGACGACCGACGGAACACCAACCAACTCCATGAAGTCATAAAGGGGCTCTTTTTTGATGGCGCTGACATCGACTGAGCGTCTTTCAGTGCCAAGGACCACTTCCCTCTTAACGGGTAGGGTCGCGGTTGGGTTCAGGTCAGGGTGGGGAACTTCGGGTTGTACGACGTGGGCTGAGTCTGGGATTTCGGTGCAAGATTGAATTTGTTCATTTGTCACGCGTCGAAGCTGCACCGAGCAAGAACGAACTCCCCATTGACGACAAAGGTTCTCAATCAGCCGTGGTCGTGATGGTGTTCGGTGTCCTGGATCAGGTTCGTGACCCGTCGAAGCACCACTTTGATTTGCGGGATGGCCATTAAATCGAAGGTGAGCTTGGAGGTTTCTTTTCGTGGTGAAGTTCTGGTCGCAAACTGGGCACCTGTGTGGCCTTGGCCTCTGAGGTTGACGCTCTTTTTCGCGAATTAAATTTCTAAGGTGTCTGGCCCTGTATTGGCGCTTAGGACTGCCAGATGGTTTCTCTCTCGTGTGAGTTAGTTGATGTCTAATCAAATTATTCTTCAATGCAGACGCGTAAATACACTGGTCGCATTGAAATGGTTTTTCGCCCTTGTGGGTTCTTTTGTGGATAATCAAATCGTTTTTATGCGCAGACGCGTAATTACACTGGTCACATTGAAATGGTTTTACACCCGTGTGGGTTCTTTTGTGGTAAATCAATTTGGTTTTTTGTGCAGAACCATAATTACACTGGTCACATTGAAATGGTTTTTCGCCTGTGTGAGTTTTTTTATGGATAATCAAATCGGGTTTTCGTGCAGACGCGTAATTACACTGGTCACATTGAAATGGTTTTTCGCCCGTGTGAGTTCTTTTGTGGGTAATCAAATAATATTTTCGTACAGACGCGTAACTACACTGGTCACATCGAAATGGTTTTTCGCCCGTGTGGGTTCTTTTGTGGATAATCAAACGGGGTTTTACTACAGACGCGTAACTACACTGGTCACATTGAAATGGTTTTGCACCCGTGTGCGTTCTTTTGTGGATAATCAAACAGTGCTGGAATGCAGTCGTGTAACTACACTGTTCACATTGAAATGGTTTTTCACCCGTGTGCGTTCTTTTGTGGATAATCAAACCGGTTTTACGCGCTGATGCGTAATTACACTGGTCACATTGAAACGGTTTTTCGCCCGTGTGAGTTCTTTGGTGGATAATCAAACTGTTTTTTTGCGCACACGCGTAATTACACTGGTCACATTGAAATGGTTTTTCACCTGTGTGAGTTTTTTTGTGAAATATCAAATTGCTCTTTCGTGCAGACGCGTAATTACACTGATCACATTGAAACGGCTTTTCACCCGTGTGAGTTCGTTTGTGCATAATCAAATAATTTTTTTGAGCAGACGCGTAATTACACTGGTCACATTGAAATGGTTTTTCACCTGTGTGAGTTTTTTTGTGCACTATCAAAACGCTTTTTCGTGCAGACGCGTAATTGCACTGGTCACATTGAAACGGCTTTTCACCCGTGTGAGTTCGTTTGTGCATAATCAAATAATTTTTTTGTGCAGACGTGTAATTACACTGATCACAATGAAAAGGTTTTTCGCCCGTGTGAGTTCTTTTGTGGGTAATCAAACCGGAACTTCGTGCACACGAGAAATTACATTGGTCACATTGAAATGGTTTTTCGCCCGTGTGAGTTCTTTTGTGGGTAATCAAAGCGATTTTTCGTGCAGACGCGTAATTACATTGGTCACATTGTAAAGGTTTATCGCCGGTATGTTTTCTTTTGTGAACAATAAAATGTCCCTCATGGTTCGTGGCATAGATGCATTCAGTGCACTTGTGTTTCTTCCCTTCTCGGCTGCTCATTTTGCGAGTTTCACGATTACGTTCTGCGCAAAGTCTCTTTTGGTTGAGGAATCTGTCTCGCTGCTTCGACTGGCAGGATTAGAAACGTGGCTATTAAGGAATAAGCCAAATAAAATTCCAAGATTACCAATCACGAAATGGATTCGGTGGTCACCCCTTCTGAAATTGATGAATTAAATTAAATATTGTTTACTAACAACAGAGGAAGCAGTGAAAATACCTTGGAAATTTGGGGGCAAATAAGGGAAACCAAATATTTTAAATAAAGGAAAACATATGATTAATAATTGAGCTTTCGCGTTCAATTTAAAATTGAGAAAGGCACCAGTCGTTACATTTTGATAAATTTAAATACATTTTAGAATGGCTTAATGAGTGCCTAGCTGTTAACATTTTTAAAAAAATCGCTCTCGCTTTGTGTAATTTTTGGTTGAATTATCACTGTGCGAAGAATTGGGTGAATAAAAGGATTTAGGATCTTCAAACTATTCCTTGGTTAGGAAATTATTCAAATAAGATTTTACAAGTATTTTAAATGTTTATGCGAATGTTCTAATAATATCAAACAATAATAGTTTAAATCGGGGGCAGAGGCGTAATTAGGAATCTTGAAATCACTAAAACTCACATTCTGTTTTTCTAATTTTAGTAATATTTCTATGATTAGTTCAAATTCATTTACAATTACCACCATTCAAAATTATGCAACGTCAATATTTGATTTTAATACAATTTAAAATATATTACTAAATTATGTTTCGGAAAACGTATTAGTGATATTTAAGTGGTGGCAATTTTAAATTAAATGGTCGTATGATTAAAAATTTGGGGTTCTAAATTATTTTTTATTATTTAAGTTTATAAACTTAATTAAAAAATTACTTATAAAAACTAAAATTCAAAAATCATTAACTTTAATTCAATTGAATTTATTTTAATTGAAACTGTGGAATTTTCAAATGTCAGTACGTCGATTGTGGTAGTATTGTATCGTTAATATTGCCTCTGCTATAGCCGCCCCCACTAAAAATAATGTTTCAATTGATAGATCATTTATAGTAGTATAATTGGGGTTAATTTCAATAACTTTGACCTTGTCAATTTCGAGAAAATTAATTTTAAATATTGTCGCCGCGGGAATTTGGGGTCCCATTTCAAACGTCAATATTTCTTCTGCTATAACCACCCTACTAAAATAATTTTACTATTTGATGGACCATGTTTCCGAGTGTAATTTAAAATTAAATTTGGAAAACGCAACTACTTTCGCTCGCAAATTTTAAATATTTTTCCTGTTTTTTTTTTACTGGAACAATCGCGCCATCTGTTTTAGTTGTTTTAATTTTTTAAGCAATTATTTACGTTTTTGTGCTTTTTTAATCCTGTGTTAATAATTATAAATATTTTTAAAAAGTGTTTGGGTAGGATTGCCCTTTACCTAACTCCCCTAAAAACACTTGATTCCGACTAATTAGACCATGGGGAGATACAAAAACAAATACTAAAAAAATTATCTGCCCGCCGCAAGTATTTTTAAAATAAATTGAAAATTTCAAAACTGTACGTATTTCCCTTAACTCCGGCGAAGCGACTACTGACATCGTCAATTTGCCGAAACGACTACCTCCATCAATATAATGGATACGCTCGAGTATGTCGACGCGACCGTCTTGACTATGTTGGCGCTAGATTGAGTCTAGTAACAACCAATTGAGAATTTTGTCCGGTTTGGCGTGCCATACTAAATGGCTACATGAAATGGTTAAACTGTACTAAATATACTAAAGTATAATAAATGCATTTACTGAACAACCAAATGAAAAGAAGGAACTAATTATAAATAAAATATTTTTGAAAAGGTGCCATTTTTTGGGGCAGGAACTAAAAAGCAATATGAAATGAATTAATTTAAACCTCTGAAAAGTCGATATTATATCAGAAGTACAAGTATATACGAGTGTAATTTAAGACAACTCTAGAAATTGAAGGTCTCAGACCCCTGGAAAGCAAAAATAATTCTAAAATGAAATTTAACTAAGGTTTCCCAATTGGAATTTAACTAAGGTTTAAAATTGAAATTTAACTAAGGTTTTTAAATTGAAATTTAACGAAGGTTTTAAAATTGAAATTTAACTAAGGTTTAAAATTGAAATTTAACTAAGGTTTAAAATTGAAATTTAACTAAGGTTTAAAATTGAAATTTAACTAAGGTTTAAATTTGAAATTTAACTAAGGTTTAAAATTGAAATTTAACTAAGGTTTAAATTTGAAATTTAACTAAGGTTTAAATTTGAAATTAAACTAAGGTTTAAATTTTAAATTTAACTAAGGTTTAAAATTGAAATTTAACTAAGGTTTAAAATTGAAATTTAACTAAGGTTTAAAATTGAAATTTAACTAAGGTTTAAAATTGAAATTTAACTAAGGTTTAAAATTGAAATTTAACCAAGGTTTAAAATGGAAATTTAACTAAGGTTTAAAATGGAAATTTAACTAAGATTAGGCCTTCTCAATTCAAGGACCAAAATATCTTTTTGAACCATCTAAATATTTAAGAAGCCCCGAATGAATATCATAAGAATAAAATCTCCCACAATGTTGAGGTTTTTTCATATAATCAAAAAGGTCAGCCACCTTCTTTCAAGTGTATATTTTTGGGGGGATTTTCTAGGTGTATATTTTAATTTTAAAGTGCATAATTGTAGTTCTTGGATTATTTTTAGTTTAATAGATTTAAAATCACATTGTTTTAGTTAGTTCCTGCCACAACAATGGCACCTTTTCCAAAATATTGTAATTTATACTTAGTTACTTCTTTGTATTTTGTTGTTCAGTAAATGCAGTTTATACTTTAGTTTATTTAGTAAGGTTTACACATTTCGTCTAGCCATTTAGTTTCCGCCACCAGTCCTGAGCGAATTGCCGATGTCAGTAGACGCTGTCACGCTTCGGAGTTACGGGAATTATATACAGAGTTTAAAAAATACTTGCGGCGGGCATATAATTTTTTTAGTATTTGTTTTGAACTCCCCATGGTCTAATTAGTCGGAACCAAGTGTTTTATGGGGGAGTTAGGTAAAGTGCAATCCTACCAGTGTATGTTAATTAAAGACATTATTTCCTTTCTTATTATTGTCCATAGATCAATGTTTTTTAGGAAGGATATTCAAACTAGGCCTTGGTCAGGAAATCATTGAAAAAATTAAATAAGATTTTAAAAGCCTTTTACCTGTTTTTGAGGATTTTAGTAAAATGTCACACAATAAAAGTTTAAAATCGGGGGTATTTCGAATTTACCTTTAACGTAAATATAATAATTACCCAAATTTGAAAATGGTTCCGCAGTGGTTTTAGGACCGGAGTCAATCGGCCAGAATCTGGAATGTCTCGAAATATATTTGTAACAGATGCAGCAGGGTACGCGACGAATTAATAATAAACGATAAACAACATTAATGAAGTATTTCCATTATTGTTTTTAAATTTAATTTACTAAAATTGACACATGTCATCGATTTCAAATTTATATGGTTTATACTATTCAAATCAGCCTGTCGAATGGCGTAATATCTGGGGTAGTTGGTATAGAAGATCAGTAATAATTAATTTAAACGTACCCCACGTTCCAACTATATGAAGTGGAAAAACGGTTAATATGTAAACTTTAATTTTAATTTACTAAAACATGGCACATGTCATCGCTTTCAAAATTGCATGGTTTATACTATTCAAAGCGGTCTGTCGAATGGCGTAACAATTTCCGGGGTAGGCGTTGTGAAAGATCATTTAAACGTACTCCACGTTCCAACTATAAGAAGCGGGAAAACGGATAAATGAATTTTGGCTGATCTTCTATAACGCCTACCCGGAAATTGCTACGCCATTCGACAGTCCGCTTTGAATAGTAGAAACCATGCAAATTTGAATGCGATGACATGGGTCAATTTTTAGTATATTAAATTTAAATAACAATAACGGAAATACATTATTAGTGTTATTTATCGTTTTTTTTTAATTCGTCGCGTACTTTGCTGCATCTGTTACAAATATATTACAAGACATTCCAGATTCTAGCAGATTGACTCCGGTATTGTTTCGTTCATAATGTATCTTTAAACACGGCCAACTTTGATCTCTCGCGCTACAGCGGCCAACCCCAAGGTTCTTACAAGCGGCACTATATGGGCCAAGCGATTCGTCGAAATTCCGTTCCTTGCCGTGGTGAGGGGGCTTGAGTGGGCTCGGGCTAAGCTTATACTGCTGGTGGGTCTTTGAAAGCCAGTTGTCTGATGTGTTCCTCGAGCCTGAGACTAAATGCGACCTGATCCCCTAATGGTCACGCCTTGTGTGTGGGGGGCTTAAGGTTGTCGTTGACGCGGCGCGCTATGCTGAACAGGGCTTCCCATACCAGACAGTTCATCGTCGAGGCAACCGACCGAATGTGACCTCCTCCGTTTGAGGTTGCGGACCTCGACTATGGTCCGGTGTAAAACTAGTCCTGCCTGTTGGCCGTGGGTGGCGTCCTGTAGCCTGGGTTAGGGGGGTCCTGGTGGTTGAGTCGAGGGATGCAGTTGCGGTCGCTCAACGGTCCCGCGACAATACACTGCTTTGGCCTCTGAATCCGGGGTAGACAGGTGGTTGGTATTGGCCGATATCAATCAACCGGCTGTCCTTCAGGACAAGATCAACTAGGCTCCGGCTACTTTACTGTTAGTCGGGTATATCCGTCCCGTAGCTCTGATCTAGCGTGGCTAGATCCCCTTGTTGGGCTCCATGGTGGGTGAAGAGCGGGGCGGATGAATTTTTCGCTTCTCAACCATGGAATCTTTAAATCAAAACCCATCGACCTCCGGGTCAAACCCTACTGCGCTTGACGTAGATTCTGCACCTGCTCCATCGGAGCAATCAAACTTCGATAGGTTGAAGGTTCTCCGTGAATCCTTCGAATTGCTCCTTGAACAACGTGATGGCCGCATCACTTTCGACTTCCGTCGTGAGATGCGTGCCACTTTTCACGCTCTGACTGACGTAATAGCAGGTCAGGAGTGCACTATTGCACGCCTCTCTGCTCAAATTGCTGAGAAAGAGTCCTTTGTGGACAAATTGTTGTCAAAACAACCTCGCTATGCCGAAGTTGCTCAACGTAAAGGGGCCCCTCCCACGGGCCCCGGTGGTACTACTCCTTCTGTTGCTGTGAAGCCTAGAGCTCCTCAGCCCCGCTTGCTACCAAATGACCATGTTATCCTAGTAAAATCTACGGATACAAAAACCTCCACTGCTGACTTGAAACAGTCTTTATGCACTGAAATTGTGCCTTGGAAGCATAAGATCGCTGTCCAGTCTATTAGACCGGGACGTACTGGTTTGGTGGTCCGCTGCCCTACGGCGGAGGATGCCACCAAACTGCAGGCTGCCATTGTTAAATCAAAGAAATTAACAAAAACAGTCAGGACTAGCCACCCTGTTTTAGCTAAACCCAAGATAATTATCTTTGGGGTCGATGGTACCATTGCGAAGGCGGACGTCAGTTCCCTCATTTTTAATCAAAATGATTTGCCCTACGAAGATTCGGACTTGGAGGCGAAGTTTTGCCTTCAGGGCCGAAATTATACCAAAAACTGGGTTTTTGAGTGTTCCCCGGAACTCTTTAAGACCCTGATTTATCTTAAAAAAATGAACGTCGATTGGACTGTGTCCGTTGAAGGAATACTTTTTTGTACCACGGTGTTTTAAGTGTTGCCTTTTGGGGCACACACAAAAGTCATGTACTGTTACTGAGCAGCTTTGTACTTCGTGTGGTGAAGCCCACGGGTACAAGACCTGTAAGTACAAGGTTCTAAATCTCGCACCCTGTTCACTTTTTAATTGGTAAATTTACCTCTTTCTGGAAGCTTTCCAAAAACAATCGTAGCTCGGGATTTTAGTATGTAAATTAAATTTAGTTTAGTTTTAACAGAAATCAACCTTGGGAATTATACGATACAAATTAAGTATATATATATTATAATTTATTATTCTATACTATATATTATTATATGAATAACATTTTAAGATAGGGTAAATCATAAATGTAATTTAAAATTTAGTTTAGTTTTATAGGAATCAACCCGGGGAATTTTATTTTGCAAAGTATAAATATAATATATATAATATGTATAATATAATTTAATATATTATACTTAACTATAATATATTATACGTTGAGTGGTGATCTATTACCAAATAATAGGCGTTTACTTATCAAATATAAATAAATATATATTACGATCTCAATTTTGTCGATATTTATCTTTCCATTATTATTATTGTAATAATAATATGAATTGCAATTTCAATTGCGTGTCATTCTTATTTATTTTTAATAAAATCTTGTTTCTGAAAATTAAAACTTTTGACTATGAAGAACGTTACTTTTGACGGTCCCATAGATAGATTACTAGATTTACACTTTTTCTTTTTAGATCTTGACTAGAAAACATTAGCTCGCGGTATTATTATCATTTGTGTTCTCTTTTTCGTAAGATCTACTTAATCCAGCAATTTGAAAATTTAAAATACGTTGGGTTTTTTTCATAAATGTTACAACGGACAAGTGTAATTCCTCTGATCTCATGATCAATATCGCAATGTAATATTTACATACATTATTACAAAGTATTAAACAAATTAAGTTTAAATTGTTACACTATAAAATTACGTATAGCAGTCTAATAAAATATTAGGAACTAAAATATTTTATTTTATAACCGAGGTTGTTTCAAATTGTTTTAAAACAATTTTGAAATCAAAAAGATAGTATTTAAGGAAATTTTTTAACTTGCAATAAGTATGGACATTATGATTATCACAAACCACAGGCAATTATCTGCCTTTAAATATATCACCTAAGTCTTGTTTTTCTGCCATGCTAGGTTTTGTTAAACTATTTTCATGCGCATTTTTCTTTTTCTTTGTGCTAAAATCTAAGATGTTGATTGATCTTTTTTTCTTGGTTCATTGGAGGATTGTGTTTTTTGGAAGTTTGGGAAACCACTCTTTGAGCTTCTTTGTTTTCCTTTAAGCGCTCTCGCAACTGCTACAGTGTTTTTCAACGATTCTAATACCTTTATCTTCATAGTGGACCATATTAAAGCCTCGTTTATTCCAATAAATTAATTGCATTTGTTTCGAACTTTCTCATTAACACTCGTGTCGACCAAGGGACGTTTCAGCGAACTTAAATGCATTTCAATTTCATTAAATGAACCGCGGTTTAATTTAAAAAGTTTGATTTTGAGAAAGTTTTTAAATTAACAAACAAGTCGACTTTTAATTTTTTCAATACCTAAAATCAAAAGTAAATATTGCTAAAAACTCCTACTACAGTACGTCGCCCTGACCTTGAAGTCGTTGATGAGAGCGTATTTGTACAGATTAAAACAGACGACCCCTCGCTTATAATTGGTAATTTATATCTTACCCAAAAACTTCGGCCCGAAACACTAGTTTCAAACATTACTGAACTATCTAACAATCTATCCACGGTAACTGATGACATTATTCTACTTGGCGACTTCAATGTTCCTGGTGTCAATTGGTCCATACACTCTACGAGCAACTGTAACCCCAACTTCCGTCGAAAAGCACAAGCTGTACTTGACTTGTGCGCGGACAGCAATTTTTTTCTTGAAATAAACCAAGTCCAGAATTCTTATGGTAACATCTTGGACTTAGTCCTAATAAATAACTCTTTAGTCATGATCCACTAGTGAAGGTTGATCAGGCTCATCCACCGTTACTGATTTCTTATCACGGTAACCCCTCTTACAACGATTCTTTAACTACTGGCCCAGCTTTTGACTACAAGCGAGGTGACTACGTCAGTCTTTATAACGAACTACGTTCGACACACTGGTCTTCATTATACCTATCACGTGACATCAACAAATGCGTCAAATTTCTAACTGAACACGTTCAGCAAGCTATGGCAACCCATATACCGAAGGTGAGGCCAAAAAAGGTATCCAATTATCCATTTTGGTATTCTAAAGAATTAATCGCCGCCATTAAGCGAAAAACCGTTTACCATTGAAAATACAAACGTAGTAACAAGTCAGAGGACAAAGCTACCTTCGATTCACTGCGAAAAGATGTTAAGAGCTTAATTATACGTGATCAAAAAGAGTACGCCAGTTCCGTTTATGAGAATTCGATTTCTAAACCGAAACACCTGTGGAACTTTGTTAACGCGAGGCAAAAAAATAAATCCCCGCCGATATCACTCGTTATGGATTCTAACTTAAACTCGGATCCCAATGTAATTGCTGAAGAATTTTCAAAAAACTTCAGGAACATA
This sequence comes from Leiobunum rupestre, assembly GCF_980474605.1. NCBI lineage: Eukaryota > Metazoa > Arthropoda > Arachnida > Opiliones > Sclerosomatidae > Leiobunum > Leiobunum rupestre. The sequence goes on along the minus strand of NC_143390.1, from coordinate 19,835,573 downwards.
GCAACCGATATCCTCACTAATACCGATAATTTCATGATTTACTAACTGTCTCTGATACGCTCTCAAATATTCCTATCGACGAGGTTGACGTTAGACTTACAATGAAAAAAATAAAACTAACGCACTCTACGGGTACCGATAACATCCCGCTTTTTATCATCAAGGGGTGTTCTGACATCTTATATATATTGTTACACTATATATTCCAACTATCCGTCTCCACTGGCACGTTTCCCGATCTCTGGAAGTGTACGGTCGTATCTCCAGTTTTCAAAAATGGCTACACTGGTGACGTGAAAAATTATCGGCCAATTTCGCTATTGTGCTGTTTTGCCAAAATTTTCGACGCTGTGATGCACTCGGTAATCTACAATTGGTTTAAACCCAATTTCACTGACCGCCAGCATGGCCCTTAATGGGTCAGAGTGTGCAATAACTGGTGGCTTTACCGGGGAGTCGGGGTCCGGCTCTTGCAACCCATAAGGGCGGTGGCGCACTGGGAGATGTTAGCTCTGGTCAAATGGTCCTATCTCCACCTCCGACTTCGGTCAGGTAGGGACTGGATACTGAGCTTCGGCTCAGGCTAACGGAGAGGGTCCGTGCAAACTGCCCGCCTCGGCGGTTTGGGTAGCCTGCTGTGGGACGGCGAGCCTCCGTATGAGGGCACGGCGGTCCTGTTTCCCGGCCTTTATAATCACACCGGGATCTCCGCTGCCAGCTGGCTGGGTTACTTGGACAGCTGTGTGCTCGTCGTTCCCCTTTAGGAGCTCTCTCCAAAGGGTTTGACTCCCTACCTTCATAGGTGGGGTGTCGGCTGGAGTTGCTACAGCATCCATTCTTAATCCCTCTGCTGTGTGCGAAATGGGAATGGGTCCACCCATTGCTGCACCTTCTGCAGGGTTGAGTGGCTTGCGTCAAAGGTGAGACCATCAGTAGTAGGATTCTGCTACCCATCCTGGATTTATCACCTGTCCGGGCTAGGGGACGCTGGCGTAGGGCACTATTATGATAGGCCTCCGGTGGTATGGTCTCTGTTACTAGGTACACCGGGCTATAAATTCTGACACACTGACCGCCAGCATGGTTTCATTCAGGGGCGATCTCTTGAAACGAATCACGTTTCGTTATTATGAATGACGTAATGCCACGGGTCTTGGGTCAAGGCCAGGTTGACGTAGTCTCCATCGACCTCTCCAAGGCATTTGACAGAGTGTCTCACCCCTTACTTTTGAAAAAAAACTAAGACACTATGGCTTGGCAGGACCTCTTTCCTTGTGGTTGGAGGACTACTTGAACGGTCGATCCAACGTGATCAAATGGAACGGCCAAGTGACGAATGTGTCTTACTCTACTACATGCGGTGTACCCCAAGGCAGTTCATTGGGTCCCCTATTATATAATATATACGGAAACGACTTACCATCCGTAATAAAACATTCCGAAGTGATTCAATTCGCTGACGATAATAAAATATATAAAAACGTAAAACGTATTGAGGACTGCCAGGATATGCAGCGGGACCTTAACTCTATACATGAATGGGGTTTTAAAATAATTTGTTAATAAACGGCTCTAAAAGCTCAGCCATTTCATCCACCAGAAAGTCCGACGCCTTATTTTTTAACTACAGCGTGAACTCTGTTACTGTTCCTCGGACCTATACCCTAGTAGCACAAAACCCCTGGCCCGCCTGTGTTGGAAAAACAGTTGGCCGACACAGTCGGGATACCAGTGATTTTAGCGTCAAAATGTCGCACCTGGCCGACTGCCGGTAAAACAGTTGGGTAAATGATGTTGGCCAATTATAGGATAAATAGTCGAAATGCAGTCGGTTTTCCGTTGGAGATGACTAAAAACAACGGTTTTTTAGGATTTATCAAACAGTTGGCCAACTTATGGTTATTAGTTGGGATACCATCGATTTGAATATTTGCCCAACATGAATATTTTAAATTAACATGATATATGCTTAACAATAATAATTTAAACAAATTGATATTTAAAAACGAGTTTTATTTTATTAAATACAATTTAATTAGTTCATCAAATGCATTTGATTATTTGTTACTTTTATCTCGGCCTCTTCCTCTATCTTTTGCATATTTCACTCAATTTTGAATTTTAATTATTTAAAATTTTTTCATCTGCTCGATAATTTCTTGGACAGCGCCTGAAATCAGAAATTATATAATAAATTAATAATTACTTTATTTCTTACCAACAAACATTTTCCATTGGTACCTAGCCAATAAAATTTCAATACAAGGCGGTGGAGCTATCACATTGTGTAATATTTTGATCTACTTAAAAGAAAGTTATATTAACAAGTTGATAATTTGATATTATCATTTTTTAAATTACCTTCCATGTCTGAAGAATCTCCAACATTAGAGTTATCAATTATGGAAGTACGAACTGCAGTTTTTGTCTGTGGACTCCACAGCGGAGTGATATTGTTTGAATGACTGACGCAAACTATTTTCTATGGTCATGTGAAAATGTTGATCTAAATAAAATTGGAATTATAACAATTGAACAAATTTAGCAATACCTCTTTAAAAGTGTTCTCAAAAAGTGATCTGGAAATATTTGGTTTCAATACATGTATGAGCTTCTAGATTCTTTACTCCTTCGGGGACTGAATGATCACAACCATTTTGATCTACAAAATAAAAGAGTATTATGAAATTACCAAAACTTAAGTCTATGTTTATCAAATTAAATTTTAATTTTACTTTCTGGGTTCAAAACTAGAGAGCAGTAAACTGGAATTGAAAAGTAAAAAACCTTAATTTAGAGACAAAAGATTGAGTATAATTTTAGCTAAATAAATTAAATGTAATAATTAAAATAAATTCAATAATTACTTTTGTCCAAAGTAACAAAGCCTTAGCCAAATCAGCCACTTATCTAATATTAAACCAATATTAAATAACATTGAACATTTTCAAACCTTAAATGATAAAAATATTTGTTTACCTTTAATTTTGTTGTTTTCCTTTTACACTTAATCTTAAAATGAATAAAATAAGTTGAAAATGCAAAACCACGAGGTTGTAGTTAGGCTTAAGTTGAAAAATACCAAAGATAATATATAACTACGTTGAAAATACTAAACCACGAGGTTGTAGTTAGGCCTAACTTTTGCCTGAGATTCCGAGAGATAAACATTACTGGTTATCTTTCTGTGAAAGTATTCCGAGATATATGGAAAATTTTGGGACTGACGTGGGGTGACTTTGAAAAAATACCCGGGAGAATGAACAGCTGATGCCATCTATACCGTTTTAATAAAATAATTATGAGTTTTCAATTTGTAAGTTAGAAAAATATTATTTTGTTTGAAAATCAAAAGTTTTATCACTTTATAATTATTTTGAAAGTTATTAATTTTTACTATTTTAAATTTAAAAAACCGACGCGTTAAGAGACATCTGTTAAATGACTGAATATATATAGCTATCATGAAGCTACTATTTTAGTAAATTTCAAATAAATATTTTCTTTACTTAATTAATTTATTAAAATTAAATATGATGTGAATTTTTGTTCATAAATAGTAACGAGCTATCACTTAAATTTGAAGTAAATTAAAAAAAAAGTGGAATTGCTGTAGGCCATGTGTTGGCCAACTACAAAACGTCGACGTCATAAAGATAATTATTTTAACCTCATAATCATATTTATTTCTAAGTAATTTAATAAATAATTATTAAATATATCATGCTTTTATTATTTAAATTTTGGTAAGATTAATTCAGTTTAAAATAATATAAAAATTAAAAGTCGGGATGTATGTGGTTTTATAGTCGGCGAAAATTCCGAATGAGTTGGGCTTTGTAATTTATATGTCACTTCGCCAACTGCGACTGTCTCCCAACTAGCCGACTCTTTGCCAACCGAAAAACGGACTGCTCGTGCTACTATATAGGGTACACTCAAAGACCTTGGCTCGTATTTGGACAGCGGACTCTACTTCCAGGAGCATGTCTCTTGGGTAGTAGGTCGTTCAAGACGACTACTCTATGCAATACTTCGCCTAGCGCGAGTATTAAAATCAATCAACTATTTTCGGACACTATATCTAAGTTTAGTATGAACTAAGCTAACCTATGACGCTCTGTCATGGGGAGGTTGTGCTAACTATCTTTTGGAAAAAATCGAGGGCGTGCAAAGAAAATTCATTAAGCTCGCTCACACTTTTTTTCTACGGAACAAAGCCTATGATTACCCATATCTCCTGGACTGCTTGAGCCTTGATATAATTAACTTATTTATGAAAAAACGCGAAATTATAGATATCTGGAAGTTAATAAAAAAGTTAAGGCACAGTACCTGACTTAACTCAACATTTAAATTTTCATGTGCCGTTGCATTATACGCGCCATGATGTAACTTTTTCAAAAACTAAACCTGTCTCCCCATTATTGCGTATGCAGCTTACCTGCAACGCCATCAACCCCCAACTTGATATATTTTCATGTAAATATTCTTCTATTTTGAAAATTGTATAAAATTATAAAATTGTATAATACCATTAGTATTTTAATATAGAATTATTATAGTACTATTTTAAACATTGTATAAAATTGTATAGTACATTTCACATTCTAAAATGTCAATACTATACTAATTTCACTATCTTTTTTAATTTTTCAATTCAATTCTTTTGCTGTGTATTACCTTGTTGGTGCTATATGTACTGTAAAGTGCACAATAAACAACCGATTCATTCATTCATCATTATATTATAGTATAGTATAATCATTATACTATAGTATAGTATAATGATTATACTATAGTATAGTATAATGATTATACTATAGTATAGTATAATGATTATACTATAGTATAGTATAATCATTATATTATAGTATAGTATAATCATTATAGTTTAGTATAATATATCCAAATATATTTATACTTCGTAATATAACATTTCCCAGGTTGAATCCTTTTAAACTAAACTAAATTTTAAGTAACATTTACCTATTTTAAAATGTTCTTCATGCTAACTGGTGACATGATCAACGTTTACCAAACGTGTTTCCGCAGGTTTTAGAAACACGTCATATGTACGTGTTGTTAACACCTGGAATCGGCCGAAACCTACTAATGAATTGTGAAATGTTTTCTTTAAAAGGTAAAATCTTTATCTTTAAAAAATATATATTTTTAAATGATATTTGCAGTTACATAGCCAGAAACGCGTCCAAGACTATGTAAAAGTTAAGAGGGGATAACATTTTGCCTACACTGTTAAAAATTACTGTAGCTTCCTGTTAAATTCCTGTTAAATTTTAACAGGTAAACTCCAGTACCAACTTTTACCGTTAGAGTTACTAGATAGTTGCTGTACGCAACAGCTATAGTCCTGTTCGTCGATTAACCGTTATATTAACAGTAAATTTTCGGTTATACCGTGTAACCGACGGCTTGAGCCCGCCATCTTGTGGAGGTTGCAGTTTTCACTAGTTTCAAAGTGTAACCATGGATGAAGTATGTATGGTATGGTTATTAGGATAGGAGAGTTAATGTTAGAAATAGCAGAGTAGAATTTCACGCCACCTGCCCGCCAGTTAGGGTGCTAAGAAGAAATGTTTTTATCGTTTTCTCGAGGAAAGAAAGATGGACGGTTCTAGCGAAAAAAAAAGCGGTTTTCGCAAGTGCGCGGCGTTTTTATGCCACAATTCGCAGACTAAAATGCCAGAAATGCCTTTTTTCCATTTCCCTAAAGATCATTTAAGGTAATTCTTAATAATTTCACGACTAAATAATTTTCTACGCGTTTTATTCCACTCAAACCACTAAGCCTATGTCACTTTATAGGTGCAAAAAATGGATTCAGAATTGTGGGAGGATGGATTTGTTTGGACGTGAAGTGGAATTACACAAATCATCTTCCATTTCTTTGTGCCCTGATCATTTTGAACCACATTGTTTTCTTAAAAGGTGAGTTTTAATAATGATTTGGGAAAATCAATCATTCATTATATTAATTTTCCTTATAGGAATCTGTTGGTGAAAAATGCTGTACCGTCACTTTTCAAAAAACCTCCTGCAATAGCTCTATTTGAAGATGAGCCAAATGACTACGCAGACGAATACAGTCAAATTGATATAACTGTGGCCAACATTCCTAGCACCAGAGAACTGGATGAAATACCTGAAGAGCTCTCGGAAACTAATAAAGAAGATGCTTGTACTGATATTAATAACACACAAAATACTCGCGACTTTTATGAGAGAAAAATATTAAAAGCTAAACGCTTACTGAAGGTTCAATACAATAAGAATCAAACTCTCACGAGGAAAGTGGATAAACTAAATCGAGAACTTCAAAAATTTAATCCAATTGAGACTTATTTTTCAAACTTGCCAGCCAAGGGGAAGCTCTTCCTTGAAATGCAGTTAAGGCTGAATAATAAAGCTGCGAAAGGCAGAAGATTTACGAATTTCGAAAAACAAATGTGCCTGGCGCTGCATTTCCAAGGACCAAAAGCATATAAACAGTTAAGGAAAATGTTTCATCTACCGGCTCCTCGAACACTAAACTCCTGGCTGGAAAACGTCCCATGTAAAACTGGATTTTCATCTGAACTTATTGATTTGCTGAAGTTAAGAGTAAAAAATATGTCAGAACAAGAGAAGCTAACAGTACTTACTGTAGATGAAATGGCATTAAAGGAATGTCTACAATATGATGCAAAATCTGACACAATTGATGGCTTTGAAGACTTAGGCCAATCAAGAACATCCGAATATGCCAACCATGCCGCAGTTTTTATGCTATCCAGTTTGACCCATTATTGGAAACAACCTTTGTCATATTACTTCGTCCGGAACTCAATTAATCAAAATATTCTTCATAATATTCTAATCGAAACGGTGGAAATTTTAATTGACATTGGATTTGTAGTTAAAGTGGTAATTTGTGATCAAGGTTCAAACAATCAGGCATTATTTAGAAGACTTAACATCAACGAAGACTCACCATATGCCATATTCAAAAATCAGATCCACCACACCTTCTTAAATCGCTTCGTAATATGTTACTAAAATATGACTTTGAGGTAGCTGGAGAAACAGTGTCGTGGGATCATATTGAAAAATTTTATGGCTTTGACACAGTTGAATCATTTCGCATGGCACCAAAATTAACACCTAAAGACATTAATCCAAACAATTTCCAAAAAATGTCTGTCAAACGTGCGTGTCACTTATTTAGTCATTCAGTTTGCATGGGTATTTATATGTATACCATGATGAAGAAGATGGACCAAGAATGCCTAGCTACTGCTAATTTTTTGAAGGAAATAGACAAAATTTTCGACATATTTAACTCAAGTAATCTCAAAACAGATAAGGACTCGAGGAAACCTCTAGTGAAGAACTGTCCGAGTATTGAATTTTTAAAGGAGAAGAAAGCTTGGTTTAAAAAAATTAAAGTTTTAGAATGTAAACGAGAACCACCATGTTTGAAGGGTTGGAGGACTGCAATATCATGTTTATTGAAATTAAGTACAGATCTTTTAGAAAATGAGCAGTTGAAATATATCATGACTTCTAATCTTAACCAAGATGTCCTCGAAATTTTTTTCTCCAAAGCTAGGTCTTTGAGTGGCAGCAACGATAATCCGACTTGTCAACAGTTCCGTTTTACATTCCGCAAGCTAATGTGTTCATCACTTTTTTCAAAATCAGACTCATCCAACTGTAAGGATGTTGAAGAGACATATATAGTGAAGTTAACTGAACTTATCGGCACTCATTTAAATGAAAGTGTTGTACTAGATAAAGAAATAGACTTCTGTGAACATATAAGTCATGCTCAACCACCTACATCGATTAACTACCTAGAACTTGCCCGTAAAAATGTTTTAACTAATGTCGCTGGATACATAGGAAAAAAAATGCTTGAAATTCATTCAAATTGTAAAAACTGTGCGACAGCAATGTTGAAAGAAAGTACCAAAATAGACAGTGACAATGAAATGCTCATCGTATTAAGATCTTATGTTAATGATCCTGAGAAAGAATGTGGGAAGTTGAAAATGCCAACTCGTGAATTTGCTGAAGCAATTATGAAGTTTGATGTGTATTTCGATCAGTTCTTTGGTCTCACTATGCACAAAATTAACCTGCTGACGAAACTAGATCATAAAATAAGCGAAATTCCTTTTCCAAATTCTATGTGCCAAGAAATACAAACCAAAGCCCGACAGTTATTTTTAAAATGTAAAATACGTCGAATGCTTACAGTTCATAATGAAGAACTTAGTGAAGAAAAAGCTGCCAAGAGAAATTGCAGAGCTACTAATATACCTAATGACAGAGATAAAAGGAGAAATCGTAAACTGTCAAAAGTTCTACATTTGTAAAGATTTCATCAACGAAGATTTTAGTTGTAAACATTTTATTTTCATAAATATAATTTATCTGAATATGTTGTATTTTTTACTACATGATTTTTCTGCAGAATTTTCCACTCACCTTTGGCACATTATTTTATAAAGTCGCATAGGCCTAGTTGTTTTAGTGAAAAAAAACACAAAAATTATTTAATAATGATAGTAATTTACCGTAAATGGTTCTATGAGAAGATATAAGTTAAATTAAAATAAGCAGCTAATTTCTGAAATAGCCATTTTAACTTCCTAGCGCAGTCCATTTTTAAAATTCCTAGCCGGCGGGAAAATGATAAAAAAAATAATTGATTTCATAGTACCCTAACTGACGAACAGGTGGCGTGTCGTTTAAAATTTTAGTCTGTCAAATTTCCTATAAAGTTGCCGATCCTAATAACCATACCGTACATACTTCATCAATGGTGTAACGGCTTTGCTGTGGTGCAAACGAAGATGATCGTATCACGGAACACAAATTATCATCAAATACAAAATATTGAGTAGAATTTTAAATTTCATTATTTTAAAGTAATAATTAAGTTAATAATGGGGCCATTTTAGTTAAGTAGATATTTGTATTGTGTATTTGGTCAAGAATGTATTTATTTATGCTTGATTGGTATAAACAAATCGCCTAGGCTTAACTCAATAACGCGTCAATTTTTAAATTATCCCGTCATAGCCGGCTGTATTAGAGAAGGCCAGGAAATCGATTTTTCGGAGGGGGCGGCCTAAAGATTTTTTTTTACGCAGCTTCTGCCGTTAGATGGCGCTTATATGCCTAGTTTTCAAAGGCGCGAAATTTAAATGCTATTTTATCGGATAGATTTTATATCTATTAGAAACCATTTTAGAAATAATTAAATTAATAATTTATGTATTGCATTCTATTAATAACACAAAATGTTTCAGTTTTAACATTTTATTTAGAGATTCTAAGAAACTTAATTGTTTTATAAAACTTCAAAATACATTTTTCACATGGATTTTAATTAATCCAGGGTCTAACTTATGATGTGGAAATAGGAACATCAAATTTCTAAAACGAAAGGCCGTCATGTTTAATTAACAAATATTTTTTTAAATATTTTTAAGTATTTAAAAAATAATAATTATGTTTATAGTTTAAGATATTTTCTTGACAAAGGTTTCTTATTATATTGCTTAACTTTCTCTTTGCAATCAGTTGCACTTTGTGCAATATTAACGAGTAATGGCTTCACAAATTTTATGACTATATGTTCAGCTAAATTAAAATAGCTATCACAGGTACATTTTAAAGCTTTTGAAAATGGAGGTAATATTATATGTTTCAGAATTAGCAGTGACTTTTGTCGTGAAAGATAAGGCAACGCATGTTTCACAAAGTCTACGACTATGCACAACAAATTGACTAAGAAATTGCTTGGGTATAGCAATCCTCCATTATCTTGGGAAATTATTAATTGTAGAATTGGTGTTGCTGACTTTGGGCGGTACAGTTTCTGAAGACATTCTTCACATGTACTTCTTTCTTTTGAAATTTTTACTATATATCCAGCGACTAAAGCTACTGTGCTATTTCGCAAAGAAACTGGGCAACTGTCATGAGGATTAATGGAACCAATTCTTTGGATAATTGCCATAACAGAAGCTGGTATATTTTTGATTCCTTTTTCAATTGCAGCTACATCCGTGAGGTTGGTGTCTTGACAAATAGGCATGATATTTTCAATGGTTTTTTTCTGGTTGTTTCCTAAATCTAAGCTGTTATCAAAAGCTTCTTCAACGGTAACATTTCCAAACCTAGAAGGTTTTATAACACCAATTTTTAAGGTATTTTCAATAGCGGTGATGCATGATCGAGTATCCATCATGTCGTTATAGCCACCCATCTGACGTAGGTGGCTAAAAAACATTTCAATTGAATCACTAGATGTTTTACTGGTCAATACATAGAAGAACCCAGCCTCCAAAAGGTATTTGATAAGACCAACTGTTGATTTTGAAGTAATTGAAACAGCTTGAAAAGTTTCATCGCTGAATTTTTCCATTTTACCAAAGGCATTTTCCTGAATATGTTGAAGAAAAGGAAGAAAATCGTCTATGAGCCATGCCAATCTTTCATCTCCAACATCCATAAAAGGTAGCTTGTTTTCATTGCGTCGAAAAATTCCTTCTTTGACACTATAAACATTGTGGATTTCATACCACTTCATAAGTTGTTCCATCATATATATGGTTGCTTCAATGTGGTAAACTTCTTCTTGGTTGCAATGTCTCAATTTTATTATTGTATCTAAAGCCGCAGTTACTGGTTGCGAAAATACATCAATTGCACGTCTAACGTTCATTTTTTCGATATTGGTTGGATAAACATGTTTTCGTGTAAGACATCTAACTGGTTTTATTATGCTGTCCTTCTGAAGATGGTAAAGTCGTCTAACATACTTTGATGATATAACAAGCCCATAGAAAAGCATGTCGCGTTCAAGAAATTGGCTTCTCAGATTTTTGAAAATGTGACTCTGGTCAAAAGCAAGAAACATCTTCCGATGCTCGTCATTAGGATGCTGGACTTGTGGTTTTAATTCTCCATTGCCAAATTTTTTGAAAGCCCCTACATTAGTTTTGGCGTTGTCTGTAACACATCTCACGACCTGCTGCTTCAACTTCTTTAATGACTTTACACGTAAGTGTGTGCAAAGTTTCGCCATCAAGTTTGGCTGTAAAAAAATAAGCTATCGGAAGTCTGTAATTTGTGGACAGTCCTTGGAATAGAAAGCACAACAAATGAGTCGCAAGGCTATCTGATACCCCTAGTTCTTCACTGCTTATATCATTGTTGCCCAAGAACATGTCTAGCTGCTTGTCATAAATTAGTTTAGATTTGATTGACATCTCATCTATTATTACTGAGCCCATTCTTTCTAGAGCATTTCTAGTCTTCTTGAAATCTGCCCTTAGTCTGGCTTTCACCAAAGACGTAATCCCACTTTCACCTGTTACACGGCCTAAGAATTTTTTAAGTGTTTTAGGATGAGGTAGATGCATGACCGCTAGATCTCTTATATAACGATATGCTCTTGGCGACTTCTGACTCCACACTGAACATATTTTTAAAGTTGTCTCAAGGTAAGATATTTTTTTCTTGCCAAAGGCGTAAATTTGCTCTGATAAGAACTTAGCTTTTAAACTTCCATCTTCAGCTGCTTGATTTATTTTCATGGTTTGGGAAGAAATGCTGTTTTTTGATGTTTTTTTCAGTTCTTTTACCTCCAATGCAAGGGTTGCAATTTTTTCATGAGCCGTTCTTAGTTTGTTTCTGAGTTTGGAAATTATTCTGCCTTGTTTTTTGGTTGATAATGTAGGTTTCTTGTGACTCTTATTACCGGTACTAGTTGATATTTCTCTAACTGATCTCATATCACATGTGCTTGATATTATAGTATGGTTACAGTGTAAAGCTGGTGTTGCATCAAGAGAAATCGTATCACACGATACAATAATATCTTCTAGACTTTTATCCGAGTACACATCGCGGATCTCTTTTGTGACCATTTGATCATCTTGGATGTCTTTGGGACTACAAAAATCTTCCCTAACTTTAATCTTTTTTTGAGTGGCAGGACTAAGATTGATGTCACTGTGATTTAAAGTGTCCTCGAGGAAAAGCCTTTTTCGTGATTTTGTTCTTAAGCTTGAGAAGATGGAATTTGCGTTTGAAATTTGACTAGGGGGAGAAAATGTTTTACGAGTAGGTTTGATGATCTGATCACTAGTGTTATATTGTAAGTCTTCACATTGTGCAGTTAAATCTCTCTCTGGGAATGGCTTTACATGGGTAACATTGTCTACTAAGCTCTTGTTAAAGTTGAGTGAAATTTGATTAGGGGGTGACAATGTTTCCCTAATACTTTCTATCACATGCTTTGAGTTTTCTACTCTATTATTGACAATACTAGGACTCAAAGGAACTTTTAAAGGTTTGACTTTATCTACAGTTGAGTTTTTTAATTTTGATGAGCTTTGAACTTCAGTGTTATCTTTTCTATTATTGCACAATTTCAATTTCTTGGCCTCAGGCACAGAATTAGGAAGCAACATTTTACGTTTAGAAGTGGAGTTGCTAAAGTCAGTTTCGTTGAAATGTAAACTGCAAACTCTTGAATTCGCTGTTAATTTATGACACATTGAAGTTTCCCACTTTCTCTTCAAGACTTCATCTTGTGGTACTCTATGATATGTAATAGTCTTTTCTTCAATTATTACTTTATTTTCCAAACTTTTCCTTTTCTTTTTCTTTGAAAGACAACCTTCAATAGCGCAATGGTATACCATTTTGAAGCTTTAGTTTAGTTTTCTTAGGAACTTGTGACGTAAGATTATGGTTTTTGGGAACTTGCATAAAAATGACTAGCTTTGCTTAGGAACTTGTACGAGTTTTGAATATTTATTTAGCTTTTAGTTTTTCTTAGGATCTTATTAATGACAATCTTGGCTTTTAGCATAGCTGGCATAGACAGCCATGCTATTAGGAACTTTCACCGAAAGGAAGCTTTACTAAGAAACTTTTTATCATTGAGATTCAAATACGAACTTGCAATTACTATATTATCTATAATTTGACGTACGAAATTGAACATGTTTACTATTTTGTTATTCGTGAGTTCTAAGCTGGTTATCTAAAGATTAAAATATTTTAAGATTTAAATGTTTTAAGATTTAAACGTTAAAACATGAAAGCTTTAAAATAAGAAACTCTGGAAATACATTAACAGTAGCAGACGGCTAGCCTCTGACCTCACAGTATTACTAGGCCAAAAGATGCCATCTAGTGGATAAAGCCGCCAGTAGCGCGGGAAGTTTTTTTAAGAAAAATCGCCTGGATTTCCTGGCCTTCTCTAATACAGCAGGCTATGATCCCGTTAAACGCTATAATTTAAAACTTTAATTATGATTCTGAGTGATAAATTTGTATATATTATAGTTATCACTTTGAAGCAAAATAGCCAACTTAATACTGTAATATATACAAATATTTCACCCAGAATCTCAATTATTGAAACTAAAAATATTTAGCATAGCTATTATATTATATTATATTATATTATATTATTACCCTAGTCAGACTTAGGGAAGGTTGTTTTAAGTTATAATTCAAATGAATTTGGAAAAAATTTGCTATAGCTTTTAAGTGTATTTTACACTATGATGGATACCAAAATTTCAAACTTAAATTTAGTAAAAGCTGGCTAAATTAAATTTTTTCACTCGTTAACATATTCAGTGGGTGAACAGAAGACTTCGCTCTGAAAACACTGAAGCTTCCATCAGTCCAGTAACTTTACCATATGAAAATTCTTCATCAGGTCAATTGAACCAAAAACATTTTCTACGTTATTAGTAATTTGCACAGCTATTCTGACTTGAACCTGGTTTTTTAATGCTTGTTGGATTGAATGGATAAATTACTTCAGCTTTTATATAAATTATATAGGTAGGATAGAAAAAATCTTATTCAAAAGCTGAAGTATATTTTTTTATTTAACACCATCACTTAAAAACAACCTTGCCCAAGTCTGATAAGCTGCGTTGGGTAATTTTTCGATTCAATAATTGTAATTCTGGGAAAAAAATTGCATGCAATTAAGTTATCACATTGAAAGAAGCTTCAGTGTTTTCATAGTGAAATATAAGGGAAGTTGGCTTTAAATATAGTGGAAAATTACCTTTGTTATTCTATGTTCACCCATTGAGTATGGTAGCAGATGAAACAAAATTAATTAGCCAAACTAATACTGTAATATATGCAAAGTTTTCACTCAGAATCAAAATTATTCAATCCAAAAAATATTTAGCTATTTTATTATTACCCTACAGAGCTAGTCAGCCTTAGGGAAGCTTGTTTTAAGATAAGTTAAAAATGAATTTGGAAAAAAATTGCTTGAGCTTTTAAATTTACGATACACATTTTATCACATTTAATGTGATGATTCTGAGTGAAAAATTTGCATAAGTCAAAGTTATTGGATTGCAGGAAACTAGTGTTTTCAGGGTGAAATTTAAGGGAAGTTGCCGTTAAATATAGTTGAAAATTATCTTTTTAAGTCTGTGTTCACCCAATTAATATGTTAGGAAGTGAAAATATTTCATATAGCAAGCTTTTATTAAATTTTATTTTGAAATTTTGGTATCCACCCTTTATCATATATTTAAAAGCTCAAGCATTTTTTTTCCAAATTCATTTTAACCAAATCTTAAAACAAGCTTCCCTACACATAACTAAACCAAGAAATATTTATCTACGTTATTAGTACTCTACACAACTACTCTGACTTGCACAAGGTTTTTAAAGTGATGGTTAAATTAGAATCAAAAAAATAAATTATTTCAGGTTTTATATAAATGATATAGGGTGGATCCAAAAAAAAATCTTATTTAAAAGCTGAAGTAATTTTTTTTAAATTGAACACCATCACTTAAAAAACAACCATGCCCAAGTCTGAATACCTGTGTTGGGTAATTCAAAGGTGGTTACATATTTTTTTCGATTCAATAATTGTAATTCTGGGGAAAAAATTTGCATGTAATAAAGTTATCGCATTGAAAGAAGCTTCAGTGTTTTCATAGTGAAATGTAAGGAAAGTTGGCTTTACATATAGTGGAAAATTACCTTTGTTATTCTATGTTCACCCATTGAGAATGGTAGCAGGTGAAAATAAAATTAGCCAGCCTAATTCTGTAATATATGCAAAATTTTCAATAAGAATCACAATTATTAAACCCAAAAAATATTTCGCTATTTTATTATTACCTTACAAAGCTAGTCAGACATAGGGAAGCTTGTTTTAAGATATGGTTAAAATTAATTTGAAAAAAAAATGCTCGAGCTTTTAAATGATACAGGGTGGATACCAAAATTTAAGAAAAGCTTGCTAAATGAAATTTTTTCACTTCCTAACATATAAGTGATGGTTAAATTAGAATAAAAAAAATGATATGTAAATGAAGGGTGGATACGAAATAAAATCTTATTTAAAAGCTGAAGTAATTTTTTTTAAATTGAACACCATCACTTAAAAACAACCGTGCCAAAGTCTGAATACCTGTGTTGGGTAATTTTAAGGTGGTTACGTATTTTTTCTCTTCAATAATTGTGATTCTGGAAAATAAAACTGCATATAATAAAGTTATGGCAGTGAAGGAAGTTCCAATGTTTTTACAGTGAAATGTAAGGGAAGTTGCCTTTAAATATAGTTAAAAATTATCTTTGTTAGTCTATGTGTGACCATTGGGTATGGTAGCAGATGAAAAATTTTATTTAACCAACTTAATACTAATTATTTGTGGACGGACTTCCTGTACATGTACTAATTTAAAATAAATAAAATTTAACCACTATTGCACAGTAAAAACATATTTATTGCTACTACAGCTGTTTCGGCTCCCTTACCGGAGCCGTCATCAGGTAGGGAGCCGAAACAGCTGTAGTAGCAATAAATATGTTTTTACTGTGCAATAGTGGTTAAATTTTATTTATTTTAAATCAACTTAATACTGTTATCTAAGATTTTTTTAATCCAGAACCACAATTATTGGACCAAAAGATATTTAACCACTTTTTTATTTCAAAAAGTTGGCGAAGTGAAAATTTTACACCTGCTACCGTATTCAATGGGTGAACACAAACTAATGATATTTCTTTTCAGCTGCATTTAAAGGAAACTATTTTATTTCACTACGATAACTTTAATATATTCAATTTGTTTTGCCCTAAATCACAATTATTGAATCCAAAAATATTTAACCACCCTTTTATTACTTTACATAGTTATTCAGACTTTGGCAAAGTTGTTTTTAAGTGATGGTATCAAATTGAAAAAAAAAGCTCTAGCGTGTATACCACCAAAATTTCACTTATTTTAAAATTTAAGTTATTGTTTTAACACCTCTAAAAAACCACCTTGCCCAAGTCTTGAAGTAGGGGATTACATTTTCTTTATTCAATAAATGTGATTCTGGGTGAAATGTAAGAGAAGTTGCCTTTAAATATCTTCAAAAATTATCTATCTTAGTCTGTGGTCACCCATTGAGTAAGCTAGGTGAAAAAAAAATCCATTTAGCTCCCTTTTTAAAATTGAGTTTGAAATTTGGTTATCTATTTAAACTTTTTTACTAAAAATAATTGTAATTGTATTTTAATCACTACCGCTGAAAGAACCTGCCTAAAATCTTAATGACTATGCTTAATGTGCATATGTTTTTGGTTCAATAATTGTGATTTTGTATGAAGAATTTACAGTTATTAAAATTATTATATTGTTTAGCTGCAGTACACTCATAGAAGACATTGAACACTGATGAAGAGTTTAATTCAAATTGAAAAATATTTTGGCTGAATTTATTAAAATCAAGATTGAGAAATGGAAACAGCTGGATTCCAGGATTTGACTAAAGTTTCATTTCGAGTATCTCCATCAATGGCAATCAAACAAGAAAGCTGAAGCTGATAATTTCAAAAAACATCAATTGTTAAATTAAAGGTCTTTTTTTTCTGCCTGTTACCCTTTAAATTTACTTACCTGCCGCACAAATACCCTGGTGGTAGGCCAACGTTTTCTGCAGTTGGCCTACCACCAGTATATTTGTGTAGCAGGAAAGTAAATTTAAAGGGTGACAGGAAGAAGAAAACCTAACCCTTAGAGTATTAAATAGCAGAAAATTCACGTTTATAATTTAATTTCACCGAAATACAAGTGTTAACGAACGTTGACAGATTTTATTTTATTAATTGATTTGAAAATTTGAACTTTAAATTTTATATATTGTATAAGTATTTTTAGTAAAAACAATCTTGGTGAGGTTTATGCACTTTTTGATGTTTTAAAAATTTTGTTCACATAACCTGATTTGATTCAATTGCTGTATCATGTTTTTCAAATAAAAAAGTTCATCAATAATTTAGTTTTATCTATTTAAATTTAAAATTGCCATTCATGTACAATTATCATGTAGTAATTAATATTTGGAATTAATTTTGGGTAGGCCTATAGCCCCAGCATAATTTTTGCGACAACAGGATAATAAAGTTCTATTGTTAAATTACCGTAAACGTAATGGGAAATTTCATGTTGGAACAACAGCAATTTAAAATTTACTGTTAATGGTACTTTATATTTCTCGTGTCTAGAACAGGTTTTTACTTGCTACGGTTACAGGAAAAAATACCTGTAATTTTACAGGAATTTTCCTGGTAATTTTCTGCCAGGTAAATTCCTGTAAATTTTAACAGCAATTTTTAACAGTGTAGTCAAAGATACACCCAAGGGAGGGTTTTCAAAGGAACTATCCACTGGTCTACGCCACTGGTTATTGGTCCACCTCAATTACCAATCTACTGATATATTTTGCAAATATATCCGGTATAGCGGAAGCACGTGTAAATTAAGCTTATATCTAAGTGAGCAGAACGTAAAGCTTAACACTTTTCCACTAGTTGAGGAAACGTTGTTTTCAAATATGTTTTAACCAATTATAAACGTTGAAATAAAACAAGTTTTTAAAACGCTTTATATTGTTTTCCCAACTAAAAATTAACGTTAAAAACGTCTATGAAACGTTGTATATCTAACGTTCTTAAGACGATTAAATAACTGATCTAAAACGAGAAAAAACCTTTAATAGTCGCTTCAATTAAAATGTTTATTTTCAGTGATCACGAGCGCGTGCTTTATACAATCGTTAAGAATAAAATAGCTCGTGCGTTTTAGCGAGAGCTCCGAGAAATTGAAAAAAAACGTGCTCTTAACTTTAAACCATAGAATTAAAAGCACGTGATCACTGCAGAGGAGAGATATTATAAAACCGTATATTAACTTAATTTAAAATTTTATATCAAGTTTACTTAATAGGTTTAATACACGTTCAAAAAGAGTGCTCCAATAAATAGCGGCAGACCAAACAGCAGGAAAAAAGAATGATTAAATGTTTAATACGTAGTAATTGTAAACAAAATTACTCAAAGAACCTTATGAATATATTTATTTGAAGAAAATAGTTAAACATGCTTAGGACATATCACAATTACCTCTTGTACAATTATCTATTTTAAAGCAAAGGGATAATTCTAAAAATCTTCAGAAAACATTTTAAGAAACTAAAATGTTCAGAATTCCGTCTCAATATTTAGAGAAAAGATTGGAAACTTAAGAAAAAATGATATTATGTCATTAAAACTATCTTAACTTTGATAAGAAATTTCAACATCAATGCTAGCTTTATTTCGTCGTATTAATTAGTATACCCCAGCTTCCGTATCATCACCTGATGAGCTATTTTCTGTTTCTCATCATCAATCTTGATATAGAATATTTGAGCCCGTCTTTAATTGAATTCTGAATATTGAACTCAAATTCAAATTCAAATTTATTAATTTTTTTAGTAATACATAAGTTGTTGTCAGCATCTTCAAAGCCCTGATTAGACCGTACTGCAGCTAACAAAAATAAATTGAGACTTAAAATTGATTCAAATATACTAAAAGTGCTGTTTATAAAGTTACCCGTGACAATATCTTTAAAATTAAGAGTTTTAAATGCCTTCTTATTGTGGTGGCCTGCCCAATTTATTTCTATCCCAAAGCTATCAGTAATTATAAAGACACCATTACTTTCCTTGTACAATCTGCCACAGATTTCCATCCAATTCCTCCCAAATAAGATATCTAAATGACAATAAATATTTAACATTATTACGTCATGCCTTAAAACATATATATTAATACCAAAATAACTTTGTTGGTTCCTAACTTGACAAGGTTATCAATTTCATGTAACTCCTCTTAAGAATTTGCAAGAATTTGCAATTGAAATTCCTCTACATCCAATTTACTAGACTTGGAATTGGTTACCGTAAGTTTGGTATCCAGAAATCAAGGATGTGATAATTTTCTACTTCTTTAAAATAATCTTGACTAAAGTTTTAAGATTAATTCCCCACTTTGAGTTTTAACAGCAGGTTAGAATTACAAATTCAGGTTACGAATCAATTCAGAATGTTAATTTCAATCTAAAAATTCCAAAGTACAGAGAATAATTCACCACTTTGAGTTTTAAAAGCAGGAGCAAATTAGCTTTGTTGCCATATTATATTGAAAATAAATTAATTTACTGAAAAATACATACTGAATATAATGATTTTGGAATGGATATAATAGGCCGCAAGTTTCAAAATACAGTTTAATCTTAGGTTAAGCATATTGGTTGCACAGCTAGCACGTGCATACACAACGACAGAAAACAAGTCTTATCAGCACTGATAAAAAATAGGCCCAAACAAAATTGACGAAAGTAGTAGGCTTATATCACTTAAGTATAGTATCAATAAAAACTTTAAAATTTTAACTTACCATATTTCAATCGATGACCGCTTCAGTTTCGAGAATAAAAAATTAAACAATTCTAATACTGAAAAGTTAACACAATGGGCGCGATTTCAAAACTGTAACAGTCGTTCATAGGGAAGTTCCGTGCTGTCGTTATTTCCGAAATTTGCGCCGCAATGCGCGCTACGATAGCTGTCCAATGACCCCGATCAGTGTGAGAAATAAGGCACTATCACCAGCCAATCTCCAGTTTAAAAATTAGCGGGGCCAGTTTAAAAATTAAATGCTTGGGGTGTTAGTGGCCCTAGTGACCATTTAATTAATTCAAAGTTTTCCCTTCAAGATTTTATTTCATTAAATTATAAACGCCTGATTTTGAAGGTTAAAAATGGTAAGTGGCCAGTGGCCAGTTTTTTAATTAAAATATATAGGCTCTACTGGCCACAGGTCCAGTTTTAAAAAAATCCTTATTTCTCACCCTGACCCCGATCGCTTAATCAGGGCCAAATTCGCGCGCGAAGTTGGCCATGCCTTAATAAAATAGCAGAATTAGACTGAGGATGCCAGTAGGTCAAAATTATTCGCTAGCTTTGGGACGAAAAGAGTACACCTTTTACCCCAAACTACCAACTTCTTCCATAGTATAACAGTCAAACTGTATTTTGAAGCTGCTCGCTATTTCCTAAAAAATTACTCCAAAACTAGCGAATAGTTTTCGCCTAGTATCACTTAGAAAACAAAATCCGATGAGTTAATAGGTGATAAATTTGATTCTAGCGAAGGGCTAGAAATAAGAGTATTAAAACTTAAGCCTCCTTTTATAAACTTACTAAGTTTATCTTTCTTGCAATGTAAATGTAAATAATAAAGGTGGATACAACATTACAGCAACGTTAAAACAAGTTAGCAAGCCAAAATATATACCTCTCCTTGGAAGAATTGTCCCTAGTGGTATTAATTTCTCGAGATAACCCTTAAAGATATATCTCCACAATTTAGAGTTATTTGTTAAAAATGTTATCCTAGTTCTATCCCGCCCGGTATAAAATTTAATTATAATTAGAATAATTGAGACGAAACGACCAATTTTAATTTATTCAGAATATCATAAGTTAAGTAGTTACAACAGTGAGTTAGACGTACTATAACAATGCACAATTGAATTAAACCCTTTTTACAGTACAAGATTGTCAGTTGAATATAATACAAAGCAAATTTTAATGAAAGAAATATCTACAGAGGGTATTATAACGACCGTTCGCTTTTTGGTTTATAATTTTAACGGAATCGGGCCGATTTTAATTAAACGATAGTTTATCGAAATTTTGTTAAAAGAATATTACCTAAGGCCGCGCGATAAATTTACGAGAATAATTTCCTGTCGCCGTTATATCGAAAATTTAGTTGATTCGGGATTGCCAGAACTTTAATGTTGTGGGCGAGTGATTAGAAAATAAAATGGCTACCAGAATTATGCAAAATTATAAATGTTTATTTTTATTCAGAACAGTCTATGGAACGTTCTTGATTTAACTTTCATCAATAACCCAACAATATATATCCCTCCTACGTAATTGTACAGAACTGGTACTCAAGTGTCCAAGACTAGATTTGTCTTAGTTCATCGTGATTGAAAAATAAACCAAAACACACTTACACTTACACTTAAGTAAATATCATAAATTATACTGAGTAATTTTAACTAAATTCAAAATACCTTACTATAAACTCTTGTCTTAATTAACAGCTGAGAGCTGTTCGCTACTTATTACTTCCAATCTACTTAATTAGCCTCACAGGTTGAGTTGATAATTTCAAGGGTATAATTAGGTTATTCCAATTAAAAAAATAATAACAATCAATTTTATCTTACAGCTGACTTGAGTTAGTTCACAATTACTTTAACACTTTCAGTCTTAAACACGCACTGTTCATACACTTAAGTCCATTCGCTCACGTTCCAAACGCGAAACACAATTTAACTCTTTCCTTGACCGAAGACCCCACATACTAATTAAAACCGCAAAGTTACCTCATAACTTTTGACCGACACCAGGACCCCGTCCTGTAGTAGTTCGTCAGACCGCCAAGAACTAAGAAAGACTAATCTTCCATATTGACGGCAACGGCTTTATATACGTTTATTTGATGTTTTTTAGACCCGTCAAGATTTGACTAAAGTTCGAAAAATTGAAGAGATTATATTTTTTTCCCGGTTTGAGTGATAGTTCTCCACACGGTGGCGCTATATTATTACTTTTATATAGTTTCCGCGGGAGTTTTGAATAATTATCCTTTTTCTACGCGTTATTAAAAGGTAAAAAACCCGCCTTATCATAATGGTTTCTTTACTTTTTATTTTCCCACAGGAAGTCAATGGCTCGGCGGTAAACTATCTGCATTGTAACGATGCGACCCGAGTTCAATTCCTGAACACGATCAAAGAAAGTAAAATACTCAGATATTTAATTAAATATAATATTAATATAATTTATAAATATTTCATTAAATATAAGATTAATATAATTTATAAATATTTCATTAAATATAAGATTAATATAATTTATAAATATTTCATTAAATATAAGATTAATATAATTTATAAATATTTCATTAAATATAAGATTAATATAATTTATAAATATTTCATTAAATATAAGATTAATATAATTTATAAATATTTAAAATGATGTAGAATAAATTATAGTACCTGACGTTGTAACTTTGTAAATGACATTCGCCAAACCTGTTTTTTAGAAAAAAACCGAAACTTAACAAGCGTTGGTGGCTGAGTGGTTAGAGTAAATCTCTTGCACGAGGCAGACCCGGGTTCGATTCCCGGCCGGCGCCAAGAAATCGCAAATTGATACTAAGACGAAAACCGTGAACAGTTGGTGGAAACCCTGCCATTGGACATTGAGAGGTAGCATTACACTCAGCACTCGATCCGTCCCAAAAGTCATTAAGAAGAAGTTGGAGAGGAAACGCACATACAAACTCAACAGACTCAACATCCACAACCATCATAACACGAACACATCCAACTCTACACCTACAACATTCACAACATGAACTCAACTTTAACAACAAGCTCCACACACACAACTTTCACAACACGAACTCAACATTTACAACCTACACATAAACATTACAATAACACACACACACACACACAGGCTAGTTGTATAACAAATCACAATGTGATAATTTGTTTTAAATCAAAATGTTTAAAAAACTTTTGTTTTTTTATTAAAAAATTATTAATTTAAAAAAGGAGAATTTAACGTTATTTTCAAGTAATTATATCCCAAAAACTTGCTGTTGATAACTTCTAACGGAGGTTATCTTTTAAATAAATTGCATTGCAATAATATCACTGAATATAAAACGTTTAATAAAAGTTTTTTTGACTAAAAATATTTAGTGGATAAAAGAAAGACTGTAACGTTATTTTTACGTTTCTTCCACCAAAATTAAATTTTGCCGTTATATAAAAAAATTGCATTGAGGTTTTTTTCCGAAAAAATAACGTATAATAAACGTTATTTGTTTTCGCTTAAAATATTCAGTTAATAAAAGATAGAATATGACGTTATTTTCACGTTATTATTTCATAGTTGAAAAGTGGTTGACTTTAAACGAAATTTTAAACGTTAATTTATTGTTGATAAAAAACCATAAAACGTTATTTCAACTAGAAAACGGAATATCAACCAACCAGAAACGTTTCATTGTTACCCGGGTTGGTCTTGTTAAGCGAGAAAGAGAAATTGAGCCAGCTCAGGGTGATCGCCGTTTAGTTCCAGCGTTGCCAACCTGTACGATAATTATCCTTTTGTACGATAATTTCACCTTCCGTACGATGTACGATATCACAACGTACGATATCGGCAATTGTACGATAATTCAGTAGGATGTACGATATTACAACGTACGATATTGACAATTGTATGATAATTCAGTAGGATGTACGATATTACAACGTACGATATTGGCGATTGTACGATAATTCAGTAGGAATGAGTTTTTGTATTGTACGTCGTTGAAAAATACCCGTTTTGAGGCTTAGGTTTGGTATCAAAGTTTATTCTTAGAAATATGTGTACAATTAAACTATAGTGCGCTCTCAAAAAAATAGTACCATTTATAATATTATGCAAAATTATGGTTTTTGTACCATAATTATAGTACGTATGGCAACGCTGCCGGTGATTCTCTTTGCTTTGGAATATCGCGCCTTCCGTGCTCTAAGAGAGAAAAACCGTTCCCCTTTTTAATTTCGCCCCCCTTTCTACTCGCTAGTCAGGCCTCTAGATATTTTTGAAGTGTACGAACGGTACGATAAATAGGACTGAAATACGATAATTTTCAGGTGTTGGTACGATCATAGAAATCTTATACTCCTGTTATAAGATTTCTATGGGTACGATAATTCTATTCGATCAGGTTGGCAACGCTGTTTAGTTCGCTCAGTCAGTGATTTTTCACGGCGTGGTGAGCGAGATCGGCCGATCGAGGCGCTAGCCTGCTCAATTTCTAGCGCCGCTTCCCCTAGCGGCGGGATAATTCGTTCACTAGAAAGCGCTGACGGCGGGCTGAGTGAAATCGCGCCACGCCGCCGAGAGAAGAAATTCCAATGATCAAAAACTAGCGCTTCTCTCGGCGCAATCTCACTCAGCCCGCCGTCAGCGCTTTCTAGTGAACGAATTATCCAGCCGCTGGAGGACGTGGCGCTTCAAATTGAGCAGGCTACACTGAGATAAAAAATCCCTGTTCGAATTACAATAAACAGTTTGTTGAAAACAAAAGGTGCACCCTCTTACCTAACACCTAGGAAGCTGAAATATTCATACAATATTTATTTTTAATATTGTAAAAAAATTACAGAGTTATAATAAAAAAAAATGAACCACCCTAATTTAACTACCCACTTACAATAGTGCACAAACATTTCCAAACCACGTGAAATCCGCTAGCACCAGTCGGGCTGGAACCAAGGAGCAAATAAAGTACTGGGATGAAGAGGAGAATCCCAGCCCACGTGGGGTACACGTGGGGTACACGTGGAGAGGGAAAGTAATTCCGTGTTGTGTACAGTTAAAGGTAACGATAGGCTTAAGCAACCAGCGAAGAAAAGATGGAAAGCTATAACTTAGTCCGAAAAATTACGCAGATTTACATGAAAATAAATCACCATTCTTATAAACCATCATTATTTACCTAGCAGCATAATTGATTACGTAGAAGTCTATGATGATATGGCTTTTGAAATCATGAGATCAGCATGATATGAGATCAGCTCGAGAAATGGAACAATGAGAGAAAAAAAACCTGTTCAAATTACATTAAAGTGAAGGAAGCGGGGGATGCCAAGACGTTTCTGTAAATATAACAGCTTATTCCGTATTAAAATATAACAAGTATTTTTATGTTAATTTAACATGATGAAATAGCTGTAAATAACACAATAATAAAGTCTGTCAAATCATCATGAATAACAGTCTGGAGTACGTGAACCTTATACGTAATTTTATTGGCATATTAAAGTTAGTTTTCCACATCCGTCGGTTGAAAATACTTTTTACATCTCAGTAAATTCGATAAATAGCAATTAATTAATTCAACAAACAATAATGTAGAAAATACACTAACACGTTTGGTCAAATTTACGAATATGAAACTGAATTTTTGACGTGGTAGCTTTTAGAAAAAACAGTTTATATGCAGGGCCGATCTCACATTTTTCAATAAAATATAATTAAAGGGAATATAACCTCAAGTCGTTTTTTAGGTTTTTTTATGCTTTTTTATGTAAGCAATTCTGGCGGGAAGTCACTAAACAGCGCCAAAAATATATAAAGTCATAGGAGGGAGTGGGAAATGGTCGAAGTTTGGTGTTCCACACCTAAAACCTGAGGTTATATTCTCTTTAAACGGTTATCCGCACAGGCAATTCGACTCAATAATGCACAACTAGTTCTTTGGTTTTTAAGAATTAGGCTATGTTCAGTCCGTTTGGGTTTGAAGTTTCACGCGTAAGGTTGATTTCTAGTAAATAGCTAAGGTAGCCTATGTAAAGAGACTATATTCCAAAATATAGCACGTTTATAATTTACATGTTTATGAAATTACTGATACACAGCTAATTCACTAGTAAAAATGATTTTGTTTAAAAAATAACAATAAAATCAGAAGATTTTTGAACAAAAATTTAATAGGTTTTCAGGTTGGCCAGATAGATTCAAATCTAATTGTGAGCCTCTTTGGTTCAAGAGAAATCAGCCAAGCCTTTTGCCTCTCTATAATCCAAAGTAAATAATCACTTAAGTAGTATTTTACCGAACTGTTTATTGCTGTAAATCAATTCGACAAACGACTAAATATAAAACCCTCGCTCTTTTCTGAAAGAAACACTCGCTTAAGTTGTAGAAAATATTTCACGGTTTTTATATTTATTCATTATTCTTATTTATTTCGTACAACTTGTATAAAGTTTTAATTAATATTTAATTAAAACCATTTGAGGCCGATAATGGATGGCTATAACCACAAAACATCATTCAAAATAGAGCTATATAAAGTCAAAGTTTAGTCAATCCCTGCCTTGGGCAGTGCACCCAAAAATATAATTTTGGAAAATGTCGGAATCGAAAACATATCCATATCACTTCTTGGTCTGTAGGGTGAAGGATTATCAAAGAAATTACCATGCATTATGCATAATTAAATTTACGGGGTTCAGATGCTATAAACTAAGTACATGAAGGGTGGTCATACGGGGGGCGCCCCCAAAGCAATGAAACAATAAATAAAACTGTTTAAAACATTTGTGTGCTGAAATAACCAGTTTTTCAAAAACGTTTGGCTCTCCGATGAATTATACGTTTGAAGTTTGTAAATTGGAATTAATGGATTCCAGTATATGTACTGTGTCAGATATGATAAATGTTTTTAAATAACTTCAATGTTAATCTCACTGAAGCTAGCTGTTTAAGTACATATCTGTTATTCAAGTTAACTTTACATAATGAACTGATCATTGTACACTCTCGATGTGTTTAATAAATGCAGCTGCAAATATTCCTGAACATTTTTACAATGTCCTTCTGTACATTTTACAAGACCAACCCATTTTTATAGAATACATTCCTTTATGTACATATGTTCCTGTATAAAATAAAGGATAAGCGCAATTTGTACAGGATTATTCTGTACAAGTTGTACACACACGTTTCATGTAAATGTCTTCTGTTAAATTAAAGGATAACAGTAATTATCACAGGATTATTCTGTGCAAGTCATATACAGACGGTTCATGTAAAATTATCCTGTGGAAACTAGGGTTTTATCACGGCGCTCGGCCTGAGCTGGTTCCGTTTAAGAGAGAGAAAATAGCATCACCAGTATTGAGCACTAGCTTACTTGATCACTCAAATTAAAAAGGTCTGAGCGTTCATTTCAGAATTCGCTCACGATTTTTACCCACCTCTGAATTCTGGTGGTTTATCGGGCTATAAAACTGAAGAGCTAAATTCATGAGTGAAACTTTATATTTTAAAACCAATGCATTGGTTTTAAAATATAAAGTTTCACTCATTGCGAACTGAACATAGCTCGTTTTTTACTGTTTCGCCATGACCGTATTAGGGACCCTCTTGGGGTGATCGTCGCCCTCACGGAGGTGTTGCTCTGTACTTCCTCGGTCACTTCGTTATCTATATAATAAGGAAGAGCTGGTCACTTTGTTATTCGTAGTCGTCATTGGGCGATTTTTTTTCCGTCGTTTTGGGTTCGTCGCGTAGGGCGTTTGGGGACTCGCTAGATTCGTTTTGATTTTTTTAACTAAAACTACGAAACGCGATCTCCAACTTAACCGTCTCAGATTTTAACAAGTCGGCCAGCCGGAATATTAGTTTCACAACGACCCAAAGTATCAAAGGTTAAATAGTTAAGCTGCCTTCGATGTCTTACGCCGTGCAATAATAATCCAATATAATTAATTTACAACGTCGAAAAATATTCCTATTCTAGCATATCGAAAGAAATTGTCTAATTCAAACTTCCCACCACCCGCCAATTATAATCATATTCAAGCCTATAGAAAGAAATTGTTAAATTCAAACTTCCCGCCAAACTAATCATATTACATTTTTAATTATTTTTATTAATTTCAAACTTACCACTAATTTATTATATTATATTTATTATCATTTTTATTAATTTCAAACTTCCCACCAAAATTTCAAACTTCCCAGCAAAGCTCGGCGGAATCCCCCCGCCAATTATAATCCCATTACATTTTTAATTATTTTTCTTTTAATTATTTTTATTAATTTCAAACTTCCCACCAGAAAGACTAAATAATGATTCGCGGAGGGTTATTTCAAACTTCCCACCAGAAAGACTAAATAACGATTCGCGGAGGGTTATTTCAAACTTCCCACCAACGTTCGGCGTGTAGCTTGTAGCTTGTAGCTACAAAACAAACAAACAAACAAGAAACACCAAACACTTAACGACATTCCGTCCATGGCAATAGTGCCACATTAGTATGTGTTATGTTCTTCCCCAAATAAGAATGTCATCTTGGAGACTGACACTTTTCGGAATGTTGTCAATATACATGCTTATTCGTCTCTGAAAGAGTTCAGATGCAGAGCAGCCAGAGCTTAAGCCGAAAGGTATCCTTTCAAAAAAAATCTTCCAAATGGAGTTAGAAATGTTGTTAAATGATTTGACTCTGAGGCAAGAGATATCTGCCAATATCCAGAATTACAATCCAACTTTGAGAATACCTTGGCACCAGATAACCTTCCTAATGTGTGATCCACGGTTGGTAGTTGAAATCTTTCTCTCTTGATATATTCATTGAGCTTCGTGAAATCAACACAAATGCGTAAATCGCCACTTGGCGTCCGTACTATGACCATAGGAGCGCACCACTCGGTCGGAGTGTCGATTGGAGAAATTACTCCTAGATTATTCATCTTCTCGATCTCCAACTTGACCTTTTCCATCAACGGAATCGCGACTCGTCTCGGGGTAGCAATTGCGTAAGTAACGGCATTTTCATTTAGCTCAATTCTGTATGGTTCTTTCATATTTCCAATACCTGAAAACAGTCGAGGAAATTCCGTCTTCGGGTCAACCAACGTCTTGCTACAAACCGTGTACAAACGCTGAAATATCTTCAGACTTTCACTGGCGTTTAGACTCAGAAGAGGTTTTTCCAGATTGCGAATAATATAAATTTTCGCATAATGCTTTACTTCACGAAAAGACATTTCTACCTCCGTCATGCCAACGCATTCCAGTTTAGACTTTGCTGGACCCAAAAGCGATCTGTCAGATTTCATATACTTGACATTCTTAAATTTTACACCAAACAACATCTCTGGAATCGCCGTTACCTCGGCACCGGTATCTACCTTGAATTGTATTGGTATCCCATTAACTTTAATGTCAACATTCCATGACTTGTTGTTAGAATTTTCGGTAACCGAACCTGTAGAAAATTTGGATTTGGGTTTACACCGATTTTCTATGGTTTAATTTTTTGGTTCAGGGAGAGCTATATTTTACTTTATATCGCCGACTGAAAAACGATATAAGGTTTTCTTTTCGTTTTGTTTTGGGAGGTTTCTAATTGCGCCTATATATTTTAGTTCCGGACTGAAGTTTATCTAAGTAAATGACAAGTTTTGTTTTTAAAGTTAAGTTTTATTTTTAGGAATGGTGGTTTTTCCATCCTTGTCGACTTCGAGGCTAGGTCGAGAGTGCCAATCTTGGACGCCCGGGGAAAACTGGGGAAATTGGCCCAAAGTGGCGAAATTTTAGCGCCAAATCGGCGCTTTCCATTTCCCCGGTTCCAAGAATCCCACGTCGACAACCGAGCCTACGCGTTACAATATAATAGACATTTTTAGAGGATTATTTTTACATTTGGAAAGTTTTTAAGATATTATTTTTGCAATTGGAATTTATACATGTTTGGATTTTATTTTAAATTATACAATTTTAGTTCTGCATTTTCATTTTATTATTTTTATTTATTTACGACATTTGATTTAAACATTTTAATTAAATTACGAGGTGGTTTTTTAACAGAACCAATGTCAGCATCAAATCTTCAGACAGTTCCACTGCTCCCAAAAATGCACAGTCCAATGCCGATTCTTCTTGACTCTTTTGGCTTCCTTTAACCTCATTATGTTGCCTTGGGTTTCGACATTGTTTCTTATAATGCCCCTTTTCCTTGCATCGAAAACAGGTAACATTTCGTGCTGGACATTTTTCTGGCATGTGATACTCTTGGGATCCACACTTCACACATTTATATTGCCGTGAAGTTTTACTTTGATTATTGCTGGCGTTAGAAGATGTGCGTTGTGCAAACTTTATTATTATTATTAACAGATGCATCCGCTTGACCTGACTGACTTCCATTCATGAACTTCTGTTGTCGCTTTACCTCCTCATATTGTCGAGCAGTGGAAATAGCTTTATCCAACGTCATAGTATTGTCAAGCTGCATTTTCTCTGATAATTTCTTATCACGTATCCCAACAATAATCCGATCCCGTTTAACTCATCATGTAAAGTTCCAAAATCACATGTCTCAGCGAGAGCATATAGAGCTGTAATATATTCCTCCGTGTGTTCCCCTTCGTGTTGGTTTCTATTATTGAAAGTCGCCCTTTCAACGTTCTTCTTCACCACGAAATACCCATCAAATCGATAAAGGACCGTTTGGTAAAGCGCCTAATCAGCCGCACTAGTAGAGGGACAATGAAAGTCCTGGAACACGGGCTGGAAGTGGAGAAAGGTGGAGTGAGGTGGAATTGAGGTGGAGTGAGGTGGGATTGGGGTGTATGTTAAAACCCGTAGAAAAGCAACATATGTTATTTCGCGGTAGTTTTTTCGATAGATAAGATAAGATATTGATAAGGTTCGGCTTTTTTCTCTTTATCTCAGAGCTGGGTGATAGTTTGAGACCAGAGAGATAAGTTTATAAGATAAGAACTTGATATCGCGGGTGTGTATTTACTATGAGATAATTCTGATATATAAGACGCGAGCGCGTCGGGAGAGACAATCATCTGTCAATTTGTTGATATTTGACGTGACCGATTCCCTAAAACAATATGTTAGGTGTTTTCTCCCATGGTGGAGGTGGGATAGGGGTGTATGTTAAAACCCGTAGAAAAGCAACATATGTTATTTTGTGGTAGTTTTTTTGAAAGATAAGATATTGATCAGGCTCGACTTGTTTCTCTTTATCTCGCGATAATAATATGCAATGCTAAAAAACTTGATAAAAAACTAATAAAATTTATTACACTAATGCCCCTGATTCTCATTATCCATTATGGATTTAAGCTAACAACATCCTATGAATGGGCTTGTAGCCGGGTCAACCCAATGCGGGAAGTCATTCCTGGTAGGGCAGTTGATTCAACATAGGGACACCTGCATATCCCCTCCTCACTAATTTTTTACAGAAATTCCTAAATTATTCTAATTTTTACCATAAGCCAACTTAATTTCAAAACTATTGTCTATTTATGAAAATTGAGTTTTGTACGTATTTTGAATCGTTTCATTTTTATCCCTAAAATGGGTGATTTGTAGGAAATTTATATTATTTTTATTGGCTTTACGATATTTCAAGTTAATTTAAAAAATTTATAAATGAGTTTAATTAAATTAATAATTAAGTTTCGTTCGTATATTGAATCTGTATTTATTTATAATATTTTTTTTCACCTAGATTAATTTTTTATCCCCCACACTCTCGATCCAGCTCCCTACTATACGTGACCATTTATAAAATAAAAATTGAACCGTCATGAATAATCCATATAAACTCGGGCGTCTTGAAGTCCAAGTTTCGTTTCCACTGAAATAGAAACAACAAGAGGAAAGGGTCTTTCTGGTGACCTAACTTTTAACATTGCTGGACGTTTTATATTTATTGTGTTCTGTTACTTATAGTCATATGGATTTCCATTCATTCGAGGAAGTTAGTGAAATAGTGGAAGAGTATAGTAGGACGTGGTTAGATATGCAAGAAATAAAAGAGCATTTGGGCGAAATGGAAAAGCATTTAAAAAAGTGGGAATTGAAGTTAGAAGAAGCTTGTCAAAGGGAAATTGTACTGAGAAATAAAGTTAAAGATATAAAAACAAATACAATTGGATTGAAAATATTGCAAGATAGTTGGAAGGGAGCAGAGAAGTAAAGGGATAATATTGTATGTCATTGATTGGCTTAAGACCTGTTAAATAAAATATAAAATAAAATAAAATATGAAATAAAATAAAATATAAAATAAAATGAAATAAAATAAAATTAAATAAAATAAAAAATATAAAAATATAAAAATATTAAAATTACTAATTTTTAACCGAATTTCCTAAATTATTCTAATTTTTACCATAAGCCAACTTAATTTTAAAACTATTGTCTATTTATGAAAATTGAGTTTTGTAGATATTTTGAATCGTTTCTATTTTATCCCTAAAATAGGCGATTTGTAATAAATTTATATTATTTTTATCGGCTTTACGATATTTCAAGTTAATTTATAAAATTATAAATGAGTTTAATTAAATTAATAATTATTATCTCTGCTTATATTTATGTCAAGTGTTTTAAATAGCGATATGAAATACACTTTATTTTTTAACTACGTCAAGGAATATTTGACAAATGTCACGAGTGTTTTGATTACCAACATTTTTTAAATAAATCGGAAAATTTGTGGATAATGAATAAACAATTCCAAACACTAATTGCTTCATTAAATTATACATGTGTTCTTTAAACAATACCTGAATTTGAAATTATATAACATAAAAAAAATAGTTTAAAAATAAAACTATATCAAGGTATTACACTCCGGTAAAATCAAATTAGTTGCATTATGTTTTTATATTTCTTTCTTAATTACAGTGATGCTTAAAAGCAAACCTCAACTCTAGAAAACATAGAGATTTTTTAACAAGGGATAAATTTATTTAAATATATGCTTTGGTGACATCTAACGGCGGCAATGGAAAATAATAAACAAAATACTAAAAGTATCATGTGTTATTAAAATTTTAATTGCTATATTATATTTATGGTATGTACTTGAACCCATTATGGTATTTGAAATAGCTTAATATATGAAGAAAGTAAACATATTTCTTAACGCATAGAAAGCGTTATTATTTTTATAATTTAATCATTAACTATTAATATGGTTACATTATTTACATAGGGTTCTTAGTTAAAAAGATTCAAGTACCTTTAAAGCTCACCAATATATAAATGTAATATTTAGATGCATTATCTTATCGGTATTTATATTATCAATAAACACAAAAATACAAAACCTGATACATAAAATTATGCATATGTACTTTAAACAATACCTGCATTTGAAATTATATAGCATAAAAAACCACAGCTTATAAATAAAATTACATCAAGGTTTTCAAATCAGTATTATCAGTTAAAAGAGATAAATTATTTGCATTGTGTTTTATATTCTTCAATTGTGTTGAAATCCATACGGTAATAAGGATCAAAACGCGATAATATAAAACGTTCTGCAAAACTAATCCTTTATCGAAAAGTCATCTCAGTATTGTTGCTATTACAGTGTAAACAAAACGATAACCAAAACTAAATCCTATTCCACATTTTTCTTTCTTATGGTGAAGGACGAGGTTTTTCTTGTAGCATTTACGGATAGAGGTTCAAAAGAAATCTGGAAAAT
This sequence comes from Leiobunum rupestre, assembly GCF_980474605.1. Taxonomy (NCBI): domain Eukaryota; kingdom Metazoa; phylum Arthropoda; class Arachnida; order Opiliones; family Sclerosomatidae; genus Leiobunum; species Leiobunum rupestre. Next base: position 19,802,035 of record NC_143390.1, on the reverse strand, counting down.
ACGTTCGCTATGTCATTTTCTGTTCAGCTGTAGAACGAATAATCGTAATCTTGTCATTTCACGGTAATTAAAACAAATTTAAGATGTACCACACGATCTTCGCTCCGATAAACGAAGGTATGCTCTATCCAAATGCATACAGATAGAAATTAAATTTAAAAAAAAAATAGATACGCAGACAGAATAATATAGGCACGCTGCTCAAATTGTTTATAATATTTGATAAAAAGTACACCGGTTGTTTGCGAAAACATCTGCCACCTTTACATTTACAGATTTTTGAAAGTAGAATTTTCTTATCAGGGAGATAAACATATTGACATAATCAAAGATAATAAAAACTTTCAGGGGAGCCAACCGCGGATTTGCGGCGCTGAGATGAAAGTTACCGCGGTTGTGTCTGAGCGGAGCGCGGTGGGCTCCCCTGAAAGTTTTTATTATCTTTGATTATGTCAATGTGTTTATCTCCCTGATAAGAAAATTCTACTTTCAAAAATCTGTAAATGTAAACTTTAATCGTGTCCATTGTTTAAATTATTTCTAAAAGTTAGAACGCAATGCCTCATGGAGGAAGGACCGATGCTAGTATTTACCGAAAATTAGCTTTTTTGTATTATGAATTTATCATTTTTGGTAGAGGAAAATGTACATTATTGTAATAATCAGAATATATAACAAAATGTTTATTCGAATTTTACGTCATTCTGTAAAATGCCTTTGCCGAGGTCAATTATAGAAAGCCGCCCGTATCTAACTTTATTGAAAAAGGCTTCCCCAAATCAAAGACGATTTTTACTTAAGAACGCCACGCGAGATCAGGTTGGCTCAATCGCGAATATCTGTCATAATATTTGCCGCGGAGCTTTACCCGTTGGCGAGAATAAACGATGGCAATTGCAACGATATAAAAAATCTATTAGAAAACTAGGTCAAAGAGATCTCAGTGATCGTTATCGACGAAGAATTCTAGTCTCGCAAACGGGCGGTTTTTGGGGGGCGATTCTCGATTCGCTCATCCCGCCAATCTTGGACCGTATAATTAATCCGGCGCGATGAAGAAATTTGTCTTGCTACCCGCTGATAGCTATTTATCCGATACCGAAAAATTGCTAAATTTAATACAAGAACACATGAATAGTATTCTTAACAAATCAGTTCGAGACGGTAGTGAAGAAGAAAAACTACGAGAATATCTGGCAATGTTGGCGCGGTATCTCAAAATTAAAGACTACGACGGCGCTCCAGCCGTTCAAATAAAACCGCCCCCTTTACCTCCTTCTTCGCCAAGGTCGCAAAGAAAGACGCCGGGCGTATTCCAAAGATCGTGAAATTAATGATTGGGAAATTAATGAATGGGAAAATTAATGTTTTTTGGAAAACCATGTTTATTAAACACTATTGATTACAAAATCTGTTTTCGTGATTAAATAAATGTACACACAATGCCAATAGCGAAATTACTTCGTTCATATATATTTCATTATTATACATTTTTAAAATTTTCTTAAAGCTTAATCCAGCAGACCTATTTAACAGAAACGAAGCGACGTGCAAACCGCAAGTTTCTTGGTTCATATCTTGAATTATATTTTTATTATAAAACCATTTCTGAGCTAAATGATCCAATTTAAAACCGTAGACATCAAAATGTTGACCGAAAGAACAAAAAAATCTCCCACGCGTTGTCCTTTCCTTTTTTTAGCACTGACGAAGATTCCTATCCAGTGGCTTCCCGGCATGGATGAGTCTTGTACATTGGCCACCAAACAAAAGGGCTTTTTTTTTCGGACAATCTCGAGGTAAAGTATCTTTGGAAAATGTGCCCAGAAAAAAAGGTTTGGTTCTCGGGTCGCATTTTAAAAAGGCGTCCAATGGACGCTTCAATAAAAGAGACTCGGTTTCTACTCCCCTCTGCAAATTCTTCTGGGGAGGAGCTATTTCCGGTCGGTCGGTTAAACGGTTAGAATGGCTAGCCACAAAGTCATATTTAAGTCAATCGGAGACGCGTTTTTGCCCTCATGATAATTTTGCGTCAGATAAGAAACGCGTCGGTCACGTGTATAAGGAACATACTAATGTTTATTTTCGATAATATATTTTAAGGTAACATATATAATGTTTTAAAAACTAAGTATAAGAAGATAATATTATTGTTATTATCATCCTCTTATGGTATAAATAATTAAAATTATATGTAATATTTTTATAATACCAGGGAATTTTAAAGCTTCTCATGGAGGCAGAGTTCATTCATTTCGTATAAAATTATCTTTTGGAAAAAGATGAAAACTCATTCCTTTAGAACTAAACATATTACTTTTGGAGTACGGTATGCAACAAGTGTTTCCTTTTAACCATGTAACTTTTTTGGCATGTTAAGGCTTAGCAAAAAACTGTTGTTACGTTCGAGAAAGTTTCCAGCATGGTTTCCAGCTTTCTAATATTTCACCAAGCACTATATAAATAATAACTTATGAGTCCTGGCTCTCGGAAATATTACTTCTTGGCAATTTCTGGGAAGATGTTTTATTTAAGCGCCTATTGAAAAGTATTCACGGCAAAACCCTTTGAATTTCTTCGGGGTAAAATGACCCCAATATTTTCTCGTTATTCTTGTCCTTGATATGGTAGAGTGGGCGGGGTTTATTTATCACCTTCGATATACTAAAAACCTCTTTACCCCAATATCCTCTAAATCCCTTACGAAATACTTTGCTGGTTTTTGACAGGCGCACGTGATCGCCAATCTTGAATTTCGGTTCCTCTCTTTTCACTTTCTTTCCAAATAATTTTTGCCAAACAAGATGCTCATGGGCTAAGGTTACTTCGCTAGGTCTAAACCCGGTCGTGCGATGTACGCTGTCGTTATAGGACTTTACAACTTTTGGTAGTTCATTTATAAATTGTTTTCCCCGACTTTTGGTAAGAAATCTGTAAATTTTATTTTTAAGCGTCCTATTCACTCTCTCGCATACGCTGCTTTTCTTATCGCCGTAACAAACGAAATGCTTAATCCCCTGGTCCTTGAAATAGCGTTGCACTTTACGATTTAAAAATGCAGAACCTTGATCAGTATTAATTTTCAAAGGCTTACGTTGTTTGTGGATTTTTTTGAAAGCCGCTAAGATATCGCTCGCTCTCTTGGTTTTCACGGGAATAGCGAATAAATATCGGGACAGAATATCGATATTAGTAAGAATATAATTAAATTTATTAATATTTTTTAATTCGTTTAACTCGATTAAATCAGCCTGATGTTCTTCGTTCAAGCTCGTGACATAAGTCCTATTTCTAGGAAAATTAAATTTTCTATCTTTGTGTAACGTAAAAGTGTCTTGGGTCAGTGCCCAATCTTTAATTTTTTCTTGGAAATAGAGGGTAACTGTTCGGATAAACGTTTTAGTTCCCCAGACTTCCGGGATTTTCTGGGTCAAAATAAATAAATTCTATATTCATGTCTTAACAGTTCAAAGTGTGCTACATTATTAATGAAAGACCAGCAAAGTTTACATTTTTATACATTTTAATGGAAATTTTTAATACATCAGCTCTGATAAAATTTCAGATTCATTTTGCATGATATTATGATATAAATTTTCTACCCCCAGTTTATAGTCGGGAAAGTTGACGTAAAACGCCTTAATTACGTTGTCATAGTTCATAAGGGGTATCGCCATCTTGACACTTTTTTCGAGTCTTTCGCAGAAATGTGACGCGATCGGTTTGCAACTAATGTGATGGGCCAATTGATTATGGCAGGGCAGGTTTGGGCACGCCTCGGTTAACGTAAATAATACACTTTTTAATTCGCCTAAAATAGACATTTTCATTCCTTCAAAAGCGTCTTTTCGGTCGGTTATTTCTTTGTCGAGACTCGTACGGATAATCTTCAAACGGTCCCAGGCTTCTTTATCTAGGGCGACCCCGTTGGCGGAGGAATACACAACGTCGTAATTTGAATTAGACCCGCGAATATAGTCGCGAATATCAATAATTCTTCCACGCTGACAGAAGAATCCTTCCAACTTGACATTATCCGACAACCAGCTGTGAAAACGTATAGCTTCTGTAGTGTTATTGAAAAACCTTTCAATTTCTTGTTCATAGTTCCAGAGATTTTTCCACACTTTTACGCTAAAATTGACATATTTTCTATGTCCTTGACGGTTAATTAAAATTTCAGGCTCCGCGAGATTCGCCGATAAAAAAATGTCGAGTTGGTTGGAGAGAAAATGGGGGCGTGTCATTCTCAAACAAAAGCTCGCGTGGAACTAATCGAATATAAAACAGGGTGGCTCATTTTATTCGATACTATATATCACCTTTCTATCCCGAGTAATTAAAATCTCGTTGTCAAATTCAAAGTACATTATACACACGACATTAGTCGGTAGGGGGTCTTTCAATTGAACATCTAAACTGTCGAGGAATACTCGTATGATCAGCCGAGGCATTCTGGTCCGCCGACATATCGAAAGTGAAGACCGTGTACCCCGCCTTAAAATTCGCGAAATTTAGATAATTTCCCTTTATCTTCGGAAGCTATGCCCATTGACTCGAATAAAGCCTGATAAGGTAAACAGTAATTTGAATTTGCATAATCCATTTGAAAGCCGTCAGGAGGGTATCTATCCGGTCCGACTGACAAAGACAAGTCGGTGATATTTAAATGTTCAAATTGCAAGCTATTCGTGGTCAATGACCCGTTGAAAGCTTCTTCTTTGACAAAAACTACAACGGCCCTTTTTGGTATTCTCCCGAGTATTACGTTATCGCGATTTATGTTTTTCAGACCTTGAGCGATAGAAAAACTTTTCATAATCGTTTGCGTAATGGGATAAATCGCTGGTATTCCGCTTTCTAGCATCCTAGCGTGGGCTAAGCTTATCTGCGGAGCCACCTTGACTTTAGTAACGTATAAATACGCCTGTTCTAAAATTAGCTTATAATCTTTTCCCTGCTCTAAAGCTATTATACAAGTTAAACGAGGGCTTCTTACTAAGCGGAATCTTACGGGTAGTTGATTGACAATAAACTTATTCATGTGGCAAATATCGAGGGGTAAATGGCCCATTAACTCAAACGTGGTCGATTCTTTCGTTCGCGCGCATCTCTTTAGCATTCCGTTACGATCATTGTTAAAAGCAGGTTCCCACATGTCTTGCGGGTTACAAGTCAAGTTCATATAAAACATTCCATTCTCCAGTTGCGTTTTCTTAGCGTCTTCACCAAAATTCAGCAATTTCGCTAAGTACGCGTTATATGCCGAAAGATTATTTGTAGATTGCACAGACGTGTCGCCCAGATAAGCGTCGATTTGCGAAAAAAGAGTTCCAATAAGATTATTCGTGACCCCGACTTTCACTTCACTGGCTGGTACGTCTGTACCATCGAAATGCACGAGTTTCATTTTTAGTTTGAGCATAGTTTTGGATAAATCAATGTATAAGTCATCAGATGCCGGAATAAAAAATTCGAGAGGTCCATTGTCGGTCAAGTTATTCGTGGGTAGATATCGTATTTCGAGTGTAGCTAATATGTTGGTATTTAACGCGGGTCGTTCGAACAAGTCTAACGAACTTAGCATGCCTTCTCGAAGCGCCATTGTTTCTTATCCCAAAAAATCGTCTTTCGTTTTTGATTTTTTCGTTTTCTTTTTCCGTTGTCTAGGAGGCGCGCGTCTCTTACGAGTTCCACTGCCTGACCAGGGAGTACAGAACGGGAGTCGTTTTGCCAGATCTTTTAGGGTTCTCAACCAAGAAGCAAGAGAATCGAGGTGGGGTGGGTTGAAAGGGGGTGGAAAGGTTGGCAAAATACGGGACAAGATACGGCTTTTTGCGCCATCTACCTAATTTTTGTGGCTTTGTTGTTTATGGAGGAAGTGGATGCTGCCGTCTTTCATTAGATAACGTAGATCCTAATTGTAAATATTTAAATTATCTTACGACTGGCAATATTCCATGTTTCTTGAGTAAAGAGTTTCATTTTTAGGATACAATACAACTTAAAACAATGTAAATATAATTTTGTATCACATTTCAAACCTTAAGCCTTTGCAATGATTGGCTAATATATTTCCCATGTTTGCCTTTAACATCGCCTTTTTAAACACATTCCCTAAAATAGAACAATAAATTTTATAAAATGATATAAAATAATTATAAGATCGGTTAAAATAATTACAATTTTTTTTCTTTTGACTTTTGAAAGTCGATTTATGTAACAAAGGGCCTTGCTTATTTTCACCACGTGTGAAATTTGAATTTCTCAACAAAAACCGCATGGCCGCTGATAATAGATGGCGTTAAATAGTCGAGGTGTCCCGTATTTTGCAGAGGCGCCTGCTGAAGTGTAGCTCATTGCAGCAGAACCAAACCCCCCCCCTCTTTTCATCTCTCGTTCTGTACTCCCTGGCCTGACTGGGGCTTACTCATTCTGTCAGCGGCTTTATGTAACAAATTGCTTCCGGCTAATCGTAAATTGTTGCGGATAGCCAATTGCGGATCTACACCGGATTCCAAATCACCGAACATACGCTTTCCGAGACCTAGCGCTTCGTTGCGCAAAGGTGTTACCATCGGTGTAATATATCTCATTAATTTCTTAAATATTCCACCCAAACCACGCCCTCTCTGGTAAACGGGGCCGGCAAACACTCGTCCCCCATATTGAGACTTATAGTAACGGAAATAACTGTCACTCTCTGACATCTTTCTTGAAATTAAGTCGAACGACCGTCTTCCCCGCGTTAAATATCAAATTTTCTCCAAAATTAGTTTTTAAGTCTATCTCGATCAATTCTAACTCTCTAGATTTAACCGTGTAATTTTGTCGTATATAATAGAATTATTACGAGGCTGATCATTGCTCGCTAACGGTATAATTTTCATGAGAGGAGCGAAAGTATCTCCGGTATACTGGGGATATATTAAATTCGAATATAGATAAAGCGTACTCGCGCCTCTAGATAAATCGGCCGGATAAGTACTGTCGTGACCAACCAGGTCAAAATTGAAATCCGTAAATCCTAATAATTCGCCTAAGCCTTTCTTACTCGATTTGAAGAAAATAGTCACAGCCCCGTGATCAGCTCCTACATGGATTGTGCCATTGGGGTTTATACCGAAATGAACAAGGTTTCTCACGTGATCAGGGATAGTGTTTGACATGGCGTCTAATATTGCTTGAATACTTAAATAAGTTCCAATCGGAATATTACAGTCAACTTCTACGTTGCGTGTAAAAGTCATATTGCGTAGATGATTTTCTTTGATTTCAATATAATTTATATGATTTAAAATTATGCTCCTCGTATAGGGGGTTACCGGTTTTGACGGCTGATATACCCCCGATTGATATCCCGTGTCATCCTTGCTCTCGAAACATAACAGTTCTTTCAAAGGTCCGTCAGGAATAAATAACTCGAAATTGGTCTTCTTCTTGGTCGGGTCAGCCGGGTTATGTATTGTCGGATCGTAAATCCAATAAAGTCCATCGGGTTTTTCCCAGATTTTGAAAGAAATGTAGGCGTCCAGTCCATTTTCCCTTATTCCTTCGTTAATAGCGCGTACAACTTTTTTAACCAGACTATATTTTATGACAAATCCGGCAGTGTCTTTTTCGGCTTCCAATTTAGCAACTTTTAATGAGATTTTATAAATGTAAAGTCGTTTTTTATAATAGTCAGCGGCTACCGTTTTTACCTGAAAATTATTAGTTTTATCCGTGATATTTTCCCAGTTGGGAGGCAAAATTACTTCCGACACGCCAACAACAAATTTGTCCGGTAGTGTTATAGAACGACCCAAGTTTACTTTAAAGATTGACTGAGTATTCGCCGGATAGAGGTCGCTAGAGGCGTTACTCGGTAGAGTTACGTAAAAGTCGTCCATTTTAATAAAAAAAATGACGGTCTCTTATTTGTAGGGGATTCGAACTCGTGACTATTTTAATTTGCTATTTACAAAGTTGTTCGTCCTACCAAGTAAGCTACCGTCATCCTTACTCGACATTCGAGTCGTTTCCTACAGATTCTCCTTTCATGAAAGGGCAAAGCGGTATCTTTTACAAGTGTCGAATGAGGGGTACGCTTTTCCAATCGGTTATGACTAGCGGACAGAAGGCGCACTTGACTGATACGCTGTCTGGTAACGAATAAAACCCTTGCGCGGCCAAGTCTGATTTATGTACACCTGGTACCTTCCAATTAACGAAACTCATTAATCGTTTTTTTTTTCGAAAGAAATTTTAAAGGAATATCGTGGCTATTTAACGCAGCCATTTTTCTTTCGAAATTTACGTGTACAACGAAATGGTCCCGAATAAAAATCTAGAGTTTCCTCTAACAGCGTACTGGGTAACCTAGCAACGGCGCACGAGTCTCCCCGATAAACACCTGCTCAATCAATCAAACCTGTCACCACTTTAACAATGGAAAACGGGGACCGAGTATAGCTATGCGAGCCTGGGAATTCCTTTAAAGGAGTACTGACCCCATTTTGAACAATTTCGCGCCAAAACACCAACCAATCAGCGCCATTTTGAATAATTTCGCGCCAGCCAATCAGCGCCATTTTGAATAATTTCGAGTCAGCCAATCAGCGCGTACACGCGTCGCGTAGTAACCACGTGGTCCCTGCGCCGCGTAGTAACCACGTGGTCCCCGCGCCAGCCAATCAGCGCGCAGTACGCGCGCCACTCTGCGGAGGTAAATTTCGACCCCCCGCGCCCCCTGCCGGGAGGGGGAAGGAAGCGGGGACTTCCGTTGCCGACCCCCCCGACATGGAAAAACCCTGATGATTGTGGACTCTCCTACTGGCGAAAGGGTAAATTATTGTCAGGTAGACAATGAGAGTCCCGGCGCCGTGGGAACCCCCGCAGCGTTGGAGACGTTAGTTTCAAAGTCTAAGAGCCCGTTCCAGAGACGTTTTCAAAAGTCTCGTTTAAAAACAAGACTCGCGATTTAACGAAACCGATTTACCGAGACCTAGACTAGAGTTATAAAAACGCGTTCCAGAGACATTTTAATGAGACTTCGTAAACTCCCGCTAGAATGGGTTTGGTCAACGGAGTTATGGCAGTAGTGAAAGCCTACAAAAACATAGTAAAAGCGTGAAAAGAGATGGCAAAAGAAGTGTCGGCCGTTGGTAAGGGGACAAATTAGAACAAAATGGTCTTTCTTAAAAAACATCGTAAAGACACTGGCCCAAGATATCATAATGATCAGAAAATCAACTGGAGATTAGCTGACACCACTTGAGAATAGAGTGGTGAAGCTAATTGGCGAAACTATGATTTGTGGTATAGCAGGTGTTGAAAATCGCATTGGTAGTACAGCAATGAAGAAACAAGTACATTAAACTCTACTTTATTTACTTTAAATATAAAATTTGAATTGTTAAATATACATTACAATTTGAAACAATATAAATAAACCACCGTACCTTCTACAAGCGCTAGCAGTTTCACATACCACCAGCGAGAATGAGTGGTTTTTTTATTGGTACGCCAAGTACGGGGCGTTTTCACATTACTCCTATGAGTACTCCACCAAGCGAGGTCGGTAATGCTCCCCTTAATTTGGCTGCAAAGAGACGTGGTAAAATATTTCTATTAAGTAGAGGATATCATTATTTAATTGAAAATTAATTAGGATTTCCATATTGATGACAAAACAACGGCAACAAAGATTGACAATGCAAGATATTGTCAATAAAATGGGTTTATTTAGAAACGCTCAGTTTAGATGTATTACTTACTAGCAGTTACATTTTTTAAATAGACGCAAGGGCTGAAAACCCACTTCCAAATCCGCCTAGACCAACGGTAAAGGAAAAATCCAAAAGTGTTTTATGTATTGTTAACGTTGCTCTTTTCCTACACTCTCTGAAAAATAGATTGACATTAATTAAGATAAAATTAATAATTTGGTATACCTGTTAAAGGTGACAAAAGAAGCTATAAAAAACATCATACCTGTGCCCTCCAAACCTATTGCTGCTAGCAGTGCTGAAACATTAGACCACGTTGCTCTGTCTGTAGTAAATAATCAAGAACGATTGAATGGGTTTTAGGGAATTATTCTAAACGAAATGCGCAATTTTCTCTCTCCTTTTCCAGTCATTTGTACAATACCAATAAAATTCTGGTTACCATACTCAACTCTTTTGTTCGGGCTGAAAAGGAAATTGAAAATTTTATTTCAGTGACCTCGCCTTATGAACGAATAATTAATAACCCTGAAACATAATTACATTTACCAGCAGTATGTCTACTACTTTTAAATTAATTTAATGAATATTACTTATTACCTTTTCTCTAGCTTTCAGATGTAACACTTCCCACGACAATGAAACTTATTTCTTTATTGTTGTCAGCTGACCCATCGTCCAACGGAGCTGTCTCCATCTTCAAGCAGGTTTTTTCACTTAATATCAGTTTGGCGGTAGATTTGAATTTCATTTGGATATTTTTCAAAGGTGGTTATCACCTTCCGGTAATTTTTTACCCATAAAAGTAGTTAGGGGCTCAATAAACATTTCATTCAGTATATTAGGCAGTTTTTATCATTGGGTATCAGGTCAAAAGGGAGATGTGTTCCCCGTTCTCTTTAAATGATAGCTACAATAATAAATAAATACTTCTATTTTAAGAATTGAAATACTTTTTATTTATATAATGTGTACAAAAAATAATTTGACTGATGTTGTGAATGATTCGACAAACACTCAACTTGACAGTTTTGTGTCGATAACAATTTTCCGTCTTTCCAAAACAAATACAGCAGATGATTATGATGATCTATAATAAGATTATTTTATAATACAATTGCTCCCAGAGTCACATTTTAAATATATCAAAACGAAAAGATCTTTCTTTCTTCTTTTCGTTTTGATATTAAATAAGAATAATGATAAACGAACTCTTACCTGCGTAGCAAAATCTAATCTATGGGGTGTCTTCATTTCGGGCCTTCGCCATTCCCATTTGTAGCTCAATAAACGCGGTTTCAGGTAAATGTTTGATTGGTAGTGCCAAAAATCCTTTTTTTATATTCAATTCATAGTATTGGGTCACTCGCGATACATTATTTTCAGCGGGACATCTGTTTCAATATTGTTTACACCTTGTTTTATCATGTTAGCTCGAAGAAACTCCGCCGCCATTTTTTCACTATTTTCGCCTCCGAACGCGCAAATGAGAGCTCCGGAGCTCTCGTCTAGCTCTCGTTGAAAAACAAAACTTTTTGTCTCGTTAAAATGTCTCTGGAACGCGTTTTTGAAAAAGTTTCGTTAATTAACAAGACACGCCCCCTTTTTCGTTAGTTAACGAGAATTTTTCGTCTCTGGAACGGGCCCTAAGTGCACGGATGGGGAGAGGAAACCTTTGTTAAAAACCATCTCGGATATCCGAGAAGTGTTTACGAAACGGCCCGGCGAAACTTCTATCATTGAACACGCGATAGAGACGGGCGATGCCAAGCCGATTTTCGTTCACCCCCCTCCAGCTAGTAAAAGAAAGCGAGAGGACATTGACAAGGCGTTTGATGAGTTGTTGGATCTAGATTTGATAGAACCCAGTGTCTCGCCTTGGGGTGCGCCTATTGTACTAGCGAGCAAGCCGGATGGTACCAAACGGCTTTGCATTAACTTTAAGGGAATAAACGGGGTAACGGAGTCTGACTGTTACCCCATGGCTTCGACCCCAATATTTTGGCGTATTTGGGAAGCGCGAAGTATTTCACCACGTTTGACCTTTCGAAAAGCTTCTATCAAGTCACCGTTAGGAAGTGTGACAGGCCGAAGACCGCCTTCGTCTGTCATCCGGGGCTTTTTCAATTCAAAAAGATGCCTTTTGGAATGAAAAACGCACCGAGCACGTTCATGCGTCTGGTGGATACCGTTTTAGCTCCATACAAATGGAAATTTCTTTTTACCTCTCCGAGGGGACTATGTCCCTTAGGAGGGGTTTTACAATCATCGTGTATGTGTGTGTGTCTGTCTGTATGTTTGTCTGTGTGTGTGTGTGCGAACGCGTTACCGGGGCAAAGTCCAAAACGCGTTACCGGAGCAAAGTCGAAAAACCGTTTTTGCAGAACTTTAAAAGCTGGCAAAACCACCGTCTGTCGGTAAGCGTTAACGATTGGTGCGGTTTGGTGCGGTTGTTTTCTTTTTCGTTAACGATCACCGTCGTGACGGTTTCAACTTAGTTTAATTTGAAATATTATTGTAATGTTTATGTGTAGTGTGGGTGTGTTGAGTTTGCGTTATGGCGGTTGTGGGTGATGATTTTGTTGGGTATGCGTTTTGTATGTATGGTTGTTTGCTCTCCAACTTCTTCATACTGACTTTTGGGACGATAAACGTTTCAACGTCCAAATGGCAGGGTTTCCACCATTTGCTTACGGTATTCGTCTTAGTATCAATTTTGCGATCGCATCGGGCGGGATTCGAACCCGAGCCCTCCTGCATGACAGGCGAGTGTTCTACCACAGAACCACCGATACATGTTACTGTCCAAAGAAAATTATAAGATCAGCTTAAGCGGAATCGTTTATAACAAATTAACAGAGCATTAAATTTCAGTTTTTAAAATAGAACGAAATTTCGTGTTCCATTTAAATTATTGCATCGAATGTAACGTCTTCTTTGTTGATTAAAAAGGATGCGACGCCCAGGATTCGAACCCGAGCCCTTCTATATGAGAGGCGAATGTTCTACCACTGAACCACCGATGCATATAACGTTTCTTAGTAAATTATAAACTCAGCTTAGTAGAAGAGTATATTAATGGTTTTTAAAGTCTAAATGTTTTATGTATGAAATTTTAAAAGTCAAATCTTGTTTGTTGTGTTTTTAACTGATCGAGATTACGTTCTTTTTTGTCTAATCTTTGGTTTTGTTGGTCTTTTCTGTCTTATATTTGTATCTACTATTTTTTAAGTTTATTTCCTTTTTCCCGCAAAATCGTCCAGTCTTAGAGGAACCTTTAAGAGCGTAAGTCATTCCCAAAAGCTTATCCTGTTTCATTATAATAACATGAAAAATCGTATTTGTGAATGGTAAGGTGTTGCGCTTATTGATATTATATTTTCTATTGCTTGATTTCTAAGTATTTGAACTAATTTATTGCTTGACTGCGTTATAATATTTTTCTATGAATTATTTTGATTCTGAAGTCTTGACTGCGTTATAATATTTTTCTATGAGTTTTGTTTCTGAAGTCTGATTGATTGGGTTGTTATTGTGTATTTTTACCTCTCCGAGGGGACTATGTCCCCTAGGAGGGGTTATACAACCACCGTGTCTGTCTGTGGGTCTGTGGGTCTGTCTGTCAGGCCGGCGAACGCGTTCGCATTTTCGGTGCAAAGTGTAATCACTGCGTACGCAGTTTCTCGAAGGATTGGCAAAACCACCGTGTGACGGTGAGCGTTAACGGATTGATTTGCGGTTGGGTTTGGTTGGGCTTTTTTCGTCAACGCTTACCGGATATTTCGTTATTGTTATGTTGTATGTCGTGAATGTTGAGTTCGTGTTGTGGGTGTTGAGTTTGTGTTATGATTGTTGTGGATGTTGAGTTCGTGTTATGACGGTTATGAGTGTTAAGTCTGTTGTGTTTGTATGGGCGTTTTCACTCCAACTTCTTCTTAATGACTTTGGGACGGACCGAGTGCTGAATGTAGTGCTACCTCTCAACGTCCAATGGCAGGGTTTCCACCAGTTGTACACGGTATTCGTCTTAGTATCATTTTGCGATTTTTAGGCGCCGTACGGGAATCGAACCCGGGTCTGCCTCGTGCAAGAGATGTACTCTAACCACTCAGCCACCAACGCTTGTTTATTAACGGTGTTTTTCTAAAAAACAGCTTTGGCGAATGTCCTTTACAAAGTTATAACGTTAGGTACTATAATTTATTCTACATCATTTTAAATATTTATAAATTAAATCAATCTTATATTTAATTAAATATTTATAAATTATATTAATCTTATATTTAATTAAATATTTATAGATTATATTAATCTTATATTTAATTAAATATTTATAAATTATATTAATCTTATATTTGATCGTGATCAGGAATTGAACTCGGGTCGCATTGTAACAATGCGGATAGTTCACTGCCGAGCCATTGACTTCCTTAGGGAAAATGTTAAAGTAAAGGAACAATTATGATAAGGCGGGTTTTTTTACTAAACGGATTAATACAATATCTGTATATATTGTTTATTGAACTTTGTTTGTTTATTCTTTGGTACGGTTTTTTGTATTGTTTTAAATTTTTGTTAAATTCTTAACAAAATTTCGTTAAAACACAAAAAGTAGTTCATTGTTACCTTTTAATATCGCTTAGAAAAAGGATAATTATTCAAAACTCCCGCGGAAACTATATCAAAGTAATAATATAGCGCCGCCGTGTGGAGAACTATCAATCAAACCGGGTAAAAAATATAATCTCTTAAATTTTTCGAACTTTAGTCAAATCTCGACGGGTAAAAAAAAACACAAAATAACAGTATATAAGGCCGTTGCCGTCAATACAGAAGATTTAGTCTTTCTTAGTTCTTGGCTGTCAGACGAACTACTACAGGACGGGGTCCTGGTGTCGGTCAAAAGTTATGAGGTAACTTTGCGGTTTTAATTAGTATGTTTGGTCTTCGGTCAAGAAAAGCGATAAATTGTGTTTCGCGTTTGGAACGTGAGTGAATGGACTTCAGTGTATGAACAGTGCGTGTTTAAGACTGAAAGTGTTAAAGTAATTGTGAACTAACTCAAGTCAGCTGTAAGATAAAATTGATTGTTATTATTTTTTGAATTGGAATAACCTAATTATACCCTTGAAATTATCAATTCAACGTGTGAGGGTAATTAAGTAGATTGGAAGTAATTAGTAGCGAACAGCTCTCAGCTGTTAATTAAGACAGAGTTTATGGTTAGTTAGTTTGAATTTAGTTAAAATTACTCAGTATAATTTATGATATTTACTTAAGTGTAAGTGTGTTTTGGTTTATTTTTCAATCACGATGAACTAAGACAAATCTAGTCTTAGACACTTGAGTACCAGTTCTGTACAATTACGTAGAAGGGATATATATTGTTATGTTATTGGCGGAACCCACAGAGCGCACACCATTATTTTTGAAACTAATAGAATTTCTCTTCAAACTAGCTTTGTGTCTGTGTTCAGCTACGGGCCTCTCTCAAGTTTATGTATGTTTACCAGCCAACGTTGGACTGCCGTATCGTGCTAAACTTATCTCGGCCTATATCCAGGATTGTTCGTTTCGACAAGTTAAGTCGGAATTCGTCTACCTGACCGAACGCTAGAGGACTACTGCTCCCGCTGTTTTATCGAAGCTTTTGTTTCTTTCTCACCAAAAAATTGTCTACCGAGTGCGAAAATATTACCAAAGGTGACCAAGAAAACTCCGACTGCAATAAAAAGTGCATAAAAACAATCATTTATCGTCGACCAAAGTTCAACCCTAACATCTCAACGCTACTGACTGCGTTTCTCTCAGAACTCTGGCGGAACCCACAGAGCGTACATAATTATTTTTGAAACTAATAGAATTTCTCTTCAAACTAGGTTTGTGTCTGTGTTCATCTACGGGCCTCTCTCAAGTTTATGTATGTTTACCAGGTTTGTGTAATACCCTTTTCTATTCCTCTTTTTTGTATTAAGCATATGCTGTGGGCTCCGCCGCCCCCCACTGCGCGCCACTGAGCGTCATTAAATGGCAAAAACACTCGTTCTAACCTTAAATCCAACCCCGAAAGTGCGGAAGGTAACCAGACTGAAGCAATGGCCCTTGCAGATATAATGAAATAGCTACGGGAAATTTCCGGAAAAATGGATAGTTTAACTTCTAAACTAAATAACACAAATACCACGGTTGCCGGAATCGATTCGAGACAAACGGCAATCGAAGATATCCTTAAAAACGTCCAGTCCTCGGTCCAGAACATTGGTATTTTGGATACTAGAGTAGCAATCCTTGAGGACAATTTAACACAAGTCGATATTAGAGCTCAAGATAATTATGAGGCAAAACGTATACGAATAGAAAATCTTGAGGTCATGATTAAAAGAAAAAACTTAATAATAAAAGGCATGCCCGACAAAGAACTGGAAGATAGAACCGAATTGGCTAGAATTGTAAATGACCTCTTCTCCCAAAAGCTTAATGGTAATATTGTTGTAAACCCTAGTCAGGTATATCGTATTGGTACTTTTATTAACAACAAAAATAGATATAGTATCTTCCAAGCTAGTACATATGATGAAAATATTATCCTCCTTAAAAATAACATTCTCCTAAGAGGTTCTAACGTATTTATTGAACATGATTATACCGCTAATCAACAATTGGCTAGGTTTGAATTAAGGTCGTTTGCCAAGACAAAATTGCCGGAAAAATATAAATGGGTTAAAACGAATATAATATCGATTGGGTCTGATAAATTTCAATATAATTTTGCTTCTCGAAAAATTGTTAAGATCACCTGATTCTAGATAGAGTTGCCTAATTTTATATATTTAAATAAATTCTATGTCCAGTTTACTTTACAATAACATTAGAAGTGCTAATTTAAACTTTCCTGAACTTTTTATATCTTGTAACAATTTTACCTCCACCGAAATTGATATTTTTGCCCTTGTCGAAACTTGGTACAAAGCCGACTACGCTGATGCTTACCCCGACTACACTTACACTGGAAGGGGTCGTGATAATAGAGTGGGAGGAGGTGTTGGCTTCTATGTGAAAAATCAGATTAACTTTCATGCTGTCGATGACCTCTGTCTCTTCAAACCGAATCTCGAAATACACACAATAAACGCAAACGACATATTTTATATGGTGATATACAGAACTGGGTTTTTAACTGAGGATTTTTACACAGACTTGGAATCGCTACTTGATAAAGTTACTCCCTCCAGCAAATTACTCATTGTAGGTGACCTAAACATTAACCTACTGGAATCCAACCGGACCACAACGCGACTAACAGATCTTACCCGAAGTTACGGTCTTACTCAAGTAATTACAAACCCCACTAGAGTCACTGAGTCCTCGTCTACATTAATTGACCACTGTTTTACAAGCCTCCCCGTCACCACTGAGACTCTCTCAGACTTAAAAGTTACTGATCACGTTCCCATCTTGGTCAAGTTAAAAAATTCCCAAGCCTCGACCGATAAATTAGTTATACGTAACTTCTCAAGCCATAATTTAAAAAAGTTTTTGAATAAATTAAACGATAAAAACTGGGATATCCTACGTGAGTTTAAGTCTGTCGACGATGCCTTTGATTACTTTCACGACTTTCTTACGAATGCATACAATTACTGTTTCCCCAACTACCAAGTTAAAATAAGCGAGTCCCAAAAATGGATTACGCGGGATATCATCGAAGAGATAAAGAATAAAAACAAACTTAAAAAAACTTATAAACGCATTCCAAATGAAGACAATCTAATCAAGTATAAAAAGGCACGCAATCTATGTAATAACATGACTCGCAACGCTAGAATAAGCTACTATAAGAAAATGATTGAGGCAAACAAAGGCAACCTAAAACAAACCTGGAAATTGGTGAACGACTTACTTGGCCGAAGCAGGAAACGGAAAAAACTTAAGACTGGCAGCGCCACCGCTGACACTTTTAACGACTTTTTCAACCCGCAATGCTTATCCCCGAACTCGGCGCAAAATACCCTTAATAATATTAAAACTAAGTCTTGCCCTAACTCCATGGCCCTTCTAGATGTCGATGAAACTGAAATTTATTCCATTTTGTTGACTTTAAAAACAGCCTCGGCGCCAGGCTTCGATGACCTCCTGCCCAAGATTATTCGTAGCGCCGCAATGTACTTAACTACCCCTCTAACAACGTTGATTAATCTCTCATTCCGAATGGGAAAATATCCGAAGATACTAAAAAAGGCCATAATAGTCCCAATACATAAAAAGGACGACACATCTTCACCTGACAATTTCAGACCAATTTCCATTCTCTCTGTTTTGGCCAAAATATTTGACTCTTGCTTTTTGTCACGACTGGTTATCTTCTCCAACAGGTATAATTTGATATCAACAAGCCAGTTTGGTTTCCGTAAAAATAACAATGTCGAACTAGCGATTTCTCGAGTTTACAAGCAGATTGTTGACTGTCTTGATAGAAACCATTACGCCGTAGGGGTATTCCTGGACCTGAAAAAGGCCTTTGACACCATCGACCACAACAGACTATTAAAAAAACTATCAATCATGGGTGTCAGAGGTAATTGTCTTAATTGGATAAGCTCCTACTTAGATAATCGTCTAAGTCAGACCAGACTTAACGACACACTTTCTACCGAGAGGATTGTATGCCGTGGTCTTCCGCAAGGATCACTACTTTCACCCATTCTCTTCAACCTGTTTATCAACGATATTACTGAGATAGAAGACTCCAACTCACTTACGCTTTATGCTGATGATACCATTAACCTTGAGGGCAATTTCTCTATTGACGCACTAATCGACCAAACCAACAAAAAATTGTTCAACATCAACGAGTGGTTAAATCACAATATTTTAGAAATTAACGAAAGTAAAACAGTCTATATAGTGTTCTCTTCGACAAATAAAACCAAACCAACACATAATCCGGTCATAATAATAAAAAAATAATTGGTATGTTTTTAGACCTAAAAAAAACGTTTGATACGGTGTCTCATGATATTTTGTTAAAGAAATTAGAAAAAATTGGTGTAAGAGGTCTTATGTTAAAATGGTTTGAAAGTTACCTACATAAACGTTCCACCATAGTTAAAATAAATAATACTTTTAGTGACCCGTGCACATTAACCTTTGGAATTCCTCAGGGGACCATATTGGGTCCAATTTTGTTTTTGATCTAAGTTAACGAATTATGCAATCTTAATATTGAAGGCCTCCTGGTGGCGTTTGCTGATGATACTATTATTTTATGTTGTGCTGAAACTTGGGAGGAGGCTTTTAGTTTGGCTCAAAAGTCAATGAACCAAATCCATAAAGTTTTAGATAATCACCTACTTACTCTTAATGTTGATAAAACAAAATATATATGCTTTTCAAGTAGGATTTTCGATAATCAGAATAACTTTAAAATTAAAATACATAAGCACTTAGAGGATGAAATTACTTGTGATTATAAGTGTATGGAAATCGAGAGAGTTGACAAAATTAAATACCTTGGTATTATTATCGATAGTAAGCTAAAATGGAATTATCATATTGATATTATGTTAAAGAAGTTACGTTCATGTATATACAAATTCTTTACGATTCGCAATTTTCTCTCTTTACATTGGCTTAAAGTAACTTACCACGCGCTAGTCCAATCTATCCTTGATTATGGAATTATCGCCTGGGGCGGAACAAATAGGGTACACGTAGAACCATTGGAAATTATTCAGAGGAAAATAATAAGACTCTGTCTAAGGTGTAACTACCTTGAGCATCGGGTGGATTTGTACCGTAACATGAATGTATTTTCAGTTAGACAATTATATGCCAAACGTATTTTATTGTATACATATAAAAATAGGGACAAATTAATTCTTGTAAATTCTTATATAACGCGAGCCATGACTAATAGAAATGTTATGGTTTCTAGAATGCATAAGGATATTGGACAAAAACACTTTAATTACTTAGGTCCTTTATTATATAATAACTTGGACTTACACATCAAAAACTCCATAAATATTTTTATATTTAAGAAACAAATATGTCACTGGCTTTCAATTTATGGATATATAAATTTGTATAACTTTTTATCGTTTATGTAATGTAAAGCCTATCCATGTTATATATATATATATATGTGTATGTATATGTGTGTATATATGTATGTGTATATATGTATATATATATATGTGTATATATGTGTATGTATATGTATATATATATATATTCTTTTTTTTATTATTCAAAATAATATTGCTCTCTTCCAAAATTTGTATTTAGTAAGATCTCCCTCAAAGGAAATTTTATGAATTAATGATAGACCCCTGCCACGCACAAGCCAATGGGCTTATGTGGCGTATAGGGGCGATGTATTATTTTCCTAACCTTAATTTTGTATCTAAATTCTTCGCATCAATAAATTAATTAATTATTATAATTGGTCAGTCAATCCTAAAAGAGGTCGTACTCTATAAATATCTGGGCATTTGGCTCGACGCCAACCTCAACTTCAATGATCACATAGATCATGTGGCTAGTAAAATCGCTTATAATATATACCTTATAAAACAAAACCGTTTAATTTTAGGGTCCCAATCATCCCTGAACTTATACTACGCCCTAATCTATTCGTATTTAACCTACTGTCTCCCAATCTGGGGAAATACTTCAAACTACAACTTATCTAGATTATTCCTATTACAAAAACGAGCTCTTCGTATTATCGATAATAAATCATTTTCCGCCCACACCGGTCCTATTTTTGCCCAATATCAAATTTTATCTATTTTGAAATCTACGACTACAGTATGCTAAATTTTGTGTATAAATCACTAACTACGTACTCGGTGAACCAATTTGTATATGGCAAACTATCAATATATTTCACTAGAAAGCCAATAATTCTAAATGTGCCTTTCGCACGTACGAGCTTAAAGCTAAACTCACTACTCTGCAAAGGGCCCAGACTCTTTAACGATTTAAACCCTCCATCGAGTATCAGTCTAAACGAATTTAAAAAAATGTCGAAACTTTTTGTAAGACGAACTTAGTGGCGCTCTCTATTCCTTATTTTCTTACCCCTTTTATTAACTTTTTCTTAGTTACTCTTTTCCCCTTAGATAACCTTTAATTTTAATACATTATGCAATAAATTAATTATTATTATTATTTTTATTATTATGAAAGTTAAATCTAGAACGTTCCATAGACTGTTCTAATCACTCGCCCACAACATTACAGTTCTGGCAATCCCGAATCAAATAAATTTTCGATATAACGGCGACGGGAAAATATTCTCGTAAATTTATCGCGCGGCCTTGGGGAATATTATTTTAACAAAATTTCGATAATCTATCGTTTAATTAAAATCGGCCCGATTCCGTTAAAATTATAAACCAAAAAGCGAACGGTCGTTATAATACCCTCTGTAGATATTTCTTTCATTAAAATTTGCTTCGTATTATATTTAACTGATAAACTTGTTCTGTAAAAAGGGATTGATCCGGGATTACGTTTTTAGTAAATAACTCGGAATTGCGGAGATACATATTTAAAAGTCATCTCGAAAAATTAATACCGCTAGGGACAATTCTTCCGAGGATAGGTATATTTTGGCTTGCCAACTTGTTTGATTTTACGACGATTTCGTCGTATATTCCGAATCGTTTGAGCATAGCCGCCTAGATTAATCAAAGCCCGTGCATGGTATTCAGAGAGGGGGAGATAATTTACTTACTCCATGCCGAATTTTACCACTTAAACCGTACGGTGGCGTGTTATGGACTAGGAGATTCGGGGTGCTCAATAAAGGTTCAAGAAATTTAGAGGAAGCTGCCATAAAGCTAAAATAGTATGCCAACTTTTATTTTATATGGGCGTAGGCTTACTATACTTATTTATACATTATTTATATGAAAATAAGCAATTACGCCGTTTCTAATCTTCAAAATTAAACTTTATTTTTGAAAAATTAATATGGATATTATCTGTCATTTTCTCTTTAAAGACAATTTTTAAAATATTAGACATTTTTATCAGGGTTTGTTAAAAATAGGAACTTGTTGAAGTTAACCATTTTACAATTTTGACATCAATTCTATATTTGAACACATTTTAAACATATTATTATATCTTAAAAGTTGCATTTTAAAATGTTGCAAATAGATTACTTTTTAAAATATCACGGTGTTTAATATCTTATTAATGCACTTTCTGTTCATTTTACACTTAAAAATAGGAACATCTTAAATTGAAAAATATCAAAACTGTTCTCCAAGTGGAACATAAATTCTTAATTTGATCACATTTAAAACATATATCTCTAAGATAACTTTAAGATATTGAAATTATATAATTTTTTGTCGGTGTTTGATATCTTATATATGCATATTGAGTTGAACTTACTGTATACTAATGAAGTGCTCTTAAAAATAGGAACATGCTTTTTTGAAAGAATTTTTTAAATACTAGTATTTAAATCTTTAAAATTTTTCGAGATAACGGTTTTGTCTTATATTTCCTGACTTTTTCTTTTACATCCGAAACTTCTTTGGCGTAATTGTTAAGTAAGGGTCGTAAACATTTTTCTAATAATAGTTTGAGAAGAACTAAATTCCCACAATCTAATTCACACTGCAAAGGTTTTTTAAAATGGGGCAATATTATTTCGACATATTTTGCTAAAATATTTTGACGGGAAAAAAGGGTGATTGGTGAATTTACGAAATCTAAGACAAGTACCAGTAAACATATAAATAATCGACTAGGATATTTAAGCCCGCCTCTGTCATTTGCTTTAATTAAATACAGTAGAGGTGCTTCGGACTGTGGCTGTATTAGTTTTTCCAAGCATCCATCGCAACTTGAATTTTCTTCAGCAACACGTACTATATATCCACCTATTAGAGCAACCGAACGATTCCTCATAGTTACCATGCATAAATCTGAATAATAAAATAATAAAAAAGTGTTTATTATAATAGTTCTATTATCAAAATATTACCATTCAAGTTACTTTTTCCATTAAATTTAACAAATTAATTAAACCCCATGGTAAAACTGGATGCACACTGAGATTGACAGGGTTAGATATGTTGCTATTCAAATTATTTCTGAAGGATCTCGTGTTATTAGACAATAATTCTGAAAAAAAATATTATTAAATTCCATAACGAAATCTCTGAATTTAAATATTACAACACATACCGAGTTCCATATTTTCTTTGAGACTTTTGTTTGCTCCAACATTGGAATTTCCAGAGGATTTCAAAATTCCAATTTTCAATGATCTCTCAATGGATAAAGTAGCCGCTCTCTCATCCATTTGGTCATTTCGACCTCCTGAATGCCGCAAATGACTAAAAGTCATCTCCACTACATCACTGGATAGTTTTCTTGTTAGGACATAATGAAAGCCACTTTCAAGGAGGTATTTACTTAAGTCAACTGTAGTTCTAGTTGTTAGTTGCACAGCTTCATAAGTTTCATCTGATAGTCTTTCCATCTTGTTTGTGGCATTATCCTGAATTACTGCTAAAAAGGGTAGAAAGTCTTCTATAAGCTATTCCAGCCGTGTATCATCTAACTCAGAAAATGGTAATTTATTATCATTGCGAGAATGAATCGCATTTGTTCGATTGGCTATATCATGAATTTCATGCCATTTCCTTACGCTCTCCATAAAGAAAATTGTCGCTTCCAAATTTTCCCGTTGTTCTTCATCTACAAGGTGAATGCGTAAAAGAGTTCTTAAAGCAGCAGTTAACGGCTGAGAAAATATTTGTATCGCATGTAATACGTTCATTTTTTCAAGGTTATTCGGCAAGACTACTTTTCTAGTTAGGAAGCGTACAGCTTTAACCAAATTTCCTTTTTGCATGTTGTAAAGTGTTTTAATAAAACTTGATGATATCACTAGAAGGGGTGAGAACACTGTAGACCCCCTAAGCATCGCTACAATCTACGTTCAAAGGCAAACGCCTAGCAACACTTTTTGGGTGGGGGTCTAACTTATGGCGGTAAATTTGAGATACCTTGAATTGTACGTAATTTTGGCTGAAGATTGCTGCGCATTCGTGCCATCTTTTAGCAATTGTAACCAGGATCGGGGAGGTCGTTCCCGATCTCACCGGTCGGGGCGGGGAGCAGCCGCCTCCACCAGAGGCCTTGCGACTCGAGGACGTCAGAATGGGCAGAAGGCCCCAGGAACGCCGGGGCAGACCACCCTGTCAATAGGAGGGCAACCAGCCCAAACCACAAGGCAGACGGCCTTAGGAGGACTCTTAAGGCATACCGCCCAAGGATCAAGGGGGCAGACCGCCCACTCCGCAACAGCATCACTGGCGTCCTTTGAGGCGAGGCATCCGCAAATGTAGGCTTTGTCCCTAACAGTATTTCCCTTTACTTCTGAGTTATCTCGTTGTTTCGGGCCAACGCTGCTCGGGAAGGTAGGGATGACTCATCCTCGCTCGCGTCGTCCACCTTCAGTATTCTCCAAAAGTGGCGACCTCTGACCCGAAGGGTTAAGAGCGGGGTAAAATTGCCGGTGACGCTTACTATTGCACCACAGTGAGTCCGCAAATATTTCTTGACGGGCTTTCTTCTCCAGCCAATTAGGTTGGAGACCGGTAGCGTCCCTAGTAGCACAATTCTATCGGCCAACCCTATCTGTTTTTCAGTTGGCCAACTTTGGTGGCACACCACCATTTAAGAAGTTGAAATGTCCTACCTGGCCAACCGCTAGTTTTGGGGTTGGGAAGGTTAGGTGTTTTTCTGTAAAACCAGCATATGGCCACCTGTAAAACAATTTGTTGGCCACCTGTATATGTTTCAGATTGAGCAATTACCCAACCCTTAACCCAATAGTCACCCAACTCAAAACCCAATAGTCACCCAACTCAAAACCCAATAGTCACCCAACTCAAAACCCAATAGTCACCCAACTCAAAACCCAATAGTCACCCAACTCAAAACCCAATAGTCACCCAACTCAAAACCCAATAGTCACCCAACTCAAAACCCATGAATTATAAACAAATGAAAAACAATAATTAAAATGCATCGTTTTTTTATTCATTCCTTTTGTCACAATTTTTTATTGGTCATTTTCATTTTCTCTTAAATCTTTGGCTTTCTTTCGCTTTTCGCGGCCACCTTCACGATCTCCAGAGGTTTTGATCCAACTTTTCATTACATTTTGAATGTTATGATCTTTAGCCCCTTCAATATTTTCTTTGACAGCTTCTGCAAATACATGAAGTTTCATAATTATTACTTTATAACTCCTTTAAGACAATTATCATTGATAGTAAGAAAATGATTAATTCATATATTGTTATACATTAAAATCATACCAATTATAACAAGTTTAAGTTTTAACTTGTCAAATGCTTCTTTTTTGTTTGCACCGCCACCAATCCAGTTGTACTTCAGGATCAAATCATGAGAAAATACTTTTTTCAACAAAGTCCAGCAGGTGTCTTTAATTTTGTTTCCACCACAAGTTGAGAAATTTTTTATCTTAAAAATTGTGAAATTTAAAAATAAGAAAAAGAAAATTTAGTCCAAAAATTAAATAAATCTAATTTTTTATAGTAAGAGTATGAGTATGAACTTAGATAATATTTACAACAGTAATCTAGCTCTATGTAAGTATTTAAAAACTCAGCTTTGATTGTTTTTAGAAATATCAATATAAAAATATTTGGATTATTTTCCGAGTTTTTTACACAACTCTTAATTTTCAACTTGAAATATTTTCAGTTTACGAATTAGGGATTTAATTCAAATTTTAAAATTATTGATATAGGTATTAATTTTTTTGAGAGCTGCTTTTGAAACTGTTAGAGCAACAAAATATCTTAACTTACGGTTTGTTTGAATGTTTCTTCGTTTTGTAAAAGTAGCTCCACAGTTTTAACGTCATCAATTGTTTTTAAAGGCAATCGTGGAAACCCTTCGATTTCCACGAACTTGTGCGTTCTGTTAGATAAAGAATTACCTTGATTTTTCATCATTCTTTCAACTTTTGAATTAAGATCAGTCAGCATTAGTAAAACAGCTTTTTGAAATTGAGATGGGGAAAAT
Source organism: Leiobunum rupestre (assembly GCF_980474605.1). Lineage (NCBI taxonomy): Eukaryota > Metazoa > Arthropoda > Arachnida > Opiliones > Sclerosomatidae > Leiobunum > Leiobunum rupestre. The sequence continues at coordinate 19,776,233 of NC_143390.1, read as the reverse complement.
TCTAAAAGACACCCAAAAACATTAAAATGTAAAACGTTTAATAACGTATCATATAAACAATATATACAGGGTCTTTTTTTTTGCTCGGAAAAGTGTTTTTTTTCAAAAACTATTTATAGTACCGATTTCAAATTTGGAAGGTCAATTCTCTATACCGGGGGACATCAGTTTGAGAAATTTAAGCGTTTTCGGTAATGTTTTTCACCAATTTTGAAAAATTATTTTTCGACCACTAGGTGCGAGATAAAAAATTTCTATTATAAAGTTGTAGGCCGTCATCGAAAACCCTTAAAAATTGTTCACTCGACGAAAAACAATTTATTTATCAGTGAAAATTCGAGCTTGAAAAATTTACAAGTTGGTGAAGCCAAATTAGGATTGTTTGAAACGATAATTGAAAAGGGAACAAGTCTAATACAAACGTAGTAGAGTTTTCGCACTTGAAAAAATGTACACGTTTGGTTTTTAAATGCAGATATTTTATTCACATAAATTTTTACAAAACATTTTCAATAATATCACCATTGGCTGCAACACAGGTTTGTGCGCGGACAATTAAGTTCTCAAACGCTTTCTCTTCCATTTCTGGTGTGACGTCTCGGCAAGCACTGATTATTCGTCTAATGAGTTCCTCCCTAGTTTCAATGGGCGTGGCGTATACCTTTGCTTTAACGAATCCCCAGAGAAAATAATCCAGCGGTGTTAGGTCAGGTGACCTTGCTGGCCAATGCACTGGACCATTTCTCCCTATCCACCTTTCAGGAAACTCGTTGTTGAGGTGCTCAGTTACTTGCCGGGAAAAATGCGGAGGGGCGCCATCTTGCTGAAACCACAACTGACGTCTTTCAGCCAATGGAAGGTCGTCGATTGCGTCACTCAGTTCGTTCTGTAGAAAATGTAAATACCTTTGGCCGTTGAGGCTCGTCGGCAGGAAAAAGGGACCAATCAAACGGTTTCCAACAAGTCCAACCCAAACATTGACCCGTTCAAATTGAACCTGGTGATGATATTCAAAACCCCAATGTGGGTTGATGTCAGACCAAAGATGGCCGTTTTGATGATTAAAGGGCCCATCTCTAGAAAATGACGCTTCGTCGGAGAACAAAACATGGCGCAAAAATTGTCTATCTTCTTGGACAGCATTTAGTAACCAGTTGCTAAATTCATAACGTCTTTGATGGTCTCCGTCAATTAGTCCTTGGTGGAGCGTAGCTCTGTATGGGTGATAGCGATTCTTACGAAGAATTTTCCACACACGATTTGCAGAACAACCCAAATCAGCAGCGGCGTTAGCGCAACTGTGACGAGGATATGCCACAAAGTACGCGAGTACATTGTTCTCGAAGTCTAAATCCGGTTGACCCAATCCGCGAAACCTAGGTTGCAAGTTACCAAATTGATTGAAATCGTGAATTGCTCGTCTTACTGTATTTACAGATGGTGCTCCATTTGGATGTCTTTCTGCGAAGATTTCAGTCACTCTTCTAAGGTTTTGCGCTGCTTCTCCATAGTAAATGGCAACTATCTCGGTACGCTCAGCTACTGAATAACGAGGCATTGTTCGAAATATTATCAAACACTGATAATAATCTCCCAAAGTTTTCCTTTAAATACCCAATGCATGTTTAGGATTGACCTATAGCCTCGTGTTTTTTAAATCCGGTCGTTTTTTTAACCAAAGTTTCAACTGGATTAGGTAATTCGGTTTCAATTATCGTTTCAAACAATCGTAATTTGGCTTCACCAACTTGTAAATTTTTCAAGCTCGAATTTTCACTGATAAAGAAATTGTTTTTCGTCGAGTGAACAATTTTTAAGGGTTTTCGATGACGGCCTACAACTTTATAATATAAATTTTTTATCTCGCACCTAGTGGTCGAAAAATAATTTTTCAAAATTGGTGAAAAACATTACCGAAAACGCTCAAATTTCTCAAACTGATGTCCCCCGGTATAGAGAATTGACCTTCCAAATTTGAAATCGGTACTATAAATAGTTTTTGAAAAAAAACACTTTTCCGAGCAAAAAAAAAAGACCCTGTATATATATACCATCAAAATGGCTGTTACTAGATCTGTGGGTGACCGTGGAAACAATTAGAGCTGTTAATATAAAAATTAAATGATTAACAATATTAAACAATAAGCTTACACTTTTATATCGAAACACTCACATGTTGTTCTGCCATTTGAATCGCGGCCATTTTCTTTGGAACATAACCAACGACGTCTATTTTCATTACAATAGTTATCATCACGCTCATAGTGAGAGTTTACACCAAATCCATCAGATTCATTTCCTTCATTAAAATTTGATCCACTGCCATTAGAATAGTGTCCCCGTTCACTGCCATTCAAAAATGACCCGCGTTCACTGCCATTCAAAAATGACCCGCGTTCACTGCCATTCAAAAATGACCCGCGTTCACTGCCATTCAAAAATGACCCCCGTTCACTGCCATTCACAAATGACCCCCGTTCACTGCCATTCAAAAATGACCCACGCCTTTTACTGCCATTTGAAAAGTGTTCAAGATCATTGTCATTAGGTTCATGTTCACTGTCATTAGGAAATGGTTCACGCCTACTACTACTACTATTGCAAAATGGTTCGCGCTCACTTCTATTGGAAAATGGTCGACTTTCATTCCTAATCGATACAACTTCCGCATCTGGACAATCTCGCACATTTGAACGACCTGGCACGCTGTCAGTGATTTCTGATACTTCCAGTACATTTCCATTTCCACCTGATTCTTCGTCGCTTCGAAATGATCTAAGAAAAGTATATGAATTTTCAGAACTACAGGCGTTGCTCCTTTTTTCTGAAAGAAAAACCGCTAATTTTAGAATTTTTACTTACTTAAATAGTTTTTGGAAAGAACAAATTATACCTGGAAGTAGTGGGGCTGTAGGGAGTTTAATATTTCGTTCATTTTTTTTCTTTTTTCCATTATTTAATGAGATAGAGTTGCGTGGAGTATTTTTTTTTATACCATCCTCTAAGAAGAAAATAGATAATTAAAATTTTATTACGAAAATCAGTATATTACCGCTATATATAGTACCTGGGTCAGAACTCTCGTCACTCTCCAGTATGGCGGCCCTATTTTTGGTAAATTTTGGACGTTTTCCTCTACCTAACACTTCAGTTTCGCTGGCGAGATCAGAGGTATATTCAGCCTTCTTTGCTAATTCTCTAGCTTTCATGTATGTCGCTGAAATTTAGAGATTCATGTATACAAATTTGACCTTTGACATATGGAAGTTATTGAAACAAATATTTACTTGTCTTTTGTAATGTTTTCCCAGAAAATAAAGTCCATTTATCCGGATCACATGGAACACATTTCGAAGCAAAAGTAGTCACATGATTTTCTAAATGTGACGGGGGCCAATAACATTTTGATTCTGAAGGGCACCATGTTTCTGGAACCGCTTCCACGGTTCCTTCATTCTCAAAACTGAAAACCACATACATCTGAAAAGCAAAAATAAAGGCAACTCACATTTACCATTCATTAGTATCTGCAAAATATAAACAAAATACAAAATTAAACTTTAAAAACTTATAAATAATCATGACCTTGAAATTAAGTTAAAATACAAAATATAAAATGAAACTTAAAAAAAATTATAAATAATCATGGCTGTGAAATTAAGTTAATCTAAAATTCTTTAGTTTGTCCAGAGCTATGTATAAACGGGACAATTCGGGCGAATTGTGAATTCTCACAGTTTGGGAAAAGGAAACATTTACAATCTAATTCTGCAAGGGAATAGGTTTTTATACTTCTAGAAATTTTGGCATGAAAAATGCCCAACGCTGATGAGCGCATAGGGTAGTCAAAAATATCTTTAAAAAATTTACAATTATTCGCAATGATCATTATTTGTTTGTCTACTGTTTGATAAATTTCAACAATTTTTATAACTATTCCAGATTTCAATTTGAAGCAATTATCTCTCGCATACACAGAAACACTAAATTTAGGTGTTACAACTTTTTTAAATGACCTAGCAGTATTGGGGACATGTGGACTTCTTTTATTAGTACACTCTTTTTTCAGTAATATTTGAGTGACTTTGGAGGTTTTAGTTAAAATTGTTTTTTCCATTAGGCGTTTCTGAAGTTGCTGTAACGGCTTGTTTGGGGAACGCACCATTTTTTTCAGTAATTGCATATAATTTTCAAAGGGAAAAGCACTAAATGAATCTAAAGGACCAAACATTTTGACGTCAGCCGATAGATGAGTTAAAGCGTGAACGTTTAACACTACAAACTCTTCACCATATATATCAGAACTTGAAGATACAAACATGTTTAATAATTCTCCAGCGTAGTCGCATAGATCTTTACTTAAAATTGGGGATGATAAAATGTTAATCGCACAAGAAAGAATTCGGAAATGATTTAGAACCAGGTCTGGTAGAATTCCTTCGCCTAAGATAGGACCAGTATACAAAAGAAACTGCCTTAACTCAGTTGCTTTCCAACGGTCAATGTAACGAAGGGCTCGTGGCTTTCTAGCAAATTCACTAGGGATATATTTTTGGCATAAACTAAGTTTATATAGCGGGCCCCTCGGATGACGTCATCCGAGGGGCCCGCTATATAAGGGACGTCGGGACAATGGATTAGGGTTCTCTTGGTTACGGACTCCGACTTAACCAGTCATATCTTTTATATTCTCTCTTCTAGAGTAAGTTTAGTTGCTATGCCGTGTAATATTTGGTAAATATATATAAATATATTATTAATAAAGAGTATTTTATAGTGTAACTCTCGTACATGGTTTAGACATAAGCCGACAAGTCCCAGGCTTCACAACATAATCTTAGGCTTCCAGGTTTTTCTAGGACAAACAGGGCCGGATTGACAATATTGGGGACCCTGTGCCAAGTAGAATTTGGGGTGCCTAAAAAAATTAAAAATTAAGACCTTACTTTTGGTCTCTATTACCGCCAATGTGGTTATAAACATAAAATACCCATAGAATGGAAAAAAAAATTATTTCGAAGGCCGGGGCCCCTTAACCTCGGGGGCCCACTTGGCACATGCCTTAATACGGAACTGAGGACACAATGGAATCGATCGATCTTTAATTTTCGGCGTTGTTGGATATATTAACTAACTCATAATACTAAACACGAAAAAAGGGGGTAAATGAAACGGAGTGGAAATGGACGGAATAGGTTTGTCAACAATAAAACTGAGCGGAAACGGAAGGGAATTAATAGACAAGTAAAAAAGTGAAACGAAAACGAACGGAAATCCTACATGGGATAACGAAACGGAACAGAATCAGACCGAAATGATAATTAAGAAATGAAACTGAACGGAAACGGATAGAAATATTACATCGGGAAACAAAACGGAACGGAAACTGAATGCTATTTTTGCAGCTCTCCAGAGTCCAGACGCAATAACTAACCTAAAAGGTTGACATTTTAGCAGTACGTCAATTGATAAAACTTTCTTTGTAGTTATTATGTAAAATACTATTAAAAAAATTAAATACTTTGCGTACTTCTTAAAAATCAATAAAACCGAAATTAAGTAATAACCTTCTTCGTCCGTTGGTTAACATCAAAGTTGATTATATTTTGAAAAACACCATTCTATACCGTTAATTTTTTTGTAATAGCGTGTTCCATTTATAATTTTGCTATATATTGCAATGTACACTTTCCCGGCCTTTTGGGGTTCCACCGGAATATACGGTGCCAGCTGTGCCGGGTTATGCGGGCTGCTCGGTAGCATTTCCTTATCCGCCGGAAACGCCAAATATCGTTTTTGACAACTTTTTTAATAATGAAACCTGCATTTTTGGATTCAACAGGGTCGATTCATATTTAGAAAGGGCCATTGTTATCCGGCTACGTCGACCGGATGGCCTATCGAAAATTCGGGTCTCATTCTAAATTCTAAAATGCCTAATTAATCAATATTATTAATCCGGCATATAACCACAGCGTTATTAAATATATTAGTAAAATATTAAAAATGAAATTGGTTTTAACTTGCTATCATTCATAATTTTGGAGATAATCGCAAATAAGTGCTAAAATCCCAACGGCCGAAGACTTATTTAACAGAGTGTACACTCTTCACAAATGTAATAGATATCTACGAACTCGTTAATTGTCATTGAAAATAGCAAATGAAAGAAAGAAAGATGACTGCCCCTATTTGAAAGAGACGTTAAAAATCTACAAATTGTCCTAAGGCAAGTCAAAAGGTTATTGGTCTAATGAACAAAATAGGTGTAAATATTCGAAACACAATGTTGTTTAGTTACGCTTAACATTTTATTACTATTCTTTGGTTTCTCGCAGTTCTTTGGTATCGATGAAATTCCACGGGTGAAAAACCGTTCGGGCGAATTGACGAAAATAGGCAAACTACTCCACAAAGAAAGTAACACGTAATTCCTAAAAAAAATTCCTCTACTACGACAAAGTATGCCATATTACATTAATAAAGGTAGGTGCAAGAATTATACTTTTCTTCAGTTTTGATCAATTATGAGGATGAACATTATTACATTTGAATATTTTAAACTAAACCTTGGTTCACGAAAAAACCACTAGCGTCACATCGTGGCATTGACAGCACAAGGGTTCGCGCATTGAAATGGGGATAATAGTACCGCGGCACGGTTCGTAAATCGTGCATGGTACCGCGGTACAAAATGTTTTCTCTACCAACCTTGCCGCGTTACTATTCCCAACTCAATGGTTTGGCGTGAATATGCCAGAACTCAGAAAGCCGCGAAATGTAAATTTTAGGTTAAAATAGGGTACGCGATGAAACAACATAATAAAAAAAGAAATAATGTCGTCTATTAACAAACACTTTTTTAATATTTATAATTAACAACGCAGGAATAAAAAAGGACTAAAACATAATAATTGCATAAAAATTAAAACACGCTAAAACAGATGGCGCAATAGTTCCAGTAACAAAAAACAGGAAAATAATTAAAAATTTGCGAGCGAAAGTTGTTGCGTTTTCCAAATTTAATTTTAAATTACACTCGTAAACCTGATCTATCGAATAATAAAATAACTTTAGTGGGGGCGTTAATAGCAGAAGAAATATTGACGCTTGAAATGGGACCCCAAATTCCCTTGGAGACAATATTTAAAATTAAGTTACTCGAAATTAACACTTCAGCCCAATTTACAACTGGTTGAACCGAGAAACTTATCGAAGAAATATTCGACATATTATTTCCGATTCGCAATTTTGCGTGCCACCGAGTAAGCGAGGACGAATATTTTCAAATTTAGATAATTATTTTATTTACAGCGAAAGGGGCTTAAATTCGAAATACCCACGATTTAAACTTTTATTGTTTGATATTATAACAAAATCCGCATAAACAGTAAAAAGGCTTTTAAAATCTTATTTCAGTAATTTCCTAACCAAGGAATAGTTTGAAGATCCTTAATCCTATTATTCACACAGTGATAATTCAACCAAAAATTACACAAAGCAAGAGCGAATTTTTCAAAAATGTTAACAGCCATTCTAAAATGTATATAAATTTATCAAAATGTACTAACTGGTGCCTTTCCCAATTTGAAATTGAACGCGAAAGCTTAATTATTAGTCATGTTTTCCTTTATTTAAACTATTTGGGTTCCGTTATTTGCCCTGAAATTTCCAAGGCATTTTCTTGGTTCCGCTGATGTTAGTAAACAATATTTAATTTCATTCATCACTTTCAGAAGGGGTGACCGCCGAATCCATTTCGTTATTGGTAAATATGAAATTTTATTTGGCTTAGGTCTTAAAAGACACGTTACAAATCCTGCCAGTCGTAGCAGCGAGACAGATTCCTGAATCAAAAGAGACTTATCGCAGAACTTGAAGTGTAAAATGGCAATATGAGCAGCCGAGAAGGCAAGAAACTCAAGTGCACTGAGTGCGTCTATACCCCGAACCATGAGGCTCATTTTATTGTTCACAAAAGAAAACATACCGGCGAGAAACCTTTTCAATGTAACCAATGCAATTACGCGTCTGCACAAAGATCCGGTTTGATTACCCATAAAAAAATTCACACGGGCAAAAAACCATTTCAATGTGACCAGTGTAATTACGCGTCTGCACTCAAAAAACTTTTGATCATCCACAAAAGAACTCACACGGGTGAAAAACCATTTCGATGTGACCACTGTAATTATGCGTCTGCACGAAAAAACCAATTGATAATCCACAAAAAACTCACACGGGCGAAAAACCATTTCAATGTGACCAGTGTAGTTACGCGTCTGCACAAAAATGCAATTTGATTATCCACAAAAGAACTATCTCGGGCGAAAAACCATTTCAATGCGACCAGTGTAGTTACGCGTCTGCACAAAGAACCGATTTGATTATCCACAAAAGAACTCACACCGGCGAAAAACCATTTCAATGTGACCAGTGTAGTTACGCGTCTGCACAAAGAACCGATTTGATTATCCACAAAAGAACCCACACGGGCGCAAAACCATTTCAATGTGACCAGTGTAGTTACGCGTCTGCACGAAAACCCGATTTGATTATCCACAAAAAAACCCACACGCGAAAAACCATTTCAATGTGACCAATGTAATTACGCGTCTGCACAAAGAGCCAATTTGATTACCCACAAAAGAACTCACACGGACGATAAACCATATCAATGTGACCAGTGTAATTATGCGTCTGCACAAAAATGCAATTTGATTATCCACAAAAGAACTCACACGGGCGAAAAACCATTTCAATGTGACCAGTGTAATTACGCGTCTGCACTCAAAAAACTTTTGATCATCCACAAAAGAACTCACACGGGTGAAAAACCATTTCGATGTGACCAGTGTAATTATGCGTCTGCACAAAAATGCAATTTGATTAACCACAAAAGAACTCACTCGGGCGAAAAACCATTTCAATGTGACCAGTGTAGTTACGCGTCTGCACAAAAATGCAATTTGATTATCCACAAAAGAACTCACTCGGGCGAGAAACCATTTCAATGTGACCAGTGTAATTATGCGTCTGCACAAAAATGCAATTTGATTATCCACAAAAGAATTTACACGGGCGAAAAACCATTTCAATGTGACCAGTGTAATTATGCGTCTGCACAAAAATGCAATTTGATAATCCACAAAAGAACTCACACGGGCGAAAAACCATTTCAATGTGACCAGTGCAATTTTGCGTGTTCACGAAAAACCCGGTTGGTTTATCACAAAAGAACTCACACGAGAGAGAAACCAACTGGTAGTCCAAAGCGCGGATACTGGGCCAGATACGACATAAATTTAACTCGCCACAAAAAAGCTTGTCACACAAAGGCCTAATTTGCGACCATAACTTCCCCACGAAAAGTAACTTCCATGTTTTCCTTCGATTTAATGGTCATCCCGCAAACCGAAGTGACGCTTCGACGGGTCACCAACCAGATCCAGGACACCAAACACCGTCACGACCAAGGCTGATTGAGAGCCTTTCTCGTCAATGGGGAGTTCGTTCTTGCTCGGTGCAGCTTCGACGCGTGGCCAATGAATTAATTGAAGGTGGCACCGAAATCCCCGACTCCGCCCACTTCGTACAACCCGAAGTTCCCGACCCCGACCCTGACGCAAACCTAACCTCGACCCTACCCGTTAAGAGGGAAGTGGTCCTTGGCACTGAAAGACTCTCAGTCGATGTCAGCGCCATCAAAAAAGAGCCCCTTTATGACTACATGGAATTTGTTGGTGTTCCGTCGGTCGTCAAATTAGAAGAGTTGGGAGGTTGGCCAATTGGAGATAACAACCAGGGTGTCTCAATGAACGCGAAAACTCTGGTCAAAGTTGAATGCGGTTCTGAAGAACGAAACTTCTGAATTTTAGAACCAAACCTACTAAACACGAGGTTATTTGTCAATTTAATATCATCTTCGTATTTGTTCCAACTAATTTATACGTGTTGGCTTTTTCAGACATCGTTCATAAATTCACCGAGACTGCTTGCTTTTTTTCTTACCAAAACATTCAGTTTCATTTTTATCAAAATGATCCAAATAAAAGTGTTTTCCCGAAGATCGAGTGTTTTTTCTTAGATCAGTCCTCGTAGCAATCAATTTCTGTTCTAGAAGGCGATATTTTGGAGGCGGTAACAAAGTATTAAACCTCAAAATTTAGAACAACACCTCTCAATTTAGAACGACACCTCCTAATTTAGAACGAAATAACTCAATTCTTAGCAGACGAAATATGTAATGACACTACCGCCATTCGCAACACTATTTATTTATTTGAAAAACTATCTGCAAAGCCAAGAAGCTGACTTGTGCGCGAAAAAACACAGAAAACAAAAGTAAACAAGACCGTAATATTAGTTCCACATCGGTGTATTCGGGTGGACAAACCCATACAACTTTAGTAGATACGGATAGGCAAACTAATACAAAAGCTGTTGAGGCTACGTGATTTCTTGTTGTTTGATATATAAATTGGCATCCTTGTTAAGAATAAAACTAATCAAACAACTGCCTCGATTAAAGTAATGCAAAGGAATGTTTATTCACAAAAACCTGAATGAGTATTTATACAACGAAGTTTAAAAAAGGTATAATATAAAAAACAATGTAAACAATACGACCTATACGAAAATAGATGTTCAGGGAAATATGTAAATATATTTCTTTCTTTTTATTTCCTTCAATATTTCCCCTTGAACTATATTTTAGTAACATCTGAACTTGGAATTTCCAAAACCATTCCGAGTAGGGATCGTAGCTTTTCCAAGGTCTGACGTGTGACGGCTTTAGTGAGGAGGTCGGCCACTTGATCCGACCCTGGTACATGTTCAACTTGAAGCTCTCCCTTGATATACCTTTCCCGGATAAAGTGATAACGCACATCTATGTGCTTAGTTTTTTGGTGAAATTCGGGATTTTTGATCAACCTGATGGCGCTGATGTTGTCCAGTTGAAGGAGTAGAATACTTGTTAGTGGGGAGATGTCACGGAACAGAGTTTTAAGCCAGACAAGTTCTTTTACCGCTTCACTTGCCGCCATGTATTCGGCTTCGGTTGAAGATATCGCCACTGATCTTTGCATACGGCTTGTCCATGATATTGCTCCATTACTGTACAAAAAGGCCATCCCACTCACTGATCTACGAGTATCAATATCCGTCCCATGATCTGAGTCGCTAAACGCCTCCAAGGTCCCAGGTTTATGATTAGCTCGATACAGGATTCCCATCTTAAGTGTCCCTTTAAGATAGCGAAAAATTATTTTTACCATCATCCAATGTATAGCGGTTGCCCTGTCCAGAAAGCGTGATACCACACTAACGGCAAACGATATATCAGGTCTGGTGCAAGTAGCTAAAAAGTTCAGACTGCCAACCGCCTCTCTATAAGGAACAACCCGTTTTCGGAAACATTTTCCCACGGCACCATGCGCGATTTCGACGTTACTTTACACGTTAGTAATATAGATAGTTTTAGTGGGAAATCCAAATTTTTAGCCCAAAATTCAACGTAGTTTTTAAAATATGATTTTTTGGAAAAATGATGTCTAGGGTGTACATTTTCGAAATGCCGAAAATCTTGGTATGTGCGTACGAATAACTCAAAACGTATTCAAGATAGACCCACGAAACTTTTTATACTATAAATATGTAAATTAGGTTTTTAATAAAAAATATTTGAAAATGGCGATTTTAACTGAAATTTCGTTTTTTGAGGTATACTAAAGATGATGTTGTCGCCAAGATATTAAATCGGAGATAAATATGAGAGTTGATATTATGTTAAATGGACCCAATGAACACGAAAATAGCGCTGAAAGAAATCTCAGGAATTTAGTTTTTGAGTTATAGCTACGTGAACCGACCTATTTTTTTGAAAAACTACCAAACATGGTAGTGATTGCGGCAAAATTACGGTACGTAGGGAGTTGAAAATCAAAAAAAGATTGCCACCGCTAAAAAGCTAAGATTTTAAGCTACAAAATACGTAAAGAAAAAAGTTGTTTATGGGAGACCTAAATAACCAAAATCAAGATTCAATTTTAAGTTATTTCAACTTGCTACGTAAGTTCCAAAACTTCGCACACGTGTCGCAGCAAACTGTAACGTTTGTTTCTAGTTTCTACCCTTAGATATTCCTTTTTTACGGATTAAGTCGTGGGCTTATCAGATTATAAACAGATAAACTAAAGATTTGGTCTGCTACAAACTTCCAAAATATCGTCTAGTCACAGTATACAGGGTGATAACTAAAAAACGATACAGAGCCAATTACTCAAAATGTGTTTTATGAAAGAATTTGAAATTTGCAGGTTACATAGAGGGTGCAGGGGGACAAATGACAATGGAAATTTCAATGACCTTGAACCAGGTCTTCAAGGTCATTCAAATTTTATCTCTAGAATCGTTAGGATTAAAAGAATGGTTCCAATTAGAAATGTGTTCTACGTTTAATTTTAAGTCTAAACAGCTTTGACCCGATCTAATTTGACTAATGGGAAGCCGAGAAATGTAAGACCAAAAACCATAAGGTCGTGTGTGGTATTCTAATCAAGACACGACCTTTAAGGGCTTATAAATCGAAAACTACCAGATGTAATGAATCAAAATTGTCGTGAAACTCTAAACTGAGTTCGTAAATTGTAACTTGTGATGACCTTGAAACATTAGTTCAAGGTCATTCAAAATTTATCTCGAGAACCATTTTGCAATAAACGAACTTAAGAATGGTTCTAATTAGGAAAATGCCCGCCAAGGTTTTTTAAGTCACATTACTTTTTACCCGAGGTAAATATACCAATAAAACTCCAAAATATACGTTAATTAATTGATTTAAGACGTACCAAGTACTTTTATTAACATTTTTTTAGTTTAAATGTTTTAAACACAAAAGAAACTAAATAAGTAATTGAAATAAATTCTAAAGTTAGAATTGGGGGTACCGTGAAACGGCTAGTGGCCAAGGCGAGCCTACAGGCAACGAAAACCTCCCAAATACAAAAACCTGAAGAAATGTTCATGTGGTGTACACAAAATGTTAAAAACATCCACTTTAGCTGTTTAGACGTAAAATTAAACGTAGAACACATTTCGAATTGGAACCATTCTTTTAATCCTAACGATTCTAAAGATAAAATTTGAATGACCTTGAAGACCTGGTTCAAGGTCATTGAAATTTCCATTGTCATTTGTCCCCCTGCACCCTCTATGTAACCTGCAAATTTCAAATTCTTTCATAAAACACATTTTGAGTAATTGGCTCTGTATCGTTTTTTAGTTATCACCCTGTATACTGTGACTAGACGATATTTTGGAAGTTTGTAGCAGACCAAATCTTTAGTTTATCTGTTTATAATCTGATAAGCCCACGACATAATCCGTAAAAAAGGAATATCTAAGGGTAGAAACTAGAAACAAACGTTACAGTTTGCTGCGACACGTGTGCGAAGTTTTGGAACTTACGTAGCAAGTTGAAATAACTTAAAATTGAATCTTGATTTTGGTTATTTAGGTCTCCCATAAACAACTTTTTTCTTTACGTATTTTGTAGCTTAAAATCTTAGCTTTTTAGCGGTGGCAATCTTTTTTTGATTTTCAACTCCCTACGTACCGTAATTTTGCCGCAATCACTACCATGTTTGGTAGTTTTTCAAAAAAATAGGTCGGTTCACGTAGCTATAACTCAAAAACTAAATTCCTGAGATTTCTTTCAGCGCTATTTTCGTGTTCATTGGGTCCATTTAACATAATATCAACTCTCATATTTATCTCCGATTTAATATCTTGGCGACAACATCATCTTTAGTATACCTCAAAAAACGAAATTTCAGTTAAAATCGCCATTTTCAAATATTTTTTATTAAAAACCTAATTTACATATTTCGGGAAAAAACTTCCTAGTTACTCACTGTTACCTATATTTATAGTATAAAAAGTTTCGTGGGTCTATCTTGAATACGTTTTGAGTTATTCGTACGCACATACCAAGATTTTCGGCATTTCGAAAATGTACACCCTAGACATCATTTTTTCAAAAAATCATATTTTAAAAACTACGTTGAATTTTGGGCTAAAAATATGTATTTCCCACTAAAACTATCTATATTACTAACGTGTAAAGTAACGTCGAAATCGCGGATGGTGCCGTGGGAAAATGTTTCCGAAAACGGGTGATTTGGCATGGAATTACCCTTAAGTTCAATATCTTTCAAATTACCGTGGGACCTTTCAATTGGTGTCGAAACCGTGTTTGCATCTTGCATATTGAAACGATGGAGAATCTGTCTGACGTACGATTCTTGATTTATAAAAATAGAACCATCTTCAAGACGTGAGATTTGAATGCCAAGGAATAGTTCAGTTGTTGCACTGTTAAAAATTGCTGTTAAAATTTACAGGAATTTACCTGGCAGAAAATTACCAGGAAAATTCCTGTAAAATTACAGGTATTTTTTCCTGTAACCGTAGCAAGTAAAAACCTGTTCTAGACACGAGAAATACAAAGTACCATTAACAGCAAATTTTAAATTGCTGTTGTTCCAACATGAAATTTCCCATTACGCTTACGGTAATTTAACAATAGAACTTTATTATCCTGTTGTCGCGAAAATTATGCTGGGGCTATAGGCCTACCCAAAATTAATTCCAAATATTAATTACTACATGATAATTGTACATTTTAAATTTAAATTATAGATAAAACTAAATTATTGATGAACTTTTTTATTTGAAAAACATGATACAGCAATTGAATCAAATCAGGTTATGTGAACAAAATTTTTAAAACATCAAAAAGTGCATAAACCTCACCAAGATTGTTTTTACTAAAAATACTTATACAATTTATAAAATTTAAAGTTCAAATTTTCAAATCAATTAATAAAATAAAATCTGTCAACGTTCGTTAACACTTGTATTTCGGTGAAATTAAATTATAAACGTGAATTTTCTGCTATTTAATACTCTAAGGGTTAGGTTTTCTTCTTCCTGTCACCCTTTAAATTTACTTTCCTTCCACACAAATATACTGGTGGTAGGCCAACTGCAGAAAACGTTGGCCTACCACCAGGGTATTTGTGCGGCAGGTAAGTAAATTTAAAGGGTAACAGGCAGAAAAAAAAGACCTTTAATTTAATTTAACAATTGATGTTTTTTGAAATTATCAGCTTCAGCTTCCTTGTTTGATTGCCATTGATGGAGATACTTGAGATGAAACTTTAGTGAAATCCTGGAATCCAGCTGTTTCCATTTCTCAATCTTGATTTTAATAAATTCAGCCAAAATATTTTTCAATTTGAATTAAACTCTTCATCAGTGTTCAATGTCTTCTATGAGTGTACTGCAGCTAAACAATATAATAATTTTAATAACTGTAAATTCTTCATACAAAATCACAATTATTGAACCAAAAACATATGCACATTAAGCATAGTCATTAAGATTTTAGGCAGGTTCTTTCAGCGGTAGTGATTAAAATACAATTACAATTATTTTTAGTAAAAAAGTTTAAATAGATGACCAAATTTCAAACTCAATTTTAAAAAGGGAGCTAAATGGATTTTTTTTTCTCCTAGCTTACTCAATGGGTGACCACAGACTAAGATAGATAATTTTTGAAGATATTTAAAGGCAACTTCTCTTACATTTCACCCAGAATCACATTTATTGAATAAAGAAAATGTAATCCCCTACTTCAAGACTTGGGCAAGGTGGTTTTTTAGAGGTGTTAAAACAGTAACTTAAATTTTAAAATAAGTGAAATTTTGGTGGTATACACGCTAGAGCTTTTTTTTTCAATTTGATACCATCACTTAAAAACAACTTTGAAAAAGTCTGAATAACTATGTAAAGTAATAAAAGGGTGGTTAAATATTTTTGGATTCAATAATTGTGATTTAGGGCAAACCAAATTGAATATATTAAAGTTATCGTAGTGAAATAAAATAGTTTCCTTTAAATGCAGCTGAAAAGAAACATCATTAGTTTGTGTTCACCCATTGAATACGGTAGCAGACCTGTGTAAAATTTTCACTTCGCCAACTTTTTAAAATAAAAAAGTGGTTAAATATCTTTTGGGCCAATAATTGTGGTTCTGGGTTAAAAAAAAAATCTTAGATAACAGTATTAAGTTGGTTAAATAAAATTTTTCATCTGCTACCATACCCAATGGTCACACATAGACTAACAAAGATAATTTTTAACTATATTTAAAGGCAACTTCCCTTACATTTCACTGTAAAAACATTGAAACTTCCTTCACTGCCATAACTTTATTATATGCAGTTTTATATTCCAGAATCACAATTATTGAAGATAAAAAAATACGTAACCACCTTAAAATTACCCAACACAGGTATTCAGACTTTGGCAAGGTTGTTTTTAAGTGATGGTGTTCAATTTAAAAAAATTACTTCAGCTTTTAAATAAGATTTTATTTTTGATCCACCCTATATCATTTACATATCATTTTTTTTATTCTAATTTAACCCTCACTTTAAAAACTTTGCAAGTCTGAATAGCTGTGTAGAGTACTATTAACAGAGATAATTATTTCTTGGTTCAGTTAATGTGATGATTCGAGTGAAAAATTTGCATATGTTAAAGTTATTGGATTGAAGGAAACTTCAGTGTTTTCAGGGTGATAATTAAGGGAAGTTGTCTTTCAATATAGTTGAAAATTATCTTTTTCAGTCTGTGGTCACCCATTAAATATGTTAGGAAGTGAAAAAAAATTCATTTAGCAAGCTTTTCTTAAATTTGGGTATCCACCCTGTATCATTTAAAAGCTCGAGCATTTTTTTTTCAAATTAATTTTAACCATATCTTAAAACAAGCTTCCCTAAGTCTGACTAGCTTTGTAAGGTAATAATAAAATAGCGAAATATTTTTTGGGTTTAATAATTGTGATTCTTATTGAAAATTTTGCATATATTACAGAATTAGGCTGGCTAATTTTATTTTCACCTGCTACCATTCTCAATGGGTGAACATAGAATAACAAAGGTAATTTTCCACTATATGTAAAGCCAACTTTCCTTACATTTCACTATGAAAACACTGAAGCTTCTTTCAATGCGATAACTTTATTACATGCAATTTTTTTCCCCAGAATTACAATTATTGAATCGAACAAAATATGTAACCACCTTAGAATTACCCAACACAGTTATTCAGACTTGGGCATGGTTGTTTTTTAAGTGATGGTGTTCAATTTAAAAAAAATTACTTCAGCTTTTAAATAAGATTTTTTTTTGGATCCACCCTATATCATTTATATAAAACCTGAAATAATTTTTTTTTTTATTCTAATTCAACCATCACTTTAAAAACCTTGTGCAAGTCAGAGTAGTTGTGTAGAGTACTAATAACGTAGATAAATATTTCTTGGTTCAGTTATGTGTAGGGAAGCTTGTTTTAAGATTTGGTTAAAATGAATTTGGAAAAAATGCTTGAGCTTTTAAATATATGATAAAGGGTGGATACCAAAATTTCAAAATAAAATTTAATAAAAGCTTGCTATATGAAATTTTTCACTTCCTAACATATTAATTGGGTGAACTCAGATTTAAAAAGATAATTTTCAACTATATTTTACGGCAACTTCCCTTAAATTTCACCCTGAAAACACTAGTTTCCTGCAATCCAATAACTTTGACTTATGCAAATTTTTCACTCAGAATCATCACATTAAATGTGATCCAATCTGTATCGTAAATTTAAAAGCTCAAGCAATTTTTTTTTCCAAATTCATTTTTAACTTATCTTAAAACAAGCTTCCCTTAGTCTGACTAGCTCTGTAGGGTAATAATAAAATAGCTAAATATTTTTTGGATTCAATAATTTTGATTCTGAGTGAAAACTTTGCATATATTACAGTATTAGTTTGGCTAATTAATTTTGTTTCATCTGCTACCATACTCAATGGGTGAACATAGAATAACAAAGGTAATTTTCCACTATATTTAAAGCCAACTTCCCTTACATTTCACTATGAAAACACTGAAGCTTCTTTCAATGTGATAACTTAATTGCATGCAATTGTTTTCCCAGAATTACAATTATTGAATCGATAAATTACCCAACGCAGCTTATCAGACTTGGGCAAGGTTGTTTTTAAGTGATGGTGTTAAATAACAAAATATACTTCAGCTTTTGAATAAGATTTTTTTCTATCCTACCTATATAATTCATATAAAAGCTGAAGTAATTTATCCATTCAATCCAACAAGCATTAAAAAACCAGGTTCAAGTCAGAATAGCTGTGCAAAGTACTAATAACGTAGAAAATGTTTTTGGTTCAATTGACCTGATGAAAAATTTTCATATGGTAAAGTTACTGGACTGATGGAAGCTTCAGTGTTTTCAGAGCGAAGTCTTCTGTTCACCCACTGAATATGTTAACCAGTGAAAAAATTTAATTTAGCCAGCTTTTACTAAATTTAAGTTTGAAATTTTGGTATCCATCATCGTGTAAGATATACTTAAAAGCTATAGCAAATTTTTTCCAAATTCATTTGAATCATAACTTAAAACAACCTTCCCTAAGTCTGACTAGGGTAATAATATAATATAATAGCTATGCTAAATATTTTTAGTTTCAATAATTGAGATTCTGGGTGAAATATTTGTATATATTACAGTATTAAGTTGGCTAAGTGTTTTTTTAACTGCTATTTTGCTTCAAAGTGATAGCTATAATATATATAAATTTATCACTCAGAATCATAATTAAAGTTATAAATTATAGCGTTTAACGGGATAATTTAAAAATTGACGCGTTATTGAGTTAAGCCTAGGCGATTTGTTTATACCAATCAAGCATAAATAAATACATTCTTGACCAAATACACAATACAAATATCTACTTAACTAAAATGGCCTTATTATTAACTTAATTATTACTTTAAATAATGAAATTTAAAATTATACTCAATATTTTGTATTTGATGATAATTTGTGTTCCGTGATACGATCATCTTCAATTGCACCACAGCAAAGCCGTTACACTTTGAAACTAGTGAAAACTGCAACCTCCACAAGATGGCGGGCTCAAGCCGTCGGTGTATCGGGCAACTGGGCTGTACGTACGTTTCATGGTAGTCAATGCCTTCCTGTTGTAAGTATCCCCGGATAACAAGTCTGGCTTTATAACGAGCGATGGTGTTGTTAGCATGAAGCTTGACACGAAAGACCCATCGATTAGACAGAGCCTTTTTTCCCTTCGGTAAATCCACCAACGTCCACGTCTCATTCTCAGCCAATGAAAGAATTTCGTCGTCCATTGCGTCAGTCCAGTCTTTTGATTTCTCCGAATTGACAGCTTCAAAGTAAGTAGAAGGCTCTTCGATCTCTGCAACCATAGCTTCGAATAGTCGTTGGGACATTTTACTTGTATGATGGTCTCGCCGCTTGATGGGATAAGGTATCGCTATCTTTGGTGCCACGTCCTCATGACCAGATGAAGTGGCAGCGACGGTATTGTTCGAACCGTCCTCGTCGGCAGAATGACCAGATGAAATGGCAGCGACGGTATTGTTCGAACCGTCCTCGTCGTCAGAATGACCGGCGTCTTCCGAGTCCTGATGTTCGTAAGGACCAGTGCTTCTGAAAGAACTGGTTAACTCTGGTTCGAAAACAACATCTCTACTGCATACAAGCCTGTTTGTTTCTGGATCCAACTCTGAAACCATCAACATCATTGTTATATCCAACGAAAAAACTACATATGCCTTTTGGATCCCATTTACGACGCCGTGCATCAGATGTTTTGACGTAACACACAGTGCCAAATACTTTAAAGTCGTGTACTCTGGGTAGCTTGCCATGAAAAAGTTCATACAACGAAGTTTAAAAAAGGTATAATATAAAAAAACAATGTAAACAATACGACCTATACGATAATAGATGTTCAGGGAAATATGTAAATATATTTATTTATTTTTATTTCCTTTAACAATCCTAAGGTAAAGAATGGATGCCGCCCACCATCAGGAGACCCGGGTGGGAAAACTAATATAAAAGCTGTTGAGGCCATGTAATTTTCTATCGTTTGATATATAATTTACCATCCTATGTTAAATAGTGGGCACCGCCCACCCTTAGGATACGCGGGTGGGCAAACCAATACAAAAGTTGTTGAGGCCATGTGATTTCCTCTCTTTATATAAATAAAATACCATCCTAAGTTGAAGGATTAAAACTTGGGCACCACCCACACTCAGGAGACCCGGGTGGGCAAAGCAATACAAAAGCTGATGAGGCCATGTGATTTCCTATCGTCTGATATAGAATTTACCATCCTATGTTAAAGAGTGTGCACCGCCCAGCCTCAGGATACGCCGCATACGCGGGTGGGCAAACCAATACAAAGGCTGTTGTGCCCATGTGATTAAATTTCCTATCGTATGATATATAATTTAACATCCTTTGTTCTTTAACACGAATAGGGACTTGGCAGCATGACGTCACGCCATACCTTTGGCCATGGCCGCCATGCTGGTATAAATTTTTTTACGCGGGGCAAATTTACAAATCATCTTATAACAATCAAGATATCAAAATAAGCTGCCTTTTGATTAACGGATTACGTGAAAACACACATTTTAACATCTTTTAATTCCTAAACTGGAGTGTCTAGACTAATTTAATTTCAGTTTGAACTGCATGCTTACCTCCATGAACATGTTAGTATTTAACAAATAAATTGAAATACATAAGTAAATAAATTAAAATTATTACTTTGAAAATTAGCCGTCAGTTCTTTGATTGATGATTTAAATCCGAGTAATGTTGAGAGATAACTTTTAGTTTTCTAACTCGAAAAGTACACTTAAGAAAAAATCACACTAAATATCAAATCAAAATAAAAACTCAAATTAGTCGAGGACCACCATTAGAAAATGGCGGTTGTTTAGGAACTCTTCTAAACGAATAATGTAAAATAAGATCGTATGCGAAGTTTATATATAAGCCCTTTCCTGGAACTTCTTTAAAAAGGCGCGAAAAAATAGTGCGATTTCCGCCCAATTTCCATTATAATACATTCCACTCGGCTCTGGCTAAACCAAATATCGGTATTCTCGGATCATAATGTAATACCGCGATGGTGGGGCTTTCCCGCACGAAATCCCTGAGTCACCTGTAATTTCCGCTAAAGAAGAGTCAATTTTAACAGGGGGGGGGGGGGTAGATTTTAAATAAAATAATTTTTCGTCTCTTTTTGGTCACTTTCGAGTTGTTTCTGTCCAAATAGAGTACCCGTGTGATATATTATAAATTATTCAAAAACAGCTTTTTCAAAGCTTTAATTAAATTGTTAGCCGTTATGCAACGACTGCTGTTTACAAGCCTTTGCCCTTTGGATCACTGTAAGTACCCGCATTGAACAATTTGGTGTCCGTATCGTTATTGTTTTAATGTATAAGATATTTTTATTCAAAACTTCAATGTAGTTTAAAATATTTTCGTTTGTATTGTTTGACATGTGCGGGAAGATTTTGATTTTAGTCTTTATAACCAATTACGATTTTATTCGCACACTTTTTTAGGGAAATAAACCTCAAAATTGGTTCCGTGTGGACTACCGCTAAAGTGGTGGACGACATCAATGGAAATGAAACCACATTGGAAGTCTGGAGAGCCACGGGGGAAAGTAAACTTTCTCCGAAGGTTCTAACCGGAAGTCTCTGTCATCTTGGATAGGCACAGTTTACGGTGACCAGTCGAACCGGACGTAATGTTTCCGCGCCATTTTCGGTGACAACTGATTTGATAAATTTGTCACCGAACTTCTTAAGTAAGACCCATTCCATTTTAAAAAGACAAGTTAAAATAGCGCTTCAAAACATGCGGGGGAAATTGTAGTAGTGTAGCCGTAGTTTCATTGTGTAGAACCTACACTTAGCTACAAGTTATTATCCTACAACTAATTACTAGGCTAAATACCTTCTAAAATCCAATTAGTTATAATTTAATGTTTTTAGCAATTTAAAATTTAAAATCATTTCTTTAATGTATTAGGCAAAACTTTGTATATGAAGCTATTCCCACATGAAAAACGAGGATTGGAGCAGAAAGATATGAACGTGCCCAAGAAAAGAAATACAACATCAACGTAAGTATTAATATATATATACTATATATATTTCCTACCAAAACGGATCGTTATCCGGTTTTGAGATCTGTGAGAATACCTTTATTAATAATCACGAGCACATGCTCGAGCCAGCCTCTAATGTTTTACCGAAACACAACTCCGGGACGTCATTTTCGGATTTTTCAGGGAGGGAAATTAGTGTCCGGAACAGTGTTCCCGGGTGGTAAATACCACCTGACATTTATTGTGGCAAATAGTGGCAAAAAGTGACATGGCAAATAATGATTTTTAGTGACAAATTGACATATAGTGGCAAATATTAGAAAAAGTAAAAATACTAATAAATGTTTCGTATGAAATACCATAAAAGCATTTTTAGGCTATTTTTATATTTATTTTATTTTATTCATTGCTAAAAGTTATAGTAAATTAAGTGTTCTAAGAGTACAATTTTTTCCCTATTTGTCACTAAATACCATTATTTGTCAAATTTGCCAATATTTGTCACTATTTACCAGTGACATGGCGTATTTTCGAAAAAAGTTACATTTTAGGAACACTGGTCCGGAAGTTTTTAAAGGGCAAAAACGCGTCAAATTCAATGTTTTTGAAATTTTAATTGAAATAGTTTTTGCATAATTAAAAATAGACAATTAATACATCATATTAAACAGAACGTTTATAATGTAGTTAAATGCAAATTAATTCGTAAACTAGTTTATATAAATTCAGGGGGGCAATGGCCACCTTGCACCACCGAAATGACGTCCCAGACACTACTGATAATAAAAGAAAAAATATTATAATGATTATAATTTCGTTATATTTAACAGGAAAGATACGGATGAAAAGTGTGTTTTAGATTCATTGAATATCAGAAAATCCTTCATCTTAAAAATACAACCAAATATCTTTCACGACGAAAATTTAGCACTGTCCTACTATCGTCTTCTTGACAGTTCATTTGCCGAAGAACTTTTTATTTTCCTAGAGAAAGAGATAACTTACTTTAGCGGACGTATGTCGCGAGTCAGAATACGTGGCGAATGGATAAATATCCCACGCCAACAAGTGGAGTTTGGAAATGACGGACTTGAATATAGTTTCTCCGGTAACACGTTTCCAGCCAAGCCATGGCCTTCCGTACTTCGAGAACTATGTTGAATAGTTTCCACAATTGCCGGGACTGATTACAACTTTGTATTGGTAAATCGATACAAAGATGGGAATAGTTACATAGGGGAGCATCGAGATAACGAATCAGATCTGGATCCGAAAGTACCAATCTCGTCCGTTTCCCTTGGTCAAAAAAGGCAGTTGTTTTTGCTCCGGCACAAGGATTTAGTACGAAAAAAGTCAAGGATAATCAAACCGAAAACTCAACTTGAAACCGGATCTCTACTCATGATGCATCCCCCGACCAATGATTTCTGGTATCATTCGCTACCTCGATCTGCGGCGCTAAAACCACGGTTAAATTTGACTTTTCGAAAACATTTCCGAAAAAAAGAAAAGTAAACAAAATAAAGCAAACAGACTGTTTAAAAAATACCAGTACAATTCTGTAGAAACTTTACAAATTTTTTAAACAATTATGTAATTTTAAAATTACGCCCGAAATATGTTTGGATAAATAAAGACTGTAAAAATAATGTTTTTATTTTCAAAGAGATAAAATTACGATGGAGTAACAACGATCGCGTCATAATTTATTTAATCGAAATTAAAATGTCGGACGTGGTCCGCCTTAAACGCCGTCATTCTGATATTTTAGCGTTGGTTTGAACCTTTATATCCCTTCTGCTGTAGGAGGTGCATTTCTAAATTTTAGAGCAATCGATGGAACACTTATTGAAGTATCATTGACGTTAATTTAAATAAGATTAACCACGTCATAATTTATTTAATCCAAATTAAAATGTCAGACGCGGTCCGCCTTAAACATTTCGTATTTTCGTTTATATAGGAGTTGCATTTTTACCTTTGTAAAATTAGACTGACTACCATAATAAATTCCGGCCAATAGATTAAATATGTTTAGTATTTATCTACCTATCTTTAAATTTGGTAAATGGTAATATTCGGTCTGCTATAATCACCCCCACCCAAATTAATTGATCATTACCCTAATAATATTCAAATAATATTAATTTCAATTACTTTTCCTATTCATATTTGATTAAACACGTATTGTAGTATCATTGACGGTAATTTGATTATTAATAATATTATTTCAATCACATTTCCTATGTCAAATTTCAATAAATTAATTGAAACTTCGAAAAACGCGGTCGAAAAATATAAGACACTGGTAGTGTTTTTTGTAATTTATGTTTTTCTCCGTATTTTTAGATAATTTTGGCTTTTTTGGTTATTATTAATAGTAAACAAAGTTTTTAGTGCGTTAGGTAATTTTTCCGTTATGTTATTAAAGTTTTAAAGCATTTTTTAATGTTTTACGCCGTAGTTACGACCATAGCTTTATTCGGTTTCGTCGGGTACTCCACGGCATCGTAAATATTATCTTTTCCAACTTTTAGAATTCTGGCAGCAAAGAGAATATTGACGTCGTTGATAAAATTCCACGGGTGAAAAAACGTTCGGGCGAATTGACGAAAATATGCAAACTAATCCACAAAGAAAATAACACGTAATTCCTAAAAGATATACCTCTACTACGACAAAGTATGCCATATTACATTAATAAAGGTAGGCGCAAGAATTATACTTAAATTTAGTTTTGTTCAATTATGAAGACGAACATTATTACATTTGAGTATTTTAAACTAAGCCTTGTACACGAAAAAACCACAAGCGTGACATCGCCAGTACCAGGGGAAAGCCGTGAAATATTAATTTTACGTTACAGTAGGGTACACGACAAAACAACATTGACCTATGGACCTATCTTTATAATAAAACATTTTGATGTGCTTTTAAACAATAATTAAAAAAAGGAAATAATGTCTTCAATTAACAAACACTTTTTAAAAATATTTATAATTAACAACGCAGGAATAAAAAAGCACTAAAACATAAATAATTGCATACAAATTAAAACAACTAAAACAGATGGCGCGATAGTTCCAGTAAAAAAAAACAAAAATATTGTTTAAATTACACTCGTAAACGTGGTCAATCGAATAATAAAATAACTTTAGTGGGGGAGTTTATAGCAGAGGAAATATAAACGATGTAATACTACCACTACGACCATTTAATTTAAAATTGCCACCACTTAAATATCACTAATACATTTTGCCGACTGAAACATAATGCATTAATGTATTTTAAACTGTATTAAAATCAAATATTGACATTGTATAATTTTGAATGGTGGTAATTGTAAATAATTTAGAACTAATCATAGAATTATTACTAAAATTAGAAAAACAGAATGTGAGTTTTAGTGATTCACAAATTTTAAAAAGTGTGTGGAAATTATTATACAGATGACTGGGACATGTAACTCCGGTTTTTGCTGAACTATAATTTGTTACGTTGTTGTAATAAATAATTTTTACCCTTTCCAGTGTGATTTCTACATTTTCCAGAGCGATTTCTACCATTTGCAAACCGACTTTTAATTGATATTACAAAAAGGTTTTTATCAAAGCTATTTTATTAGTTAGTGGTTGTTCAAATTTAACTGTTCGATCAATGTCAGTATTTAAATTTTGTACTCTTAAAATATCAGCTTACAAAATCACCATTTAATTCCATATTGTACGCTGCGTTCGTATCTATTTTTAATTTTTTTAAACTTAATTATTATTTACTAGTTAGTTTATTGAAAGTTGATTTATATTTCAGTACTATCAAGTTCCGCAGTGTCACCCGTATTATTATAACCAATATCTAATTAAATTTAAATATAACATGGTTAGTATTTTAATACGAGTTGGCAGCAGCGCAGAATATTTTTTTTTAATATTTGTGCGCTGTTTGACACCATTACCCATTTTTAATATCCCTTCAATAAGGTCCTTTTTACACTTCAGCCCAATTTACAACTGGTTGAACTGAGAAACTTAACGACGAAATATTGGCTTTTCGACATATTATTTCTGATTCGCAGTTTTGCGTGCAACCGAGTACGCGGGGACGAATATTTTCAAATTTAGATAAATATTTTATTTACAGCCAAAGGGGCTCATATTCTAAATACCCCCGATTTCAAATTTTATTGTTTGATATTATAATAAAATCAGCATAAACACTTAAAAGGCTATTAAAATCTTATTTCAGTATTTTCCTAACCAAGGAATAGTTTGAAGGTCCTTAATCCTATTATTCGTACAGTGATAATTCAACCAAAAATTACACAAAGCGAGAGCGAATTTTTCAAAAATGTTAACAGCCATTCTAAAATGTATACAGGGTCTTTTTTTTTGCTCGGAAAAGTGTTTTTTTTTCAAAAACTATTTATAGTACCGATTTCAAATTTGGAAGGTCAATTCTCTATACCGGGGGACATCAGTTTGAGAAATTTGAGCGTTTTCGGTAATGTTTTTCACCAATTTTGAAAAATTATTTTTCGACCACTAGGTGCGAGATAAAAAATTTCTATTATAAAGTTGTAGGCCGTCATCGAAAACCCTTAAAAATTGTTCACTCGACGAAAAACAATTTATTTATCAGTGAAAATTCGAGCTTGAAAAATTTACAAGTTGGTGAAGCCAAATTACGATTGTTTGAAACGATAATTGAAACCGAATTACCTAATCCAGTTGAAACTTTGGTTAAAAAAACGACCGGATTTAAAAAACACGAGGCTATAGGTCAATCCTAAACATGCATTGGGTATTTAAAGGAAAACTTTGGGAGAGTATTATCAGTGTTTGATAATATTTCGAACAATGCCTCGTTATTCAGTAGCTGAGCGTACCGAGATAGTTGCCATTTACAATGGAGAAGCAGCGCAAAACCTTAGAAGAGTGACTGAAATCTTCGCAGAAAGACATCCAAATGGAGCACCATCTGTAAATACAGTAAGACGAGCAATTCACGATTTCAATCAATTTGGTAACTTGCAACCTAGGTTTCGCGGATGGGGTCAACCGGATTTAGACTTCGAGAACAATGTACTCGCGTACTTTGTGGCATATCCTCGTCACAGTTGCGCTAACGCCGCTGCTGATTTGGGTTGTTCTGCAAATCGTGTGTGGAAAATTCTTCGTAAGAATCGCTATCACCCATACAGAGCTACGCTCCACCAAGGACTAATTGACGGAGACCATCAAAGACGTTATGAATTTAGCAACTGGTTACTAAATGCTGTCCAAGAAGATAGACAATTTTTGCGCCATGTTTTGTTCTCCGACGAAGCGTCATTTTCTAGAGATGGGCCATTTAATCATCAAAACAAGCCATCTTTGGTCTGACATCAACCCACATTGGGGTTTTGAATATCATCACCAGGTTCAATTTGAACGGGTCAATGTTTGGGTTGGACTTGTTGGAAACCGTTTGATTGGTCCCTTTTTCCTGCCGACGAACCTCAACGGCCAAAGGTATTTACATTTTCTACAGAACGAACTGAGTGACGCAATCGACGACCTTCCATTGGCTGAAAGATGTCAGTTGTGGTTTCAGCAATATGGCGCCCCTCCGCATTTTTCCCAGCAAGTAACTGAGCACCTCAACAACGAGTTTCCTGAAAGGTGGATAGGGAGAAATGGTCCAGTGCATTGGCCAGCAAGGTCACCTGACCTAACACCGCTGGATTATTTTCTCTGGGGATTCGTTAAAGCAAAGGTATACGCCACGCCCATTGAAACTAGGGAGGAACTCATTAGACGAATAATCAGTGCTTGCCGAGACGTCACACCAGAAATGGTAGAGAAAGCGTTTGAGAACTTAATTGTCCGCGCACAAACCTGTGTTGCAGCCAATGGTGATATTATTGAAAATGTTTTGTAAAAATTTATGTGAATAAAATATCTGCATTTAAAAACCAAACGTGTACATTTTTTCAAGTGTGAAAACTCTACTACGTTTGTATTAGACTTGTTCCCTTTTCAATTATCGTTTCAAACAATCGTAATTTGGCTTCACCAACTTGTAAATTTTTCAAGCTCGAATTTTCACTGATAAATAAGTTGTTTTTCGTCGAGTGAACAATTTTTAAGGGTTTTCGATGACGGCCTACAACTTTATAATAGAAATTTTTTATCTCGCACCTAGTGGTCGAAAAATAATTTTTCAAAATTGGTGAAAAACATTACCGAAAACGCTAAAATTTCTCAAACTGATGTCCCCCGGTATAGAGAATTGACCTTCCAAATTTGAAATCGGTACTATAAATAGTTTTTGAAAAAAAACACTTTTCCGAGCAAAAAAAAAGACCCTGTATAAATTTATCAAAATGTAACGACTGGTGCCTTTCCCAATTTGAAATTGAACGCGAAAGCTTAATTATTAATCATATGTTTTCCTTTATTTAAACTAATTGGTTTCCGTTATTTGCCCTCAAATTTCAAAGGCATTTTCGTTGTTTTCTCTGATGTTAGTAAACAATATTTAATTTCATTCCTCACTTCCAGAAGGGGTGACCGCCGAATCCATTTCGTGATTGGTAATCTTGGAATTTCATTGGGCTTAGGCCCTAAAAGCAACGTTTCAAATCCTGCCGGTCGAAACAGCGAGACAGATTCCTAACCCAAAAGAGATTACGCGCAGAACGTAAAGCATGAAACTGGCAAAATGAGCAGCCGAGAAGGGAAGAAACACAAGTGCACTGAGTGCGTCTTTTCCACGAACCATAAGGGATATTTTATTGTTCACAAAAGAAAACATACCGGCGAAAAACCATTTCATTGCGACCAGTGTAATTATGCGTCTGCACGAAAAAGCCATTTGATAATCCACAAAAAAACTCACACGGGCGAAAAACCATTTCAATGTGACCAGTGTAATTACGCGTCTGCACAAAGATCCGGGTTGATTACCCACAAAAGAACTCACACGGGCGAAAAACCATTTCAATGTGACCAGTGTAATTACGCGTCTGCACGAAAACCCGATTTGATTATCCACAAAAAAACTCACACAGGCGAAAAACCATTTCAATGTGACCAGTGTAATTATGCGTCTGCACAAAAATGCAATTTGATTATCCACAAAAGAACTCACTCGGGCGAAAAACCATTTCAATGTGACCAATGTAATTACGCGTCTGCACAAAGAACCGATTTGATTATCCACAAAAGAACCCACACGGGCGAAAAACCATTTCAATGTGACCAGTGTCGTTACGCGTCTGCACGAAAACCCGATTTGATTATCCACAAAAAAACCCACACATGCGAAAAACCATTTCAATGTGACCAATGTAATTACGCGTCTGCACAAAGAGCCAATTTGATTACCCACAAAAGAACTCACACGGACGATAAACCATATCAATGTGACCAGTGTAATTATGCGTCTGCACAAAAATTCAATTTGATTATCCACAAAAGAACTCACACGGGCGAAAAACCATTTCAATGTGACCAGTGTAATTACGCGTCTGCACTCAAAAAACTTTTGATCATCCACAAAAGAACTCACACCGGCGAAAAACCATTTCAATGTGACCAGTGTAATTATGCGTCTGCACAAAAATGCAATTTGATTAACCACAAAAGAACTCACTCGGGCGAAAAACCATTTCAATGTGACCAGTGTAGTTACGCGTCTGCACAAAAATGCAATTTGATTATCCACAAAAGAACTCACTCGGGCGAAAAACAATTTCAATGCGACCAGTGTAGTTACGCGTCTGCACAAAGAACCGATTTGATTATCCACAAAAGAACTCACACCGGCGAAAAACCATTTCAATGTGACCAGTGTAGTGACGCGTCTGCACGAAAACCCGATTTGATTATCCACAAAAAAACCCACACAGGCGAAAAACCATTTCAATGTGACCAGTGTAATTATGCGTCTGCACAAAAATGCAATTTGATTATCCACAAAAGAACTCACACGGGCGAAAAACCATTTCAATGTGACCAGTGTAATTATGCGTCTGCACAAAAATGCAATTTGATAATCCACAAAAGAACTCACACGGGCGAAAAACCATTTCAATGTGACCAGTGCAATTTTGCGTGTTCACGAAAAACCCGGTTGGTTTATCACAAAAGAACTCACACGAGAGAGAAACCAACTGGTAGTCCAAAGCGCGGATACTGGGCCAGATACGACATAAATTTAACTCGCCACAAAAAAGCTTGTCACGCTCAGAGGGCAAGGCCACACAAAGGCCTAATTTGCGACCATAACTTCCCCACGAAAAGTAACTTCCATGTTTTCCTTCGATTTAATGGTCATCCCGCAAACCGAAGTGACGCTTCGACGGGTCACCAACCAGATCCAGGACACCAAACACCGTCACGACCAAGGCTGATTGAGAGCCTTTGTCGTCAATGGGGAGTTCGTTCTTGCTCGGTGCAGCTTCGACGCGTCTCCAATGAATTAATTGAAGGTGGCACCGAAATCCCCGACTCCGCCCACTTCGTTCAACCCGAAGTTCCCGACCCCGACCCTGACGCAAACCTAACCTCGACCCTACCCGTTAAGAGGGAAGTGGTCCTTGGCACTGAAAGACTCTCAGTCGATGTCAGCGCCATCAAAAAAGAGCCCCTTTATGACTACATGGAATTTGTTGGTGTTCCGTCGGTCGTCAAATTAGAAGAGTTGGGAGGTTGGCCAATTGGAGATAACAACCAGGGTGTCTCAATGAACGCGAAAACTCTGGTCAAAGTTGAATGCGGTTCTGAAGAACGAAACTTCTGAATTTTAGAACCAAACCTACTAAACACGAGGTTATTTGTCAATTTAATATCATCTTCGTATTTGTTCCAACTAATTTATACGTGTTGGCTTTTTCAGACATCGTTCATAAATTCAACGAGACTGCTTGCTTTTTTTCTTACCAAAACATTCAGTTTCATTTTTATCAAAATGATCCAAATAAAAGTGTTTTCCCGAAGATCGAGTGTTTTTTCTTAGATCAGTCCTCGTAGCAATCAATTTCTGTTCTAGAAGGCGATATTTTGGAGGCGGTAACAAAGTATTAAACCTCAAAATTTAGAACAACACCTCTCAATTTAGAACGACACCTCCTAATTTAGAACGAAAGTTACGAAAGACGTGGTTTTTATCTTTCCTCTTAAGTATTGGTTCTAAGATGTATTTTGTTTTCTTAATCTTTTTCATAAATTGTTTGTTTTTCTTTGCAAAATTTTGAAACAATTAAATTGTTTTCCTTCAGCTTTTTCCTCTAATAACTCAATTCTTAGCAGACGAAATATGTAATGACACTACCGCCATTCGCAACACTATTTATTTATTTGAAAAACTATCTGCAAAGCCAAGAAGCTGACTTGTGCGCGAAAAAACACAGAAAACAAAAGTAAACAAGACCGTAATATTAGTTCCACATCGGTGTATTCGGGTGGACAAACCCATACAACTTTAGTAGATACGGATAGGCAAACTAATACAAAAGCTGTTGAGGCTACGTGATTTCTTGTTGTTTGATATATAAATTGGCATCCTTGTTAAGAATAAAACTAATCAAACAACTGCCTCGATTAAAGTAATGCAAAGGAATGTTTATTCACAAAAACCTGAATGAGTATTTATACAACGAAGTTTAAAAAAGGTATAATATAAAAAACAATGTAAACAATACGACCTATACGAAAATAGATGTTCAGGGAAATATGTAAATATATTTCTTTCTTTTTATTTCCTTCAATATTTCCCCTTGAACTATATTTTAGTAACATCTGAACTTGGAATTTCCAAAACCATTCCGAGTAGGGATCGTAGCTTTTCCAAGGTCTGACGTGTGACGGCTTTAGTGAGGAGGTCGGCCACTTGATCCGACCCTGGTACATGTTCAACTTGAAGCTCTCCCTTGATATACCTTTCCCGGATAAAGTGATAACGCACATCTATGTGCTTAGTTTTTTGGTGAAATTCGGGATTTTTGATCAACCTGATGGCGCTGATGTTGTCCAGTTGAAGGAGTAGAATACTTGTTAGTGGGGAGATGTCACGGAACAGAGTTTTAAGCCAGACAAGTTCTTTTACCGCTTCACTTGCCGCCATGTATTCGGCTTCGGTTGAAGATATCGCCACTGATCTTTGCATACGGCTTGTCCATGATATTGCTCCATTACTGTACAAAAAGGCCATCCCACTCACTGATCTACGAGTATCAATATCCGTCCCATGATCTGAGTCGCTAAACGCCTCCAAGGTCCCAGGTTTATGATTAGCTCGATACAGGATTCCCATCTTAAGTGTCCCTTTAAGATAGCGAAAAATTATTTTTACCATCATCCAATGTATAGCGGTTGCCCTGTCCAGAAAGCGTGATACCACACTAACGGCAAACGATATATCAGGTCTGGTGCAAGTAGCTAAAAAGTTCAGACTGCCAACCGCCTCTCTATAAGGAACAACCCGTTTTCGGAAACATTTTCCCACGGCACCATGCGCGATTTCGACGTTACTTTACACGTTAGTAATATAGATAGTTTTAGTGGGAAATCCAAATTTTTAGCCCAAAATTCAACGTAGTTTTTAAAATATGATTTTTTGGAAAAATGATGTCTAGGGTGTACATTTTCGAAATGCCGAAAATCTTGGTATGTGCGTACGAATAACTCAAAACGTATTCAAGATAGACCCACGAAACTTTTTATACTATAAATATAGGTAACAGTGAGTAACTAGGAAGTTTTTTTCCGAAATATGTAAATTAGGTTTTTAATAAAAAATATTTGAAAATGGCGATTTTAACTGAAATTTCGTTTTTTGAGGTATACTAAAGATGATGTTGTCGCCAAGATATTAAATCGGAGATAAATATGAGAGTTGATATTATGTTAAATGGACCCAATGAACACGAAAATAGCGCTGAAAGAAATCTCAGGAATTTAGTTTTTGAGTTATAGCTACGTGAACCGACCTATTTTTTTGAAAAACTACCAAACATGGTAGTGATTGCGGCAAAATTACGGTACGTAGGGAGTTGAAAATCAAAAAAAGATTGCCACCGCTAAAAAGCTAAGATTTTAAGCTACAAAATACGTAAAGAAAAAAGTTGTTTATGGGAGACCTAAATAACCAAAATCAAGATTCAATTTTAAGTTATTTCAACTTGCTACGTAAGTTCCAAAACTTCGCACACGTGTCGCAGCAAACTGTAACGTTTGTTTCTAGTTTCTACCCTTAGATATTCCTTTTTTACGGATTATGTCGTGGGCTTATCAGATTATAAACAGATAAACTAAAGATTTGGTCTGCTACAAACTTCCAAAATATCATCTAGTCACAGTATACAGGGTGATAACTAAAAAACGATACAGAGCCAATTACTCAAAATGTATTTTAGGAAATTTGCAGGTTACATAGAGGGTGCAGGGGGACAAATGACAATGGAAATTTCAATGACCTTGAACCAGGTCTTCAAGGTCATTCAAATTTTATCTCTAGAATCGTTAGGATTAAAAGAATGGTTCCAATTAGAAATGTGTTCTACGTTTAATTTTAAGTCTAAACAGCTTTGACCCGATCTAATTTGACTAATGGGAAGCCGTGTGTGGTATTCTAATCAAGACACGACCTTTAAGGGCTTATAAATCGAAAACTACCAGATGTAATGAATCAAAATTGTCGTGAAACTCTAAACTGAGTTCGTAAATTGTAACTTGTGATGACCTTGAAACATTAGTTCAAGGTCATTCAAAATTTATCTCGAGAACCATTTTGCAATAAACGAACTTAAGAATGGTTCTAATTAGGAAAATGCCCGCCAAGGTTTTTTAAATCACATTACTTTTTACCCGAGGTAAATATACCAATAAAACTCCAAAATATACGTTAATTAATTGATTTAAGACTTACCAAGTACTTTTATTAACATATTTTTAGTTTAAATGTTTTAAACACAAAAGAAACTAAATAAGTAATTGAAATAAATTCTAAAGTTAGAATTGGGGGTACCGTGAAACGGCTAGTGGCCAAGGCGAGCCTACAGGCAACGAAAACCTCCCAAATACAAAAACCTGAAGAAATGTTCATGTGGTGTACACAAAATGTTAAAAACATCCACTTTAGCTGTTTAGACGTAAAATTAAACGTAGAACACATTTCGAATTGGAACCATTCTTTTAATCCTAACGATTCTAGAGATAAAATTTGAATGACCTTGAAGACCTGGTTCAAGGTCATTGAAATTTCCATTGTCATTTGTCCCCCTGCACCCTCTATGTAACCTGCAAATTTCAAATTCTTTCATAAAACACATTTTGAGTAATTGGCTCTGTATCGTTTTTTAGTTATCACCCTGTATACTGTGACTAGACGATATTTTGGAAGTTTGTAGCAGACCAAATCTTTAGTTTATCTGTTTATAATCTGATAAGCCCACGACATAATCCGTAAAAAAGGAATATCTAAGGGTAGAAACTAGAAACAAACGTTACAGTTTGCTGCGACACGTGTGCGAAGTTTTGGAACTTACGTAGCAAGTTGAAATAACTTAAAATTGAATCTTGATTTTGGTTATTTAGGTCTCCCATAAACAACTTTTTTCTTTACGTATTTTGTAGCTTAAAATCTTAGCTTTTTAGCGGTGGCAATCTTTTTTTGATTTTCAACTCCCTACGTACCGTAATTTTGCCGCAATCACTACCATGTTTGGTAGTTTTTCAAAAAAATAGGTCGGTTCACGTAGCTATAACTCAAAAACTAAATTCCTGAGATTTCTTTCAGCGCTATTTTCGTGTTCATTGGGTCCATTTAACATAATATCAACTCTCATATTTATCTCCGATTTAATATCTTGGCGACAACATCATCTTTAGTATACCTCAAAAAACGAAATTTCAGTTAAAATCGCCATTTTCAAATATTTTTTATTAAAAACCTAATTTACATATTTCGGGAAAAAACTTCCTAGTTACTCACTGTTACCTATATTTATAGTATAAAAAGTTTCGTGGGTCTATCTTGAATACGTTTTGAGTTATTCGTACGCACATACCAAGATTTTCGGCATTTCGAAAATGTACACCCTAGACATCATTTTTTCAAAAAATCATATTTTAAAAACTACGTTGAATTTTGGGCTAAAAATATGTATTTCCCACTAAAACTATCTATATTACTAACGTGTAAAGTAACGTCGAAATCGCGGATGGTGCCGTGGGAAAATGTTTCCGAAAACGGGTGATTTGGCATGGAATTACCCTTAAGTTCAATATCTTTCAAATTACCGTGGGACCTTTCAATTGGTGTCGAAACCGTGTTTGCATCTTGCATATTGAAACGATGGAGAATCTGTCTGACGTACGATTCTTGATTTATAAAAATAGAACCATCTTCAAGACGTGAGATTTGAATGCCAAGGAATAGTTCAGTTGTTGCACTGTTAAAAATTGCTGTTAAAATTTACAGGAATTTACCTGGCAGAAAATTACCAGGAAAATTCCTGTAAAATTACAGGTATTTTTTCCTGTAACCGTAGCAAGTAAAAACCTGTTCTAGACACGAGAAATACAAAGTACCATTAACAGCAAATTTTAAATTGCTGTTGTTCCAACATGAAATTTCCCATTACGTTTACGGTAATTTAACAATAGAACTTTATTATCCTGTTGTCGCGAAAATTATGCTGGGGCTATAGGCCTAC
Organism: Leiobunum rupestre; assembly: GCF_980474605.1. Taxonomy (NCBI): domain Eukaryota; kingdom Metazoa; phylum Arthropoda; class Arachnida; order Opiliones; family Sclerosomatidae; genus Leiobunum; species Leiobunum rupestre. Next base: position 19,740,429 of record NC_143390.1, on the reverse strand, counting down.
CCAAAATTAATTCCAAATATTAATTACTACATGATAATTGTACATTTTAAATTTAAATTATAGATAAAACTAAATTATTGATGAACTTTTTTATTTGAAAAACATGATACAGCAATTGAATCAAATCAGGTTATGTGAACAAAATTTTTAAAACATCAAAAAGTGCATAAACCTCACCAAGATTGTTTTTACTAAAAATACTTATACAATTTATAAAATTTAAAGTTCAAATTTTCAAATCAATTAATAAAATAAAATCTGTCAACGTTCGTTAACACTTGTATTTCGGTGAAATTAAATTATAAACGTGAATTTTCTGCTATTTAATACTCTAAGGGTTAGGTTTTCTTCTTCCTGTCACCCTTTAAATTTACTTTCCTTCCACACAAATATACTGGTGGTAGGCCAACTGCAGAAAACGTTGGCCTACCACCAGGGTATTTGTGCGGCAGGTAAGTAAATTTAAAGGGTAACAGGCAGAAAAAAAAGACCTTTAATTTAATTTAACAATTGATGTTTTTTGAAATTATCAGCTTCAGCTTCCTTGTTTGATTGCCATTGATGGAGATACTTAAATTCTTCATACAAAATCACAATTATTGAACCAAAAACATATGCACATTAAGCATAGTCATTAAGATTTTAGGCAGGTTCTTTCAGCGGTAGTGATTAAAATACAATTACAATTATTTTTAGTAAAAAAGTTTAAATAGATGACCAAATTTCAAACTCAATTTTAAAAAGGGAGCTAAATGGATTTTTTTTTCTCCTAGCTTACTCAATGGGTGACCACAGACTAAGATAGATAATTTTTGAAGATATTTAAAGGCAACTTCTCTTACATTTCACCCAGAATCACATTTATTGAATAAAGAAAATGTAATCCCCTACTTCAAGACTTGGGCAAGGTGGTTTTTTAGAGGTGTTAAAACAGTAACTTAAATTTTAAAATAAGTGAAATTTTGGTGGTATACACGCTAGAGCTTTTTTTTTTCAATTTGATACCATCACTTAAAAACAACTTTGAAAAAGTCTGAATAACTATGTAAAGTAATAAAAGGGTGGTTAAATATTTTTGGATTCAATAATTGTGATTTAGGGCAAACCAAATTGAATATATTAAAGTTATCGTAGTGAAATAAAATAGTTTCCTTTAAATGCAGCTGAAAAGAAACATCATTAGTTTGTGTTCACCCATTGAATACGGTAGCAGACCTGTGTAAAATTTTCACTTCGCCAACTTTTTAAAATAAAAAAGTGGTTAAATATCTTTTGGGCCAATAATTGTGGTTCTGGGTTAAAAAAAAATCTTAGATAACAGTATTAAGTTGGTTAAATAAAATTTTTCATCTGCTACCATACCCAATGGTCACACATAGACTAACAAAGATAATTTTTAACTATATTTAAAGGCAACTTCCCTTACATTTCACTGTAAAAACATTGAAACTTCCTTCACTGCCATAACTTTATTATATGCAGTTTTATATTCCAGAATCACAATTATTGAAGATAAAAAAATACGTAACCACCTTAAAATTACCCAACACAGGTATTCAGACTTTGGCAAGGTTGTTTTTAAGTGATGGTGTTCAATTTAAAAAAAAATTACTTCAGCTTTTAAATAAGATTTTATTTTTGATCCACCCTATATCATTTACATATCATTTTTTTTATTCTAATTTAACCCTCACTTTAAAAACTTTGCAAGTCTGAATAGCTGTGTAGAGTACTATTAACAGAGATAATTATTTCTTGGTTCAGTTAATGTGATGATTCGAGTGAAAAATTTGCATATGTTAAAGTTATTGGATTGAAGGAAACTTCAGTGTTTTCAGGGTGATAATTAAGGGAAGTTGTCTTTCAATATAGTTGAAAATTATCTTTTTCAGTCTGTGGTCACCCATTAAATATGTTAGGAAGTGAAAAAAAATTCATTTAGCAAGCTTTTCTTAAATTTGGGTATCCACCCTGTATCATTTAAAAGCTCGAGCATTTTTTTTTCAAATTAATTTTAACCATATCTTAAAACAAGCTTCCCTAAGTCTGACTAGCTTTGTAAGGTAATAATAAAATAGCGAAATATTTTTTGGGTTTAATAATTGTGATTCTTATTGAAAATTTTGCATATATTACAGAATTAGGCTGGCTAATTTTATTTTCACCTGCTACCATTCTCAATGGGTGAACATAGAATAACAAAGGTAATTTTCCACTATATGTAAAGCCAACTTTCCTTACATTTCACTATGAAAACACTGAAGCTTCTTTCAATGCGATAACTTTATTACATGCAATTTTTTTCCCCAGAATTACAATTATTGAATCGAACAAAATATGTAACCACCTTAGAATTACCCAACACAGTTATTCAGACTTGGGCATGGTTGTTTTTTAAGTGATGGTGTTCAATTTAAAAAAAATTACTTCAGCTTTTAAATAAGATTTTTTTTTGGATCCACCCTATATCATTTATATAAAACCTGAAATAATTTTTTTTTTTATTCTAATTCAACCATCACTTTAAAAACCTTGTGCAAGTCAGAGTAGTTGTGTAGAGTACTAATAACGTAGATAAATATTTCTTGGTTCAGTTATGTGTAGGGAAGCTTGTTTTAAGATTTGGTTAAAATGAATTTGGAAAAAATGCTTGAGCTTTTAAATATATGATAAAGGGTGGATACCAAAATTTCAAAATAAAATTTAATAAAAGCTTGCTATATGAAATTTTTCACTTCCTAACATATTAATTGGGTGAACTCAGATTTAAAAAGATAATTTTCAACTATATTTTACGGCAACTTCCCTTAAATTTCACCCTGAAAACACTAGTTTCCTGCAATCCAATAACTTTGACTTATGCAAATTTTTCACTCAGAATCATCACATTAAATGTGATCCAATCTGTATCGTAAATTTAAAAGCTCAAGCAATTTTTTTTTCCAAATTCATTTTTAACTTATCTTAAAACAAGCTTCCCTTAGTCTGACTAGCTCTGTAGGGTAATAATAAAATAGCTAAATATTTTTTGGATTCAATAATTTTGATTCTGAGTGAAAACTTTGCATATATTACAGTATTAGTTTGGCTAATTAATTTTGTTTCATCTGCTACCATACTCAATGGGTGAACATAGAATAACAAAGGTAATTTTCCACTATATTTAAAGCCAACTTCCCTTACATTTCACTATGAAAACACTGAAGCTTCTTTCAATGTGATAACTTAATTGCATGCAATTGTTTTCCCAGAATTACAATTATTGAATCGATAAATTACCCAACGCAGCTTATCAGACTTGGGCAAGGTTGTTTTTAAGTGATGGTGTTAAATAACAAAATATACTTCAGCTTTTGAATAAGATTTTTTTCTATCCTACCTATATAATTCATATAAAAGCTGAAGTAATTTATCCATTCAATCCAACAAGCATTAAAAAACCAGGTTCAAGTCAGAATAGCTGTGCAAAGTACTAATAACGTGGAAAATGTTTTTGGTTCAATTGACCTGATGAAAAATTTTCATATGGTAAAGTTACTGGACTGATGGAAGGTTCAGTGTTTTCAGAGCGAAGTCTTCTGTTCACCCACTGAATATGTTAACCAGTGAAAAAATTTAATTTAGCCAGCTTTTACTAAATTTAAGTTTGAAATTTTGGTATCCATCATCGTGTAAGATATACTTAAAAGCTATAGCAAATTTTTTCCAAATTCATTTGAATCATAACTTAAAACAACCTTCCCTAAGTCTGACTAGGGTAATAATATAATATAATAGCTATGCTAAATATTTTTAGTTTCAATAATTGAGATTCTGGGTGAAATATTTGTATATATTACAGTATTAAGTTGGCTAAGTGTTTTTTTAACTGCTATTTTGCTTCAAAGTGATAGCTATAATATATATAAATTTATCACTCAGAATCATAATTAAAGTTATAAATTATAGCGTTTAACGGGATAATTTAAAAATTGACGCGTTATTGAGTTAAGCCTAGGCGATTTGTTTATACCAATCAAGCATAAATAAATACATTCTTGACCAAATACACAATACAAATATCTACTTAACTAAAATGGCCTTATTATTAACTTAATTATTACTTTAAATAATGAAATTTAAAATTATACTCAATATTTTGTATTTGATGATAATTTGTGTTCCGTGATACGATCATCTTCAATTGCACCACAGCAAAGCCGTTACACTTTGAAACTAGTGAAAACTGCAACCTCCACAAGATGGCGGGCTCAAGCCGTCGGTGTATCGGGCAACTGGGCTGTACGTACGTTTCATGGTAGTCAATGCCTTCCTGTTGTAAGTATCCCCGGATAACAAGTCTGGCTTTATAACGAGCGATGGTGTTGTTAGCATGAAGCTTGACACGAAAGACCCATCGATTAGACAGAGCCTTTTTTCCCTTCGGTAAATCCACCAACGTCCACGTCTCATTCTCAGCCAATGAAAGAATTTCGTCGTCCATTGCGTCAGTCCAGTCTTTTGATTTCTCCGAATTGACAGCTTCAAAGTAAGTAGAAGGCTCTTCGATCTCTGCAACCATAGCTTCGAATAGTCGTTGGGACATTTTACTTGTATGATGGTCTCGCCGCTTGATGGGATAAGGTATCGCTATCTTTGGTGCCACGTCCTCATGACCAGATGAAGTGGCAGCGACGGTATTGTTCGAACCGTCCTCGTCGGCAGAATGACCAGATGAAATGGCAGCGACGGTATTGTTCGAACCGTCCTCGTCGTCAGAATGACCGGCGTCTTCCGAGTCCTGATGTTCGTAAGGACCAGTGCTTCTGAAAGAACTGGTTAACTCTGGTTCGAAAACAACATCTCTACTGCATACAAGCCTGTTTGTTTCTTGGATCCAACTCTGAAACCATCAACATCATTGTTATATCCAACGAAAAAACTACATATGCCTTTTGGATCCCATTTACGACGCCGTGCATCAGATGTTTTGACGTAACACACAGTGCCAAATACTTTAAAGTCGTGTACTCTGGGTAGCTTGCCATGAAAAAGTTCATACAACGAAGTTTAAAAAAGGTATAATATAAAAAAAAATGTAAACAATACGACCTATACGATAATAGATGTTCAGGGAAATATGTAAATATATTTATTTATTTTTATTTCCTTTAACAATCCTAAGGTAAAGAATGGATGCCGCCCACCATCAGGAGACCCGGGTGGGAAAACTAATATAAAAGCTGTTGAGGCCATGTAATTTTCTATCGTTTGATATATAATTTACCATCCTATGTTAAATAGTGGGCACCGCCCACCCTTAGGATACGCGGGTGGGCAAACCAATACAAAAGTTGTTGAGGCCATGTGATTTCCTCTCTTTATATAAATAAAATACCATCCTAAGTTGAAGGATTAAAACTTGGGCACCACCCACACTCAGGAGACCCGGGTGGGCAAAGCAATACAAAAGCTGATGAGGCCATGTGATTTCCTATCGTCTGATATAGAATTTACCATCCTATGTTAAAGAGTGTGCACCGCCCAGCCTCAGGATACGCCGCATACGCGGGTGGGCAAACCAATACAAAGGCTGTTGTGCCCATGTGATTAAATTTCCTATCGTATGATATATAATTTAACATCCTTTGTTCTTTAACACGAATAGGGACTTGGCAGCATGACGTCACGCCATACCTTTGGCCATGGCCGCCATGCTGGTATAAATTTTTTTACGCGGGGCAAATTTACAAATCATCTTATAACAATCAAGATATCAAAATAAGCTGCCTTTTGATTAACGGATTACGTGAAAACACACATTTTAACATCTTTTAATTCCTAAACTGGAGCGTCTAGACTAATTTAATTTCAGTTTGAACTGCATGCTTACCTCCATGAACATGTTAGTGTTTAACAAATAAATTGAAATACATAAGTAAATAAATTAAAATTATTACTTTGAAAATTAGCCGTCAGTTCTTTGATTGATGATTTAAATCCGAGTAATGTTGAGAGATAACTTTTAGTTTTCTAACTCGAAAAGTACACTTAAGAAAAAATCACACTAAATATCAAATCAAAATAAAAACTCAAATTAGTCGAGGACCACCATTAGAAAATGGCGGTTGTTTAGGAACTCTTCTAAACGAATAATGTAAAATAAGATCGTATGCGAAGTTTATATATAAGCCCTTTCCTGGAACTTCTTTAAAAAGGCGCGAAAAAATAGTGCGATTTCCGCCCAATTTCCATTATAATACATTCCACTCGGCTCTGGCTAAACCAAATATCGGTATTCTCGGACCATAATGTAATACCGCGATGGTGGGGCTTTCCCGCACGAAATCCCTGAGTCACCTGTAATTTCCGCTAAAGAAGAGTCAATTTTAACAGGGGGGGGGGTAGATTTTAAATAAAATAATTTTTCGTCTCTTTTTGGTCACTTTCGAGTTGTTTCTGTCCAAATAGAGTACCCGTGTGATATATTATAAATTATTCAAAAACAGCTTTTTCAAAGCTTTAATTAAATTGTTAGCCGTTATGCAACGACTGCTGTTTACAAGCCTTTGCCCTTTGGATCACTGTAAGTACCCGCATTGAACAATTTGGTGTCCGTATCGTTATTGTTTTAATGTATAAGATATTTTTATTCAAAACTTCAATGTAGTTTAAAATATTTTCGTTTGTATTGTTTGACATGTGCGGGAAGATTTTGATTTTAGTCTTTATAACCAATTACGATTTTATTCGCACACTTTTTTAGGGAAATAAACCTCAAAATTGGTTCCGTGTGGACTACCGCTAAAGTGGTGGACGACATCAATGGAAATGAAACCACATTGGAAGTCTGGAGAGCCACGGGGGAAAGTAAACTTTCTCCGAAGGTTCTAACCGGAAGTCTCTGTCATCTTGGATAGGCACAGTTTACGGTGACCAGTCGAACCGGACGTAATGTTTCCGCGCCATTTTCGGTGACAACTGATTTGATAAATTTGTCACCGAACTTCTTAAGTAAGACCCATTCCATTTTAAAAAGACAAGTTAAAATAGCGCTTCAAAACATGCGGGGGAAATTGTAGTAGTGTAGCCGTAGTTTCATTGTGTAGAACCTACACTTAGCTACAAGTTATTATCCTACAACTAATTACTAGGCTAAATACCTTCTAAAATCCAATTAGTTATAATTTAATGTTTTTAGCAATTTAAAATTTAAAATCATTTCTTTAATGTATTAGGCAAAACTTTGTATATGAAGCTATTCCCACATGAAAAACGAGGATTGGAGCAGAAAGATATGAACGTGCCCAAGAAAAGAAATACAACATCAACGTAAGTATTAATATATATATACTATATATATTTCCTACCAAAACGGATCGTTATCCGGTTTTGAGATCTGTGAGAATACCTTTATTAATAATCACGAGCACATGCTCGAGCCAGCCTCTAATGTTTTACCGAAACACAACTCCGGGACGTCATTTTCGGATTTTTCAGGGAGGGAAATTAGTGTCCGGAACAGTGTTCCCGGGTGGTAAATACCACCTGACATTTATTGTGGCAAATAGTGGCAAAAAGTGACATGGCAAATAATGATTTTTAGTGACAAATTGACATATAGTGGCAAATATTAGAAAAAGTAAAAATACTAATAAATGTTTCGTATGAAATACCATAAAAGCATTTTTAGGCTATTTTTATATTTATTTTATTTTATTCATTGCTAAAAGTTATAGTAAATTAAGTGTTCTAAGAGTACAATTTTTTCCCTATTTGTCACTAAATACCATTATTTGTCAAATTTGCCAATATTTGTCACTATTTACCAGTGACATGGCGTATTTTCGAAAAAAGTTACATTTTAGGAACACTGGTCCGGAAGTTTTTAAAGGGCAAAAACGCGTCAAATTCAATGTTTTTGAAATTTTAATTGAAATAGTTTTTGCATAATTAAAAATAGACAATTAATACATCATATTAAACAGAACGTTTATAATGTAGTTAAATGCAAATTAATTCGTAAACTAGTTTATATAAATTCAGGGGGGCAATGGCCACCTTGCACCACCGAAATGACGTCCCAGACACTACTGATAATAAAAGAAAAAATATTATAATGATTATAATTTCGTTATATTTAACAGGAAAGATACGGATGAAAAGTGTGTTTTAGATTCATTGAATATCAGAAAATCCTTCATCTTAAAAATACAACCAAATATCTTTCACGACGAAAATTTAGCACTGTCCTACTATCGTCTTCTTGACAGTTCATTTGCCGAAGAACTTTTTATTTTCCTAGAGAAAGAGATAACTTACTTTAGCGGACGTATGTCGCGAGTCAGAATACGTGGCGAATGGATAAATATCCCACGCCAACAAGTGGAGTTTGGAAATGACGGACTTGAATATAGTTTCTCCGGTAACACGTTTCCAGCCAAGCCATGGCCTTCCGTACTTCGAGAACTATGTTGAATAGTTTCCACAATTGCCGGGACTGATTACAACTTTGTATTGGTAAATCGATACAAAGATGGGAATAGTTACATAGGGGAGCATCGAGATAACGAATCAGATCTGGATCCGAAAGTACCAATCTCGTCCGTTTCCCTTGGTCAAAAAAGGCAGTTGTTTTTGCTCCGGCACAAGGATTTAGTACGAAAAAAGTCAAGGATAATCAAACCGAAAACTCAACTTGAAACCGGATCTCTACTCATGATGCATCCCCCGACCAATGATTTCTGGTATCATTCGCTACCTCGATCTGCGGCGCTAAAACCACGGTTAAATTTGACTTTTCGAAAACATTTCCGAAAAAAAGAAAAGTAAACAAAATAAAGCAAACAGACTGTTTAAAAAATACCAGTACAATTCTGTAGAAACTTTACAAATTTTTTAAACAATTATGTAATTTTAAAATTACGCCCGAAATATGTTTGGATAAATAAAGACTGTAAAAATAATGTTTTTATTTTCAAAGAGATAAAATTACGATGGAGTAACAACGATCGCGTCATAATTTATTTAATCGAAATTAAAATGTCGGACGTGGTCCGCCTTAAACGCCGTCATTCTGATATTTTAGCGTTGGTTTGAACCTTTATATCCCTTCTGCTGTAGGAGGTGCATTTCTAAATTTTAGAGCAATCGATGGAACACTTATTGAAGTATCATTGACGTTAATTTAAATAAGATTAACCACGTCATAATTTATTTAATCCAAATTAAAATGTCAGACGCGGTCCGCCTTAAACATTTCGTATTTTCGTTTATATAGGAGTTGCATTTTTACATTTGTAAAATTAGACTGACTACCATAATAAATTCCGGCCAATAGATTAAATATGTTTAGTATTTATCTACCTATCTTTAAATTTGGTAAATGGTAATATTCGGTCTGCTATAATCACCCCCACCCAAATTAATTGATCATTACCCTAATAATATTCAAATAATATTAATTTCAATTACTTTTCCTATTCATATTTGATTAAACACGTATTGTAGTATCATTGACGGTAATTTCATTATTAATAATATTATTTCAATCACATTTCCTATGTCAAATTTCAATAAATTAATTGAAACTTCGAAAAACGCGGTCGAAAAATATAAGACACTGGTAGTGTTTTTTGTAATTTATGTTTTTCTCCGTATTTTTAGATAATTTTGGCTTTTTTGGTTATTATTAATAGTAAACAAAGTTTTTAGTGCGTTAGGTAATTTTTCCGTTATGTTATTAAAGTTTTAAAGCATTTTTTAATGTTTTACGCCGTAGTTACGACCATAGCTTTATTCGGTTTCGTCGGGTACTCCACGGCATCGTAAATATTATCTTTTCCAACTTTTAGAATTCTGGCAGATTGACGTCGTTGATAAAATTCCACGGGTGAAAAAACGTTCGGGCGAATTGACGAAATATGCAAACTAATCCACAAAGAAAATAACACGTAATTCCTAAAAGATATACCTCTACTACGACAAAGTATGCCATATTACATTAATAAAGGTAGGCGCAAGAATTATACTTAAATTTAGTTTTGTTCAATTATGAAGACGAACATTATTACATTTGAGTATTTTAAACTAAGCCTTGTACACGAAAAAACCACAAGCGTGACATCGCCAGTACCAGGGGAAAGCCGCGAAATATTAATTTTACGTTACAGTAGGGTACACGACAAAACAACATTGACCTATGGACCTATCTTTATAATAAAACATTTTGATGTGCTTTTAAACAATAATTAAAAAAAGGAAATAATGTCTTCAATTAACAAACACTTTTTAAAAATATTTATAATTAACAACGCAGGAATAAAAAAGCACTAAAACATAAATAATTGCATACAAATTAAAACAACTAAAACAGATGGCGCGATAGTTCCAGTAAAAAAAAACAAAAATCTTGTTTAAATTACACTCGTAAACGTGGTCAATCGAATAATAAAATAACTTTAGTGGGGGAGTTTATAGCAGAGGAAATATAAACGATGTAATACTACCACTACGACCATTTAATTTAAAATTGCCACCACTTAAATATCACTAATACATTTTGCCGACTGAAACATAATGCATTAATGTATTTTAAACTGTATTAAAATCAAATATTGACATTGTATAATTTTGAATGGTGGTAATTGTAAATAATTTAGAACTAATCATAGAATTATTACTAAAATTAGAAAAACAGAATGTGAGTTTTAGTGATTCACAAATTTTAAAAAGTGTGTGGAAATTATTATACAGATGACTGGGACATGTAACTCCGGTTTTTGCTGAACTATAATTTGTTACGTTGTTGTAATAAATAATTTTTACCCTTTCCAGTGTGATTTCTACATTTTCCAGAGCGATTTCTACCATTTGCAAACCGACTTTTAATTGATATTACAAAAAGGTTTTTATCAAAGCTATTTTATTAGTTAGTGGTTGTTCAAATTTAACTGTTCGATCAATGTCAGTATTTAAATTTTGTACTCTTAAAATATCAGCTTACAAAATCACCATTTAATTCCATATTGTACGCTGCGTTCGTATCTATTTTTAATTTTTTTAAACTTCATTATTATTTACTAGTTAGTTTATTGAAAGTTGATTTATATTTCAGTACTATCAAGTTCCGCAGTGTCACCCGTATTATTATAACCAATATCTAATTAAATTTAAATATAACATGGTTAGTATTTTAATACGAGTTGGCAGCAGCGCAGAATATTTTTTTTTAATATTTGTGCGCTGTTTGACACCATTACCCATTTTTAATATCCCTTCAATAAGGTCCTTTTTACACTTCAGCCCAATTTACAACTGGTTGAACTGAGAAACTTAACGACGAAATATTGGCTTTTCGACATATTATTTCTGATTCGCAGTTTTGCGTGCAACCGAGTACGCGGGGACGAATATTTTCAAATTTAGATAAATATTTTATTTACAGCCAAAGGGGCTCATATTCTAAATACCCCCGATTTAAAATTTTATTGTTTGATATTATAATAAAATCAGCATAAACACTTAAAAGGCTATTAAAATCTTATTTCAGTATTTTCCTAACCAAGGAATAGTTTGAAGGTCCTTAATCCTATTATTCGTACAGTGATAATTCAACCAAAAATTACACAAAGCGAGAGCGAATTTTTCAAAAATGTTAACAGCCATTCTAAAATGTATACAGGGTCTTTTTTTTTGCTCGGAAAAGTGTTTTTTTTTCAAAAACTATTTATAGTACCGATTTCAAATTTGGAAGGTCAATTCTCTATACCGGGGGACATCAGTTTGAGAAATTTGAGCGTTTTCGGTAATGTTTTTCACCAATTTTGAAAAATTATTTTTCGACCACTAGGTGCGAGATAAAAAATTTCTATTATAAAGTTGTAGGCCGTCATCGAAAACCCTTAAAAATTGTTCACTCGACGAAAAACAATTTATTTATCAGTGAAAATTCGAGCTTGAAAAATTTACAAGTTGGTGAAGCCAAATTACGATTGTTTGAAACGATAATTGAAACCGAATTACCTAATCCAGTTGAAACTTTGGTTAAAAAAACGACCGGATTTAAAAAACACGAGGCTATAGGTCAATCCTAAACATGCATTGGGTATTTAAAGGAAAACTTTGGGAGAGTATTATCAGTGTTTGATAATATTTCGAACAATGCCTCGTTATTCAGTAGCTGAGCGTACCGAGATAGTTGCCATTTACAATGGAGAAGCAGCGCAAAACCTTAGAAGAGTGACTGAAATCTTCGCAGAAAGACATCCAAATGGAGCACCATCTGTAAATACAGTAAGACGAGCAATTCACGATTTCAATCAATTTGGTAACTTGCAACCTAGGTTTCGCGGATGGGGTCAACCGGATTTAGACTTCGAGAACAATGTACTCGCGTACTTTGTGGCATATCCTCGTCACAGTTGCGCTAACGCCGCTGCTGATTTGGGTTGTTCTGCAAATCGTGTGTGGAAAATTCTTCGTAAGAATCGCTATCACCCATACAGAGCTACGCTCCACCAAGGACTAATTGACGGAGACCATCAAAGACGTTATGAATTTAGCAACTGGTTACTAAATGCTGTCCAAGAAGATAGACAATTTTTGCGCCATGTTTTGTTCTCCGACGAAGCGTCATTTTCTAGAGATGGGCCATTTAATCATCAAAACAAGCCATCTTTGGTCTGACATCAACCCACATTGGGGTTTTGAATATCATCACCAGGTTCAATTTGAACGGGTCAATGTTTGGGTTGGACTTGTTGGAAACCGTTTGATTGGTCCCTTTTTCCTGCCGACGAACCTCAACGGCCAAAGGTATTTACATTTTCTACAGAACGAACTGAGTGACGCAATCGACGACCTTCCATTGGCTGAAAGATGTCAGTTGTGGTTTCAGCAATATGGCGCCCCTCCGCATTTTTCCCGGCAAGTAACTGAGCACCTCAACAACGAGTTTCCTGAAAGGTGGATAGGGAGAAATGGTCCAGTGCATTGGCCAGCAAGGTCACCTGACCTAACACCGCTGGATTATTTTCTCTGGGGATTCGTTAAAGCAAAGGTATACGCCACGCCCATTGAAACTAGGGAGGAACTCATTAGACGAATAATCAGTGCTTGCCGAGACGTCACACCAGAAATGGTAGAGAAAGCGTTTGAGAACTTAATTGTCCGCGCACAAACCTGTGTTGCAGCCAATGGTGATATTATTGAAAATGTTTTGTAAAAATTTATATGAATAAAATATCTGCATTTAAAAACCAAACGTGTACATTTTTTCAAGTGTGAAAACTCTACTACGTTTGTATTAGACTTGTTCCCTTTTCAATTATCGTTTCAAACAATCGTAATTTGGCTTCACCAACTTGTAAATTTTTCAAGCTCGAATTTTCACTGATAAATAAGTTGTTTTTCGTCGAGTGAACAATTTTTAAGGGTTTTCGATGACGGCCTACAACTTTATAATAGAAATTTTTTATCTCGCACCTAGTGGTCGAAAAATAATTTTTCAAAATTGGTGAAAAACATTACCGAAAACGCTCAAATTTCTCAAACTGATGTCCCCCGGTATAGAGAATTGACCTTCCAAATTTGAAATCGGTACTATAAATAGTTTTTGAAAAAAAACACTTTTCCGAGCAAAAAAAAAGACCCTGTATAAATTTATCAAAATGTAACGACTGGTGCCTTTCCCAATTTGAAATTGAACGCGAAAGCTTAATTATTAATCATATGTTTTCCTTTATTTAAACTAATTGGTTTCCGTTATTTGCCCTCAAATTTCAAAGGCATTTTCGTTGTTTTCTCTGATGTTAGTAAACAATATTTAATTTCATTCCTCACTTCCAGAAGGGGTGACCGCCGAATCCATTTCGTGATTGGTAATCTTGGAATTTCATTGGGCTTAGGCCCTAAAAGCAACGTTTCAAATCCTGCCGGTCGAAACAGCGAGACAGATTCCTAACCCAAAAGAGATTACGCGCAGAACGTAAAGCATGAAACTGGCAAAATGAGCAGCCGAGAAGGGAAGAAACACAAGTGCACTGAGTGCGTCTTTTCCACGAACCATAAGGGATATTTTATTGTTCACAAAAGAAAACATACCGGCGAAAAACCATTTCATTGCGACCAGTGTAATTATGCGTCTGCACGAAAAAGCCATTTGATAATCCACAAAAAAACTCACACGGGCGAAAAACCATTTCAATGTGACCAGTGTAATTACGCGTCTGCACAAAGATCCGGGTTGATTACCCACAAAAGAACTCACACGGGCGAAAAACCATTTCAATGTGACCAGTGTAATTACGCGTCTGCACGAAAACCCGATTTGATTATCCACAAAAAAACTCACACAGGCGAAAAACCATTTCAATGTGACCAGTGTAATTATGCGTCTGCACAAAAATGCAATTTGATTATCCACAAAAGAACTCACTCGGGCGAAAAACCATTTCAATGTGACCAATGTAATTACGCGTCTGCACAAAGAACCGATTTGATTATCCACAAAAGAACCCACACGGGCGAAAAACCATTTCAATGTGACCAGTGTCGTTACGCGTCTGCACGAAAACCCGATTTGATTATCCACAAAAAAACCCACACATGCGAAAAACCATTTCAATGTGACCAATGTAATTACGCGTCTGCACAAAGAGCCAATTTGATTACCCACAAAAGAACTCACACGGACGATAAACCATATCAATGTGACCAGTGTAATTATGCGTCTGCACAAAAATTCAATTTGATTATCCACAAAAGAACTCACACGGGCGAAAAACCATTTCAATGTGACCAGTGTAATTACGCGTCTGCACTCAAAAAACTTTTGATCATCCACAAAAGAACTCACACGGGTGAAAAACCATTTCGATGTGACCAGTGTAATTATGCGTCTGCACAAAAATGCAATTTGATTAACCACAAAAGAACTCACTCGGGCGAAAAACCATTTCAATGTGACCAGTGTAGTTACGCGTCTGCACAAAAATGCAATTTGATTATCCACAAAAGAACTCACTCGGGCGAAAAACAATTTCAATGCGACCAGTGTAGTTACGCGTCTGCACAAAGAACCGATTTGATTATCCACAAAAGAACTCACACCGGCGAAAAACCATTTCAATGTGACCAGTGTAGTGACGCGTCTGCACGAAAACCCGATTTGATTATCCACAAAAAAACCCACACAGGCGAAAAACCATTTCAATGTGACCAGTGTAATTATGCGTCTGCACAAAAATGCAATTTGATTATCCACAAAAGAACTCACACGGGCGAAAAACCATTTCAATGTGACCAGTGTAATGATGCGTCTGCACAAAAATGCAATTTGATAATCCACAAAAGAACTCACACGGGCGAAAAACCATTTCAATGTGACCAGTGCAATTTTGCGTGTTCACGAAAAACCCGGTTGGTTTATCACAAAAGAACTCACACGAGAGAGAAACCAACTGGTAGTCCAAAGCGCGGATACTGGGCCAGATACGACATAAATTTAACTCGCCACAAAAAAGCTTGTCACGCTCAGAGGGCAAGGCCACACAAAGGCCTAATTTGCGACCATAACTTCCCCACGAAAAGTAACTTCCATGTTTTCCTTCGATTTAATGGTCATCCCGCAAACCGAAGTGACGCTTCGACGGGTCACCAACCAGATCCAGGACACCAAACACCGTCACGACCAAGGCTGATTGAGAGCCTTTGTCGTCAATGGGGAGTTCGTTCTTGCTCGGTGCAGCTTCGACGCGTCTCCAATGAATTAATTGAAGGTGGCACCGAAATCCCCGACTCCGCCCACTTCGTACAACCCGAAGTTCCCGACCCCGACCCTGACGCAAACCTAACCTCGACCCTACCCGTTAAGAGGGAAGTGGTCCTTGGCACTGAAAGACTCTCAGTCGATGTCAGCGCCATCAAAAAAGAGCCCCTTTATGACTACATGGAATTTGTTGGTGTTCCGTCGGTCGTCAAATTAGAAGAGTTGGGAGGTTGGCCAATTGGAGATAACAACCAGGGTGTCTCAATGAACGCGAAAACTCTGGTCAAAGTTGAATGCGGTTCTGAAGAACGAAACTTCTGAATTTTAGAACCAAACCTACTAAACACGAGGTTATTTGTCAATTTAATATCATCTTCGTATTTGTTCCAACTAATTTATACGTGTTGGCTTTTTCAGACATCGTTCATAAATTCACCGAGACTGCTTGCTTTTTTTCTTACCAAAACATTCAGTTTCATTTTTATCAAAATGATCCAAATAAAAGTGTTTTCCCGAAGATCGAGTGTTTTTTCTTAGATCAGTCCTCGTAGCAATCAATTTCTGTTCTAGAAGGCGATATTTTGGAGGCGGTAACAAAGTATTAAACCTCAAAATTTAGAACAACACCTCTCAATTTAGAACGACACCTCCTAATTTAGAACGAAATAACTCAATTCTTAGCAGACGAAATATGTAATGACACTACCGCCATTCGCAACACTATTTATTTATTTGAAAAACTATCTGCAAAGCCAAGAAGCTGACTTGTGCGCGAAAAAACACAGAAAACAAAAGTAAACAAGACCGTAATATTAGTTCCACATCGGTGTATTCGGGTGGACAAACCCATACAACTTTAGTAGATACGGATAGGCAAACTAATACAAAAGCTGTTGAGGCTACGTGATTTCTTGTTGTTTGATATATAAATTGGCATCCTTGTTAAGAATAAAACTAATCAAACAACTGCCTCGATTAAAGTAATGCAAAGGAATGTTTATTCACAAAAACCTGAATGAGTATTTATACAACGAAGTTTAAAAAAGGTATAATATAAAAAACAATGTAAACAATACGACCTATACGAAAATAGATGTTCAGGGAAATATGTAAATATATTTCTTTCTTTTTATTTCCTTCAATATTTCCCCTTGAACTATATTTTAGTAACATCTGAACTTGGAATTTCCAAAACCATTCCGAGTAGGGATCGTAGCTTTTCCAAGGTCTGACGTGTGACGGCTTTAGTGAGGAGGTCGGCCACTTGATCCGACCCTGGTACATGTTCAACTTGAAGCTCTCCCTTGATATACCTTTCCCGGATAAAGTGATAACGCACATCTATGTGCTTAGTTTTTTGGTGAAATTCGGGATTTTTGATCAACCTGATGGCGCTGATGTTGTCCAGTTGAAGGAGTAGAATACTTGTTAGTGGGGAGATGTCACGGAACAGAGTTTTAAGCCAGACAAGTTCTTTTACCGCTTCACTTGCCGCCATGTATTCGGCTTCGGTTGAAGATATCGCCACTGATCTTTGCATACGGCTTGTCCATGATATTGCTCCATTACTGTACAAAAAGGCCATCCCACTCACTGATCTACGAGTATCAATATCCGTCCCATGATCTGAGTCGCTAAACGCCTCCAAGGTCCCAGGTTTATGATTAGCTCGATACAGGATTCCCATCTTAAGTGTCCCTTTAAGATAGCGAAAAATTATTTTTACCATCATCCAATGTATAGCGGTTGCCCTGTCCAGAAAGCGTGATACCACACTAACGGCAAACGATATATCAGGTCTGGTGCAAGTAGCTAAAAAGTTCAGACTGCCAACCGCCTCTCTATAAGGAACAACCCGTTTTCGGAAACATTTTCCCACGGCACCATGCGCGATTTCGACGTTACTTTACACGTTAGTAATATAGATAGTTTTAGTGGGAAATCCAAATTTTTAGCCCAAAATTCAACGTAGTTTTTAAAATATGATTTTTTGGAAAAATGATGTCTAGGGTGTACATTTTCGAAATGCCGAAAATCTTGGTATGTGCGTACGAATAACTCAAAACGTATTCAAGATAGACCCACGAAACTTTTTATACTATAAATATAGGTAACAGTGAGTAACTAGGAAGTTTTTTTCCGAAATATGTAAATTAGGTTTTTAATAAAAAATATTTGAAAATGGCGATTTTAACTGAAATTTCGTTTTTTGAGGTATACTAAAGATGATGTTGTCGCCAAGATATTAAATCGGAGATAAATATGAGAGTTGATATTATGTTAAATGGACCCAATGAACACGAAAATAGCGCTGAAAGAAATCTCAGGAATTTAGTTTTTGAGTTATAGCTACGTGAACCGACCTATTTTTTTGAAAAACTACCAAACATGGTAGTGATTGCGGCAAAATTACGGTACGTAGGGAGTTGAAAATCAAAAAAAGATTGCCACCGCTAAAAAGCTAAGATTTTAAGCTACAAAATACGTAAAGAAAAAAGTTGTTTATGGGAGACCTAAATAACCAAAATCAAGATTCAATTTTAAGTTATTTCAACTTGCTACGTAAGTTCCAAAACTTCGCACACGTGTCGCAGCAAACTGTAACGTTTGTTTCTAGTTTCTACCCTTAGATATTCCTTTTTTACGGATTAAGTCGTGGGCTTATCAGATTATAAACAGATAAACTAAAGATTTGGTCTGCTACAAACTTCCAAAATATCGTCTAGTCACAGTATACAGGGTGATAACTAAAAAACGATACAGAGCCAATTACTCAAAATGTGTTTTATGAAAGAATTTGAAATTTGCAGGTTACATAGAGGGTGCAGGGGGACAAATGACAATGGAAATTTCAATGACCTTGAACCAGGTCTTCAAGGTCATTCAAATTTTATCTCTAGAATCGTTAGGATTAAAAGAATGGTTCCAATTAGAAATGTGTTCTACGTTTAATTTTAAGTCTAAACAGCTTTGACCCGATCTAATTTGACTAATGGGAAGCCGAGAAATGTAAGACCAAAAACCATAAGGTCGTGTGTGGTATTCTAATCAAGACACGACCTTTAAGGGCTTATAAATCGAAAACTACCAGATGTAATGAATCAAAATTGTCGTGAAACTCTAAACTGAGTTCGTAAATTGTAACTTGTGATGACCTTGAAACATTAGTTCAAGGTCATTCAAAATTTATCTCGAGAACCATTTTGCAATAAACGAACTTAAGAATGGTTCTAATTAGGAAAATGCCCGCCAAGGTTTTTTAAGTCACATTACTTTTTACCCGAGGTAAATATACCAATAAAACTCCAAAATATACGTTAATTAATTGATTTAAGACGTACCAAGTACTTTTATTAACATTTTTTTAGTTTAAATGTTTTAAACACAAAAGAAACTAAATAAGTAATTGAAATAAATTCTAAAGTTAGAATTGGGGGTACCGTGAAACGGCTAGTGGCCAAGGCGAGCCTACAGGCAACGAAAACCTCCCAAATACAAAAACCTGAAGAAATGTTCATGTGGTGTACACAAAATGTTAAAAACATCCACTTTAGCTGTTTAGACGTAAAATTAAACGTAGAACACATTTCGAATTGGAACCATTCTTTTAATCCTAACGATTCTAGAGATAAAATTTGAATGACCTTGAAGACCTGGTTCAAGGTCATTGAAATTTCCATTGTCATTTGTCCCCCTGCACCCTCTATGTAACCTGCAAATTTCAAATTCTTTCATAAAACACATTTTGAGTAATTGGCTCTGTATCGTTTTTTAGTTATCACCCTGTATACTGTGACTAGACGATATTTTGGAAGTTTGTAGCAGACCAAATCTTTAGTTTATCTGTTTATAATCTGATAAGCCCACGACATAATCCGTAAAAAAGGAATATCTAAGGGTAGAAACTAGAAACAAACGTTACAGTTTGCTGCGACACGTGTGCGAAGTTTTGGAACTTACGTAGCAAGTTGAAATAACTTAAAATTGAATCTTGATTTTGGTTATTTAGGTCTCCCATAAACAACTTTTTTCTTTACGTATTTTGTAGCTTAAAATCTTAGCTTTTTAGCGGTGGCAATCTTTTTTTGATTTTCAACTCCCTACGTACCGTAATTTTGCCGCAATCACTACCATGTTTGGTAGTTTTTCAAAAAAATAGGTCGGTTCACGTAGCTATAACTCAAAAACTAAATTCCTGAGATTTCTTTCAGCGCTATTTTCGTGTTCATTGGGTCCATTTAACATAATATCAACTCTCATATTTATCTCCGATTTAATATCTTGGCGACAACATCATCTTTAGTATACCTCAAAAAACGAAATTTCAGTTAAAATCGCCATTTTCAAATATTTTTTATTAAAAACCTAATTTACATATTTCGGGAAAAAACTTCCTAGTTACTCACTGTTACCTATATTTATAGTATAAAAAGTTTCGTGGGTCTATCTTGAATACGTTTTGAGTTATTCGTACGCACATACCAAGATTTTCGGCATTTCGAAAATGTACACCCTAGACATCATTTTTTCAAAAAATCATATTTTAAAAACTACGTTGAATTTTGGGCTAAAAATATGTATTTCCCACTAAAACTATCTATATTACTAACGTGTAAAGTAACGTCGAAATCGCGGATGGTGCCGTGGGAAAATGTTTCCGAAAACGGGTGATTTGGCATGGAATTACCCTTAAGTTCAATATCTTTCAAATTACCGTGGGACCTTTCAATTGGTGTCGAAACCGTGTTTGCATCTTGCATATTGAAACGATGGAGAATCTGTCTGACGTACGATTCTTGATTTATAAAAATAGAACCATCTTCAAGACGTGAGATTTGAATGCCAAGGAATAGTTCAGTTGTTGCACTGTTAAAAATTGCTGTTAAAATTTACAGGAATTTACCTGGCAGAAAATTACCAGGAAAATTCCTGTAAAATTACAGGTATTTTTTCCTGTAACCGTAGCAAGTAAAAACCTGTTCTAGACACGAGAAATACAAAGTACCATTAACAGCAAATTTTAAATTGCTGTTGTTCCAACATGAAATTTCCCATTACGTTTACGGTAATTTAACAATAGAACTTTATTATCCTGTTGTCGCGAAAATTATGCTGGGGCTATAGGCCTACCCAAAATTAATTCCAAATATTAATTACTACATGATAATTGTACATTTTAAATTTAAATTATAGATAAAACTAAATTATTGATGAACTTTTTTATTTGAAAAACATGATACAGCAATTGAATCAAATCAGGTTATGTGAACAAAATTTTTAAAACATCAAAAAGTGCATAAACCTCACCAAGATTGTTTTTACTAAAAATACTTATACAATTTATAAAATTTAAAGTTCAAATTTTCAAATCAATTAATAAAATAAAATCTGTCAACGTTCGTTAACACTTGTATTTCGGTGAAATTAAATTATAAACGTGAATTTTCTGCTATTTAATACTCTAAGGGTTAGGTTTTCTTCTTCCTGTCACCCTTTAAATTTACTTTCCTTCCACACAAATATACTGGTGGTAGGCCAACTGCAGAAAACGTTGGCCTACCACCAGGGTATTTGTGCGGCAGGTAAGTAAATTTAAAGGGTAACAGGCAGAAAAAAAAGACCTTTAATTTAATTTAACAATTGATGTTTTTTGAAATTATCAGCTTCAGCTTCCTTGTTTGATTGCCATTGATGGAGATACTTAAATTCTTCATACAAAATCACAATTATTGAACCAAAAACATATGCACATTAAGCATAGTCATTAAGATTTTAGGCAGGTTCTTTCAGCGGTAGTGATTAAAATACAATTACAATTATTTTTAGTAAAAAAGTTTAAATAGATGACCAAATTTCAAACTCAATTTTAAAAAGGGAGCTAAATGGATTTTTTTTTCTCCTAGCTTACTCAATGGGTGACCACAGACTAAGATAGATAATTTTTGAAGATATTTAAAGGCAACTTCTCTTACATTTCACCCAGAATCACATTTATTGAATAAAGAAAATGTAATCCCCTACTTCAAGACTTGGGCAAGGTGGTTTTTTAGAGGTGTTAAAACAGTAACTTAAATTTTAAAATAAGTGAAATTTTGGTGGTATACACGCTAGAGCTTTTTTTTTTCAATTTGATACCATCACTTAAAAACAACTTTGAAAAAGTCTGAATAACTATGTAAAGTAATAAAAGGGTGGTTAAATATTTTTGGATTCAATAATTGTGATTTAGGGCAAACCAAATTGAATATATTAAAGTTATCGTAGTGAAATAAAATAGTTTCCTTTAAATGCAGCTGAAAAGAAACATCATTAGTTTGTGTTCACCCATTGAATACGGTAGCAGACCTGTGTAAAATTTTCACTTCGCCAACTTTTTAAAATAAAAAAGTGGTTAAATATCTTTTGGGCCAATAATTGTGGTTCTGGGTTAAAAAAAAATCTTAGATAACAGTATTAAGTTGGTTAAATAAAATTTTTCATCTGCTACCATACCCAATGGTCACACATAGACTAACAAAGATAATTTTTAACTATATTTAAAGGCAACTTCCCTTACATTTCACTGTAAAAACATTGAAACTTCCTTCACTGCCATAACTTTATTATATGCAGTTTTATATTCCAGAATCACAATTATTGAAGATAAAAAAATACGTAACCACCTTAAAATTACCCAACACAGGTATTCAGACTTTGGCAAGGTTGTTTTTAAGTGATGGTGTTCAATTTAAAAAAAAATTACTTCAGCTTTTAAATAAGATTTTATTTTTGATCCACCCTATATCATTTACATATCATTTTTTTTATTCTAATTTAACCCTCACTTTAAAAACTTTGCAAGTCTGAATAGCTGTGTAGAGTACTATTAACAGAGATAATTATTTCTTGGTTCAGTTAATGTGATGATTCGAGTGAAAAATTTGCATATGTTAAAGTTATTGGATTGAAGGAAACTTCAGTGTTTTCAGGGTGATAATTAAGGGAAGTTGTCTTTCAATATAGTTGAAAATTATCTTTTTCAGTCTGTGGTCACCCATTAAATATGTTAGGAAGTGAAAAAAAATTCATTTAGCAAGCTTTTCTTAAATTTGGGTATCCACCCTGTATCATTTAAAAGCTCGAGCATTTTTTTTTCAAATTAATTTTAACCATATCTTAAAACAAGCTTCCCTAAGTCTGACTAGCTTTGTAAGGTAATAATAAAATAGCGAAATATTTTTTGGGTTTAATAATTGTGATTCTTATTGAAAATTTTGCATATATTACAGAATTAGGCTGGCTAATTTTATTTTCACCTGCTACCATTCTCAATGGGTGAACATAGAATAACAAAGGTAATTTTCCACTATATGTAAAGCCAACTTTCCTTACATTTCACTATGAAAACACTGAAGCTTCTTTCAATGCGATAACTTTATTACATGCAATTTTTTTCCCCAGAATTACAATTATTGAATCGAACAAAATATGTAACCACCTTAGAATTACCCAACACAGTTATTCAGACTTGGGCATGGTTGTTTTTTAAGTGATGGTGTTCAATTTAAAAAAAATTACTTCAGCTTTTAAATAAGATTTTTTTTTGGATCCACCCTATATCATTTATATAAAACCTGAAATAATTTTTTTTTTTATTCTAATTCAACCATCACTTTAAAAACCTTGTGCAAGTCAGAGTAGTTGTGTAGAGTACTAATAACGTAGATAAATATTTCTTGGTTCAGTTATGTGTAGGGAAGCTTGTTTTAAGATTTGGTTAAAATGAATTTGGAAAAAATGCTTGAGCTTTTAAATATATGATAAAGGGTGGATACCAAAATTTCAAAATAAAATTTAATAAAAGCTTGCTATATGAAATTTTTCACTTCCTAACATATTAATTGGGTGAACTCAGATTTAAAAAGATAATTTTCAACTATATTTTACGGCAACTTCCCTTAAATTTCACCCTGAAAACACTAGTTTCCTGCAATCCAATAACTTTGACTTATGCAAATTTTTCACTCAGAATCATCACATTAAATGTGATCCAATCTGTATCGTAAATTTAAAAGCTCAAGCAATTTTTTTTTCCAAATTCATTTTTAACTTATCTTAAAACAAGCTTCCCTTAGTCTGACTAGCTCTGTAGGGTAATAATAAAATAGCTAAATATTTTTTGGATTCAATAATTTTGATTCTGAGTGAAAACTTTGCATATATTACAGTATTAGTTTGGCTAATTAATTTTGTTTCATCTGCTACCATACTCAATGGGTGAACATAGAATAACAAAGGTAATTTTCCACTATATTTAAAGCCAACTTCCCTTACATTTCACTATGAAAACACTGAAGCTTCTTTCAATGTGATAACTTAATTGCATGCAATTGTTTTCCCAGAATTACAATTATTGAATCGATAAATTACCCAACGCAGCTTATCAGACTTGGGCAAGGTTGTTTTTAAGTGATGGTGTTAAATAACAAAATATACTTCAGCTTTTGAATAAGATTTTTTTCTATCCTACCTATATAATTCATATAAAAGCTGAAGTAATTTATCCATTCAATCCAACAAGCATTAAAAAACCAGGTTCAAGTCAGAATAGCTGTGCAAAGTACTAATAACGTAGAAAATGTTTTTGGTTCAATTGACCTGATGAAAAATTTTCATATGGTAAAGTTACTGGACTGATGGAAGGTTCAGTGTTTTCAGAGCGAAGTCTTCTGTTCACCCACTGAATATGTTAACCAGTGAAAAAATTTAATTTAGCCAGCTTTTACTAAATTTAAGTTTGAAATTTTGGTATCCATCATCGTGTAAGATATACTTAAAAGCTATAGCAAATTTTTTCCAAATTCATTTGAATCATAACTTAAAACAACCTTCCCTAAGTCTGACTAGGGTAATAATATAATATAATAGCTATGCTAAATATTTTTAGTTTCAATAATTGAGATTCTGGGTGAAATATTTGTATATATTACAGTATTAAGTTGGCTAAGTGTTTTTTTAACTGCTATTTTGCTTCAAAGTGATAGCTATAATATATATAAATTTATCACTCAGAATCATAATTAAAGTTATAAATTATAGCGTTTAACGGGATAATTTAAAAATTGACGCGTTATTGAGTTAAGCCTAGGCGATTTGTTTATACCAATCAAGCATAAATAAATACATTCTTGACCAAATACACAATACAAATATCTACTTAACTAAAATGGCCTTATTATTAACTTAATTATTACTTTAAATAATGAAATTTAAAATTATACTCAATATTTTGTATTTGATGATAATTTGTGTTCCGTGATACGATCATCTTCAATTGCACCACAGCAAAGCCGTTACACTTTGAAACTAGTGAAAACTGCAACCTCCACAAGATGGCGGGCTCAAGCCGTCGGTGTATCGGGCAACTGGGCTGTACGTACGTTTCATGGTAGTCAATGCCTTCCTGTTGTAAGTATCCCCGGATAACAAGTCTGGCTTTATAACGAGCGATGGTGTTGTTAGCATGAAGCTTGACACGAAAGACCCATCGATTAGACAGAGCCTTTTTTCCCTTCGGTAAATCCACCAACGTCCACGTCTCATTCTCAGCCAATGAAAGAATTTCGTCGTCCATTGCGTCAGTCCAGTCTTTTGATTTCTCCGAATTGACAGCTTCAAAGTAAGTAGAAGGCTCTTCGATCTCTGCAACCATAGCTTCGAATAGTCGTTGGGACATTTTACTTGTATGATGGTCTCGCCGCTTGATGGGATAAGGTATCGCTATCTTTGGTGCCACGTCCTCATGACCAGATGAAGTGGCAGCGACGGTATTGTTCGAACCGTCCTCGTCGGCAGAATGACCAGATGAAATGGCAGCGACGGTATTGTTCGAACCGTCCTCGTCGTCAGAATGACCGGCGTCTTCCGAGTCCTGATGTTCGTAAGGACCAGTGCTTCTGAAAGAACTGGTTAACTCTGGTTCGAAAACAACATCTCTACTGCATACAAGCCTGTTTGTTTCTTGGATCCAACTCTGAAACCATCAACATCATTGTTATATCCAACGAAAAAACTACATATGCCTTTTGGATCCCATTTACGACGCCGTGCATCAGATGTTTTGACGTAACACACAGTGCCAAATACTTTAAAGTCGTGTACTCTGGGTAGCTTGCCATGAAAAAGTTCATACAACGAAGTTTAAAAAAGGTATAATATAAAAAAAAATGTAAACAATACGACCTATACGATAATAGATGTTCAGGGAAATATGTAAATATATTTATTTATTTTTATTTCCTTTAACAATCCTAAGGTAAAGAATGGATGCCGCCCACCATCAGGAGACCCGGGTGGGAAAACTAATATAAAAGCTGTTGAGGCCATGTAATTTTCTATCGTTTGATATATAATTTACCATCCTATGTTAAATAGTGGGCACCGCCCACCCTTAGGATACGCGGGTGGGCAAACCAATACAAAAGTTGTTGAGGCCATGTGATTTCCTCTCTTTATATAAATAAAATACCATCCTAAGTTGAAGGATTAAAACTTGGGCACCACCCACACTCAGGAGACCCGGGTGGGCAAAGCAATACAAAAGCTGATGAGGCCATGTGATTTCCTATCGTCTGATATAGAATTTACCATCCTATGTTAAAGAGTGTGCACCGCCCAGCCTCAGGATACGCCGCATACGCGGGTGGGCAAACCAATACAAAGGCTGTTGTGCCCATGTGATTAAATTTCCTATCGTATGATATATAATTTAACATCCTTTGTTCTTTAACACGAATAGGGACTTGGCAGCATGACGTCACGCCATACCTTTGGCCATGGCCGCCATGCTGGTATAAATTTTTTTACGCGGGGCAAATTTACAAATCATCTTATAACAATCAAGATATCAAAATAAGCTGCCTTTTGATTAACGGATTACGTGAAAACACACATTTTAACATCTTTTAATTCCTAAACTGGAGCGTCTAGACTAATTTAATTTCAGTTTGAACTGCATGCTTACCTCCATGAACATGTTAGTGTTTAACAAATAAATTGAAATACATAAGTAAATAAATTAAAATTATTACTTTGAAAATTAGCCGTCAGTTCTTTGATTGATGATTTAAATCCGAGTAATGTTGAGAGATAACTTTTAGTTTTCTAACTCGAAAAGTACACTTAAGAAAAAATCACACTAAATATCAAATCAAAATAAAAACTCAAATTAGTCGAGGACCACCATTAGAAAATGGCGGTTGTTTAGGAACTCTTCTAAACGAATAATGTAAAATAAGATCGTATGCGAAGTTTATATATAAGCCCTTTCCTGGAACTTCTTTAAAAAGGCGCGAAAAAATAGTGCGATTTCCGCCCAATTTCCATTATAATACATTCCACTCGGCTCTGGCTAAACCAAATATCGGTATTCTCGGACCATAATGTAATACCGCGATGGTGGGGCTTTCCCGCACGAAATCCCTGAGTCACCTGTAATTTCCGCTAAAGAAGAGTCAATTTTAACAGGGGGGGGGGTAGATTTTAAATAAAATAATTTTTCGTCTCTTTTTGGTCACTTTCGAGTTGTTTCTGTCCAAATAGAGTACCCGTGTGATATATTATAAATTATTCAAAAACAGCTTTTTCAAAGCTTTAATTAAATTGTTAGCCGTTATGCAACGACTGCTGTTTACAAGCCTTTGCCCTTTGGATCACTGTAAGTACCCGCATTGAACAATTTGGTGTCCGTATCGTTATTGTTTTAATGTATAAGATATTTTTATTCAAAACTTCAATGTAGTTTAAAATATTTTCGTTTGTATTGTTTGACATGTGCGGGAAGATTTTGATTTTAGTCTTTATAACCAATTACGATTTTATTCGCACACTTTTTTAGGGAAATAAACCTCAAAATTGGTTCCGTGTGGACTACCGCTAAAGTGGTGGACGACATCAATGGAAATGAAACCACATTGGAAGTCTGGAGAGCCACGGGGGAAAGTAAACTTTCTCCGAAGGTTCTAACCGGAAGTCTCTGTCATCTTGGATAGGCACAGTTTACGGTGACCAGTCGAACCGGACGTAATGTTTCCGCGCCATTTTCGGTGACAACTGATTTGATAAATTTGTCACCGAACTTCTTAAGTAAGACCCATTCCATTTTAAAAAGACAAGTTAAAATAGCGCTTCAAAACATGCGGGGGAAATTGTAGTAGTGTAGCCGTAGTTTCATTGTGTAGAACCTACACTTAGCTACAAGTTATTATCCTACAACTAATTACTAGGCTAAATACCTTCTAAAATCCAATTAGTTATAATTTAATGTTTTTAGCAATTTAAAATTTAAAATCATTTCTTTAATGTATTAGGCAAAACTTTGTATATGAAGCTATTCCCACATGAAAAACGAGGATTGGAGCAGAAAGATATGAACGTGCCCAAGAAAAGAAATACAACATCAACGTAAGTATTAATATATATATACTATATATATTTCCTACCAAAACGGATCGTTATCCGGTTTTGAGATCTGTGAGAATACCTTTATTAATAATCACGAGCACATGCTCGAGCCAGCCTCTAATGTTTTACCGAAACACAACTCCGGGACGTCATTTTCGGATTTTTCAGGGAGGGAAATTAGTGTCCGGAACAGTGTTCCCGGGTGGTAAATACCACCTGACATTTATTGTGGCAAATAGTGGCAAAAAGTGACATGGCAAATAATGATTTTTAGTGACAAATTGACATATAGTGGCAAATATTAGAAAAAGTAAAAATACTAATAAATGTTTCGTATGAAATACCATAAAAGCATTTTTAGGCTATTTTTATATTTATTTTATTTTATTCATTGCTAAAAGTTATAGTAAATTAAGTGTTCTAAGAGTACAATTTTTTCCCTATTTGTCACTAAATACCATTATTTGTCAAATTTGCCAATATTTGTCACTATTTACCAGTGACATGGCGTATTTTCGAAAAAAGTTACATTTTAGGAACACTGGTCCGGAAGTTTTTAAAGGGCAAAAACGCGTCAAATTCAATGTTTTTGAAATTTTAATTGAAATAGTTTTTGCATAATTAAAAATAGACAATTAATACATCATATTAAACAGAACGTTTATAATGTAGTTAAATGCAAATTAATTCGTAAACTAGTTTATATAAATTCAGGGGGGCAATGGCCACCTTGCACCACCGAAATGACGTCCCAGACACTACTGATAATAAAAGAAAAAATATTATAATGATTATAATTTCGTTATATTTAACAGGAAAGATACGGATGAAAAGTGTGTTTTAGATTCATTGAATATCAGAAAATCCTTCATCTTAAAAATACAACCAAATATCTTTCACGACGAAAATTTAGCACTGTCCTACTATCGTCTTCTTGACAGTTCATTTGCCGAAGAACTTTTTATTTTCCTAGAGAAAGAGATAACTTACTTTAGCGGACGTATGTCGCGAGTCAGAATACGTGGCGAATGGATAAATATCCCACGCCAACAAGTGGAGTTTGGAAATGACGGACTTGAATATAGTTTCTCCGGTAACACGTTTCCAGCCAAGCCATGGCCTTCCGTACTTCGAGAACTATGTTGAATAGTTTCCACAATTGCCGGGACTGATTACAACTTTGTATTGGTAAATCGATACAAAGATGGGAATAGTTACATAGGGGAGCATCGAGATAACGAATCAGATCTGGATCCGAAAGTACCAATCTCGTCCGTTTCCCTTGGTCAAAAAAGGCAGTTGTTTTTGCTCCGGCACAAGGATTTAGTACGAAAAAAGTCAAGGATAATCAAACCGAAAACTCAACTTGAAACCGGATCTCTACTCATGATGCATCCCCCGACCAATGATTTCTGGTATCATTCGCTACCTCGATCTGCGGCGCTAAAACCACGGTTAAATTTGACTTTTCGAAAACATTTCCGAAAAAAAGAAAAGTAAACAAAATAAAGCAAACAGACTGTTTAAAAAATACCAGTACAATTCTGTAGAAACTTTACAAATTTTTTAAACAATTATGTAATTTTAAAATTACGCCCGAAATATGTTTGGATAAATAAAGACTGTAAAAATAATGTTTTTATTTTCAAAGAGATAAAATTACGATGGAGTAACAACGATCGCGTCATAATTTATTTAATCGAAATTAAAATGTCGGACGTGGTCCGCCTTAAACGCCGTCATTCTGATATTTTAGCGTTGGTTTGAACCTTTATATCCCTTCTGCTGTAGGAGGTGCATTTCTAAATTTTAGAGCAATCGATGGAACACTTATTGAAGTATCATTGACGTTAATTTAAATAAGATTAACCACGTCATAATTTATTTAATCCAAATTAAAATGTCAGACGCGGTCCGCCTTAAACATTTCGTATTTTCGTTTATATAGGAGTTGCATTTTTACATTTGTAAAATTAGACTGACTACCATAATAAATTCCGGCCAATAGATTAAATATGTTTAGTATTTATCTACCTATCTTTAAATTTGGTAAATGGTAATATTCGGTCTGCTATAATCACCCCCACCCAAATTAATTGATCATTACCCTAATAATATTCAAATAATATTAATTTCAATTACTTTTCCTATTCATATTTGATTAAACACGTATTGTAGTATCATTGACGGTAATTTGATTATTAATAATATTATTTCAATCACATTTCCTATGTCAAATTTCAATAAATTAATTGAAACTTCGAAAAACGCGGTCGAAAAATATAAGACACTGGTAGTGTTTTTTGTAATTTATGTTTTTCTCCGTATTTTTAGATAATTTTGGCTTTTTTGGTTATTATTAATAGTAAACAAAGTTTTTAGTGCGTTAGGTAATTTTTCCGTTATGTTATTAAAGTTTTAAAGCATTTTTTAATGTTTTACGCCGTAGTTACGACCATAGCTTTATTCGGTTTCGTCGGGTACTCCACGGCATCGTAAATATTATCTTTTCCAACTTTTAGAATTCTGGCAGATTGACGTCGTTGATAAAATTCCACGGGTGAAAAAACGTTCGGGCGAATTGACGAAATATGCAAACTAATCCACAAAGAAAATAACACGTAATTCCTAAAAGATATACCTCTACTACGACAAAGTATGCCATATTACATTAATAAAGGTAGGCGCAAGAATTATACTTAAATTTAGTTTTGTTCAATTATGAAGACGAACATTATTACATTTGAGTATTTTAAACTAAGCCTTGTACACGAAAAAACCACAAGCGTGACATCGCCAGTACCAGGGGAAAGCCGCGAAATATTAATTTTACGTTACAGTAGGGTACACGACAAAACAACATTGACCTATGGACCTATCTTTATAATAAAACATTTTGATGTGCTTTTAAACAATAATTAAAAAAAGGAAATAATGTCTTCAATTAACAAACACTTTTTAAAAATATTTATAATTAACAACGCAGGAATAAAAAAGCACTAAAACATAAATAATTGCATACAAATTAAAACAACTAAAACAGATGGCGCGATAGTTCCAGTAAAAAAAAAACAAAAATATTGTTTAAATTACACTCGTAAACGTGGTCAATCGAATAATAAAATAACTTTAGTGGGGGAGTTTATAGCAGAGGAAATATAAACGATGTAATACTACCACTACGACCATTTAATTTAAAATTGCCACCACTTAAATATCACTAATACATTTTGCCGACTGAAACATAATGCATTAATGTATTTTAAACTGTATTAAAATCAAATATTGACATTGTATAATTTTGAATGGTGGTAATTGTAAATAATTTAGAACTAATCATAGAATTATTACTAAAATTAGAAAAACAGAATGTGAGTTTTAGTGATTCACAAATTTTAAAAAGTGTGTGGAAATTATTATACAGATGACTGGGACATGTAACTCCGGTTTTTGCTGAACTATAATTTGTTACGTTGTTGTAATAAATAATTTTTACCCTTTCCAGTGTGATTTCTACATTTTCCAGAGCGATTTCTACCATTTGCAAACCGACTTTTAATTGATATTACAAAAAGGTTTTTATCAAAGCTATTTTATTAGTTAGTGGTTGTTCAAATTTAACTGTTCGATCAATGTCAGTATTTAAATTTTGTACTCTTAAAATATCAGCTTACAAAATCACCATTTAATTCCATATTGTACGCTGCGTTCGTATCTATTTTTAATTTTTTTAAACTTCATTATTATTTACTAGTTAGTTTATTGAAAGTTGATTTATATTTCAGTACTATCAAGTTCCGCAGTGTCACCCGTATTATTATAACCAATATCTAATTAAATTTAAATATAACATGGTTAGTATTTTAATACGAGTTGGCAGCAGCGCAGAATATTTTTTTTTAATATTTGTGCGCTGTTTGACACCATTACCCATTTTTAATATCCCTTCAATAAGGTCCTTTTTACACTTCAGCCCAATTTACAACTGGTTGAACTGAGAAACTTAACGACGAAATATTGGCTTTTCGACATATTATTTCTGATTCGCAGTTTTGCGTGCAACCGAGTACGCGGGGACGAATATTTTCAAATTTAGATAAATATTTTATTTACAGCCAAAGGGGCTCATATTCTAAATACCCCCGATTTAAAATTTTATTGTTTGATATTATAATAAAATCAGCATAAACACTTAAAAGGCTATTAAAATCTTATTTCAGTATTTTCCTAACCAAGGAATAGTTTGAAGGTCCTTAATCCTATTATTCGTACAGTGATAATTCAACCAAAAATTACACAAAGCGAGAGCGAATTTTTCAAAAATGTTAACAGCCATTCTAAAATGTATACAGGGTCTTTTTTTTTGCTCGGAAAAGTGTTTTTTTTTCAAAAACTATTTATAGTACCGATTTCAAATTTGGAAGGTCAATTCTCTATACCGGGGGACATCAGTTTGAGAAATTTGAGCGTTTTCGGTAATGTTTTTCACCAATTTTGAAAAATTATTTTTCGACCACTAGGTGCGAGATAAAAAATTTCTATTATAAAGTTGTAGGCCGTCATCGAAAACCCTTAAAAATTGTTCACTCGACGAAAAACAATTTATTTATCAGTGAAAATTCGAGCTTGAAAAATTTACAAGTTGGTGAAGCCAAATTACGATTGTTTGAAACGATAATTGAAACCGAATTACCTAATCCAGTTGAAACTTTGGTTAAAAAAACGACCGGATTTAAAAAACACGAGGCTATAGGTCAATCCTAAACATGCATTGGGTATTTAAAGGAAAACTTTGGGAGAGTATTATCAGTGTTTGATAATATTTCGAACAATGCCTCGTTATTCAGTAGCTGAGCGTACCGAGATAGTTGCCATTTACAATGGAGAAGCAGCGCAAAACCTTAGAAGAGTGACTGAAATCTTCGCAGAAAGACATCCAAATGGAGCACCATCTGTAAATACAGTAAGACGAGCAATTCACGATTTCAATCAATTTGGTAACTTGCAACCTAGGTTTCGCGGATGGGGTCAACCGGATTTAGACTTCGAGAACAATGTACTCGCGTACTTTGTGGCATATCCTCGTCACAGTTGCGCTAACGCCGCTGCTGATTTGGGTTGTTCTGCAAATCGTGTGTGGAAAATTCTTCGTAAGAATCGCTATCACCCATACAGAGCTACGCTCCACCAAGGACTAATTGACGGAGACCATCAAAGACGTTATGAATTTAGCAACTGGTTACTAAATGCTGTCCAAGAAGATAGACAATTTTTGCGCCATGTTTTGTTCTCCGACGAAGCGTCATTTTCTAGAGATGGGCCATTTAATCATCAAAACAAGCCATCTTTGGTCTGACATCAACCCACATTGGGGTTTTGAATATCATCACCAGGTTCAATTTGAACGGGTCAATGTTTGGGTTGGACTTGTTGGAAACCGTTTGATTGGTCCCTTTTTCCTGCCGACGAACCTCAACGGCCAAAGGTATTTACATTTTCTACAGAACGAACTGAGTGACGCAATCGACGACCTTCCATTGGCTGAAAGATGTCAGTTGTGGTTTCAGCAATATGGCGCCCCTCCGCATTTTTCCCGGCAAGTAACTGAGCACCTCAACAACGAGTTTCCTGAAAGGTGGATAGGGAGAAATGGTCCAGTGCATTGGCCAGCAAGGTCACCTGACCTAACACCGCTGGATTATTTTCTCTGGGGATTCGTTAAAGCAAAGGTATACGCCACGCCCATTGAAACTAGGGAGGAACTCATTAGACGAATAATCAGTGCTTGCCGAGACGTCACACCAGAAATGGTAGAGAAAGCGTTTGAGAACTTAATTGTCCGCGCACAAACCTGTGTTGCAGCCAATGGTGATATTATTGAAAATGTTTTGTAAAAATTTATATGAATAAAATATCTGCATTTAAAAACCAAACGTGTACATTTTTTCAAGTGTGAAAACTCTACTACGTTTGTATTAGACTTGTTCCCTTTTCAATTATCGTTTCAAACAATCGTAATTTGGCTTCACCAACTTGTAAATTTTTCAAGCTCGAATTTTCACTGATAAATAAGTTGTTTTTCGTCGAGTGAACAATTTTTAAGGGTTTTCGATGACGGCCTACAACTTTATAATAGAAATTTTTTATCTCGCACCTAGTGGTCGAAAAATAATTTTTCAAAATTGGTGAAAAACATTACCGAAAACGCTCAAATTTCTCAAACTGATGTCCCCCGGTATAGAGAATTGACCTTCCAAATTTGAAATCGGTACTATAAATAGTTTTTGAAAAAAAACACTTTTCCGAGCAAAAAAAAAGACCCTGTATAAATTTATCAAAATGTAACGACTGGTGCCTTTCCCAATTTGAAATTGAACGCGAAAGCTTAATTATTAATCATATGTTTTCCTTTATTTAAACTAATTGGTTTCCGTTATTTGCCCTCAAATTTCAAAGGCATTTTCGTTGTTTTCTCTGATGTTAGTAAACAATATTTAATTTCATTCCTCACTTCCAGAAGGGGTGACCGCCGAATCCATTTCGTGATTGGTAATCTTGGAATTTCATTGGGCTTAGGCCCTAAAAGCAACGTTTCAAATCCTGCCGGTCGAAACAGCGAGACAGATTCCTAACCCAAAAGAGATTACGCGCAGAACGTAAAGCATGAAACTGGCAAAATGAGCAGCCGAGAAGGGAAGAAACACAAGTGCACTGAGTGCGTCTTTTCCACGAACCATAAGGGATATTTTATTGTTCACAAAAGAAAACATACCGGCGAAAAACCATTTCATTGCGACCAGTGTAATTATGCGTCTGCACGAAAAAGCCATTTGATAATCCACAAAAAAACTCACACGGGCGAAAAACCATTTCAATGTGACCAGTGTAATTACGCGTCTGCACAAAGATCCGGGTTGATTACCCACAAAAGAACTCACACGGGCGAAAAACCATTTCAATGTGACCAGTGTAATTACGCGTCTGCACGAAAACCCGATTTGATTATCCACAAAAAAACTCACACAGGCGAAAAACCATTTCAATGTGACCAGTGTAATTATGCGTCTGCACAAAAATGCAATTTGATTATCCACAAAAGAACTCACTCGGGCGAAAAACCATTTCAATGTGACCAATGTAATTACGCGTCTGCACAAAGAACCGATTTGATTATCCACAAAAGAACCCACACGGGCGAAAAACCATTTCAATGTGACCAGTGTCGTTACGCGTCTGCACGAAAACCCGATTTGATTATCCACAAAAAAACCCACACATGCGAAAAACCATTTCAATGTGACCAATGTAATTACGCGTCTGCACAAAGAGCCAATTTGATTACCCACAAAAGAACTCACACGGACGATAAACCATATCAATGTGACCAGTGTAATTATGCGTCTGCACAAAAATTCAATTTGATTATCCACAAAAGAACTCACACGGGCGAAAAACCATTTCAATGTGACCAGTGTAATTACGCGTCTGCACTCAAAAAACTTTTGATCATCCACAAAAGAACTCACACGGGTGAAAAACCATTTCGATGTGACCAGTGTAATTATGCGTCTGCACAAAAATGCAATTTGATTAACCACAAAAGAACTCACTCGGGCGAAAAACCATTTCAATGTGACCAGTGTAGTTACGCGTCTGCACAAAAATGCAATTTGATTATCCACAAAAGAACTCACTCGGGCGAAAAACAATTTCAATGCGACCAGTGTAGTTACGCGTCTGCACAAAGAACCGATTTGATTATCCACAAAAGAACTCACACCGGCGAAAAACCATTTCAATGTGACCAGTGTAGTGACGCGTCTGCACGAAAACCCGATTTGATTATCCACAAAAAAACCCACACAGGCGAAAAACCATTTCAATGTGACCAGTGTAATTATGCGTCTGCACAAAAATGCAATTTGATTATCCACAAAAGAACTCACACGGGCGAAAAACCATTTCAATGTGACCAGTGTAATTATGCGTCTGCACAAAAATGCAATTTGATAATCCACAAAAGAACTCACACGGGCGAAAAACCATTTCAATGTGACCAGTGCAATTTTGCGTGTTCACGAAAAACCCGGTTGGTTTATCACAAAAGAACTCACACGAGAGAGAAACCAACTGGTAGTCCAAAGCGCGGATACTGGGCCAGATACGACATAAATTTAACTCGCCACAAAAAAGCTTGTCACGCTCAGAGGGCAAGGCCACACAAAGGCCTAATTTGCGACCATAACTTCCCCACGAAAAGTAACTTCCATGTTTTCCTTCGATTTAATGGTCATCCCGCAAACCGAAGTGACGCTTCGACGGGTCACCAACCAGATCCAGGACACCAAACACCGTCACGACCAAGGCTGATTGAGAGCCTTTGTCGTCAATGGGGAGTTCGTTCTTGCTCGGTGCAGCTTCGACGCGTCTCCAATGAATTAATTGAAGGTGGCACCGAAATCCCCGACTCCGCCCACTTCGTTCAACCCGAAGTTCCCGACCCCGACCCTGACGCAAACCTAACCTCGACCCTACCCGTTAAGAGGGAAGTGGTCCTTGGCACTGAAAGACTCTCAGTCGATGTCAGCGCCATCAAAAAAGAGCCCCTTTATGACTACATGGAATTTGTTGGTGTTCCGTCGGTCGTCAAATTAGAAGAGTTGGGAGGTTGGCCAATTGGAGATAACAACCAGGGTGTCTCAATGAACGCGAAAACTCTGGTCAAAGTTGAATGCGGTTCTGAAGAACGAAACTTCTGAATTTTAGAACCAAACCTACTAAACACGAGGTTATTTGTCAATTTAATATCATCTTCGTATTTGTTCCAACTAATTTATACGTGTTGGCTTTTTCAGACATCGTTCATAAATTCAACGAGACTGCTTGCTTTTTTTCTTACCAAAACATTCAGTTTCATTTTTATCAAAATGATCCAAATAAAAGTGTTTTCCCGAAGATCGAGTGTTTTTTCTTAGATCAGTCCTCGTAGCAATCAATTTCTGTTCTAGAAGGCGATATTTTGGAGGCGGTAACAAAGTATTAAACCTCAAAATTTAGAACAACACCTCTCAATTTAGAACGACACCTCCTAATTTAGAACGAAATAACTCAATTCTTAGCAGACGAAATATGTAATGACACTACCGCCATTCGCAACACTATTTATTTATTTGAAAAACTATCTGCAAAGCCAAGAAGCTGACTTGTGCGCGAAAAAACACAGAAAACAAAAGTAAACAAGACCGTAATATTAGTTCCACATCGGTGTATTCGGGTGGACAAACCCATACAACTTTAGTAGATACGGATAGGCAAACTAATACAAAAGCTGTTGAGGCTACGTGATTTCTTGTTGTTTGATATATAAATTGGCATCCTTGTTAAGAATAAAACTAATCAAACAACTGCCTCGATTAAAGTAATGCAAAGGAATGTTTATTCACAAAAACCTGAATGAGTATTTATACAACGAAGTTTAAAAAAGGTATAATATAAAAAACAATGTAAACAATACGACCTATACGAAAATAGATGTTCAGGGAAATATGTAAATATATTTCTTTCTTTTTATTTCCTTCAATATTTCCCCTTGAACTATATTTTAGTAACATCTGAACTTGGAATTTCCAAAACCATTCCGAGTAGGGATCGTAGCTTTTCCAAGGTCTGACGTGTGACGGCTTTAGTGAGGAGGTCGGCCACTTGATCCGACCCTGGTACATGTTCAACTTGAAGCTCTCCCTTGATATACCTTTCCCGGATAAAGTGATAACGCACATCTATGTGCTTAGTTTTTTGGTGAAATTCGGGATTTTTGATCAACCTGATGGCGCTGATGTTGTCCAGTTGAAGGAGTAGAATACTTGTTAGTGGGGAGATGTCACGGAACAGAGTTTTAAGCCAGACAAGTTCTTTTACCGCTTCACTTGCCGCCATGTATTCGGCTTCGGTTGAAGATATCGCCACTGATCTTTGCATACGGCTTGTCCATGATATTGCTCCATTACTGTACAAAAAGGCCATCCCACTCACTGATCTACGAGTATCAATATCCGTCCCATGATCTGAGTCGCTAAACGCCTCCAAGGTCCCAGGTTTATGATTAGCTCGATACAGGATTCCCATCTTAAGTGTCCCTTTAAGATAGCGAAAAATTATTTTTACCATCATCCAATGTATAGCGGTTGCCCTGTCCAGAAAGCGTGATACCACACTAACGGCAAACGATATATCAGGTCTGGTGCAAGTAGCTAAAAAGTTCAGACTGCCAACCGCCTCTCTATAAGGAACAACTGTATTAAGTTCAATATCTTTCAAATTACCGTGGGACCTTTCAATTGGTGTCGAAACCGTGTTTGCATCTTGCATATTGAAACGATGGAGAATCTGTCTGACGTGCGATTCTTGATTTATAAAAATAGAACCATCTTCAAGACGTGAGATTTGAATGCCAAGGAATAGTTCAGTTGTTGCACTGTTAAAAATTGCTGTTAAAATTTACAGGAATTTACCTGGCAGAAAATTACCAGGAAAATTCCTGTAAAATTACAGGTATTTTTTCCTGTAACCGTAGCAAGTAAAAACCTGTTCTAGACACGAGAAATACAAAGTACCATTAACAGCAAATTTTAAATTGCTGTTGTTCCAACATGAAATTTCCCATTACGTTTACGGTAATTTAACAATAGAACTTTATTATCCTGTTGTCGCAAAAATTATGCTGGGGCTATAGGCCTACCCAAAATTAATTCCAAATATTAATTACTACATGATAATTGTACATGAATGGCAATTTTAAATTTAAATTATAGATAAAACTAAATTATTGATGAACTTTTTTATTTGAAAAACATGATACAGCAATTGAATCAAA
Organism: Leiobunum rupestre; assembly: GCF_980474605.1. Taxonomy (NCBI): domain Eukaryota; kingdom Metazoa; phylum Arthropoda; class Arachnida; order Opiliones; family Sclerosomatidae; genus Leiobunum; species Leiobunum rupestre. The sequence continues at coordinate 19,701,367 of NC_143390.1, read as the reverse complement.
TCAGGTTATGTGAACAAAATTTTTAAAACATCAAAAAGTGCATAAACCTCACCAAGATCGTTTTTACTAAAAATACTTATACAATTTATAAAATTTAAAGTTCAAATTTTCAAATCAATTAATAAAATAAAATCTGTCAACGTTCGTTAACACTTGTATTTCGGTGAAATTAAATTATAAACGTGAATTTTCTGCTATTTAATACTCTAAGGGTTAGGTTTTCTTCTTCCTGTCACCCTTTAAATTTACTTTCCTTCCACACAAATATACTGGTGGTAGGCCAACTGCAGAAAACGTTGGCCTACCACCAGGGTATTTGTGCGGCAGGTAAGTAAATTTAAAGGGTAACAGGCAGAAAAAAAAAGACCTTTAATTTAATTTAACAATTGATGTTTTTTGAAATTATCAGCTTCAGCTTCCTTGTTTGATTGCCATTGATGGAGATACTCGAGATGAAACTTTAGTCAAATCCTGGAATCCAGCTGTTTCCATTTCTCAATCTTGATTTTAATAAATTCAGCCAAAATATTTTTCAATTTGAATTAAACTCATCAGTGTTCAATGTCTTCTATGAGTGTACTGCAGCTAAACAATATAATAATTTTAATAACTGTAAATTCTTCATACAAAATCACAATTATTGAACCAAAAACATATGCACATTAAGCATAGTCATTAAGATTTTAGGCAGGTTCTTTCAGCGGTAGTGATTAAAATACAATTACAATTATTTTTAGTAAAAAAGTTTAAATAGATGACCAAATTTCAAACTCAATTTTAAAAAGGGAGCTAAATGGATTTTTTTTTCTCCTAGCTTACTCAATGGGTGACCACAGACTAAGATAGATAATTTTTGAAGATATTTAAAGGCAACTTCTCTTACATTTCACCCAGAATCACATTTATTGAATAAAGAAAATGTAATCCCCTACTTCAAGACTTGGGCAAGGTGGTTTTTTAGAGGTGTTAAAACAGTAACTTAAATTTTAAAATAAGTGAAATTTTGGTGGTATACACGCTAGAGCTTTTTTTTTTCAATTTGATACCATCACTTAAAAACAACTTTGAAAAAGTCTGAATAACTATGTAAAGTAATAAAAGGGTGGTTAAATATTTTTGGATTCAATAATTGTGATTTAGGGCAAACCAAATTGAATATATTAAAGTTATCGTAGTGAAATAAAATAGTTTCCTTTAAATGCAGCTGAAAAGAAACATCATTAGTTTGTGTTCACCCATTGAATACGGTAGCAGACCTGTGTAAAATTTTCACTTCGCCAACTTTTTAAAATAAAAAAGTGGTTAAATATCTTTTGGTCCAATAATTGTGGTTCTGGGTTAAAAAAAATCTTAGATAACAGTATTAAGTTGGTTAAATAAAATTTTTCATCTGCTACCATACCCAATGGTCACACATAGACTAACAAAGATAATTTTTAACTATATTTAAAGGCAACTTCCCTTACATTTCACTGTAAAAACATTGAAACTTCCTTCACTGCCATAACTTTATTATATGCAGTTTTATATTCCAGAATCACAATTATTGAAGATAAAAAAATACGTAACCACCTTAAAATTACCCAACACAGGTATTCAGACTTTGGCAAGGTTGTTTTTAAGTGATGGTGTTCAATTTAAAAAAAATTACTTCAGCTTTTAAATAAGATTTTATTTTTGATCCACCCTATATCATTTACATATCATTTTTTTTATTCTAATTTAACCCTCACTTTAAAAACTTTGCAAGTCTGAATAGCTGTGTAGAGTACTATTAACAGAGATAATTATTTCTTGGTTCAGTTAATGTGATGATTCGAGTGAAAAATTTGCATATGTTAAAGTTATTGGATTGAAGGAAACTTCAGTGTTTTCAGGGTGATAATTAAGGGAAGTTGTCTTTCAATATAGTTGAAAATTATCTTTTTCAGTCTGTGGTCACCCATTAAATATGTTAGGAAGTGAAAAAAATTCATTTAGCAAGCTTTTCTTAAATTTGGGTATCCACCCTGTATCATTTAAAAGCTCGAGCATTTTTTTTTTCAAATTAATTTTAACCATATCTTAAAACAAGCTTCCCTAAGTCTGACTAGCTTTGTAAGGTAATAATAAAATAGCGAAATATTTTTTGGGTTTAATAATTGTGATTCTTATTGAAAATTTTGCATATATTACAGAATTAGGCTGGCTAATTTTATTTTCACCTGCTACCATTCTCAATGGGTGAACATAGAATAACAAAGGTAATTTTCCACTATATGTAAAGCCAACTTTCCTTTCATTTCACTATGAAAACACTGAAGCTTCTTTCAATGCGATAACTTTATTACATGCAATTTTTTTCCCCAGAATTACAATTATTGAATCGAACAAAATATGTAACCACCTTAGAATTACCCAACACAGTTATTCAGACTTGGGCATGGTTGTTTTTTAAGTGATGGTGTTCAATTTAAAAAAAATTACTTCAGCTTTTAAATAAGATTTTTTTTGGATCCACCCTATATCATTTATATAAAACCTGAAATAATTTTTTTTTTATTCTAATTCAACCATCACTTTAAAAACCTTGTGCAAGTCAGAGTAGTTGTGTAGAGTACTAATAACGTAGATAAATATTTCTTGGTTCAGTTATGTGTAGGGAAGCTTGTTTTAAGATTTGGTTAAAATGAATTTGGAAAAAAAATGCTTGAGCTTTTAAATATATGATAAAGGGTGGATACCAAAATTTCAAAATAAAATTTAATAAAAGCTTGCTATATGAAATTTTTCACTTCCTAACATATTAATTGGGTGAACACAGATTTAAAAAGATAATTTTCAACTATATTTTACGGCAACTTCCCTTAAATTTCACCCTGAAAACACTAGTTTCCTGCAATCCAATAACTTTGACTTATGCAAATTTTTCACTCAGAATCATCACATTAAATGTGATCCAATCTGTATCGTAAATTTAAAAGCTCAAGCAATTTTTTTTTCCAAATTCATTTTTAACTTATCTTAAAACAAGCTTCCCTTAGTCTGACTAGCTCTGTAGGGTAATAATAAAATAGCTAAATATTTTTTGGATTCAATAATTTTGATTCTGAGTGAAAACTTTGCATATATTACAGTATTAGTTTGGCTAATTAATTTTGTTTCATCTGCTACCATACTCAATGGGTGAACATAGAATAACAAAGGTAATTTTCCACTATATTTAAAGCCAACTTCCCTTACATTTCACTATGAAAACACTGAAGCTTCTTTCAATGTGATAACTTAATTGCATGCAATTGTTTTCCCAGAATTACAATTATTGAATCGAAAAATTACCCAACGCAGCTTATCAGACTTGGGCAAGGTTGTTTTTAAGTGATGGTGTTAAATAACAAAATATACTTCAGCTTTTGAATAAGATTTTTTTCTATCCTACCTATATAATTTATATAAAAGCTGAAGTAATTTATCCATTCAATCCAACAAGCATTAAAAAACCAGGTTCAAGTCAGAATAGCTGTGCAAAGTACTAATAACGTAGAAAATGTTTTTGGTTCAATTGACCTGATGAAAAATTTTCATATGGTAAAGTTACTGGACTGATGGAAGCTTCAGTGTTTTCAGAGCGAAGTCTTCTGTTCACCCACTGAATATGTTAACGAGTGAAAAAATTTATTTTAGCCAGCTTTTACTAAATTTAAGTTTGAAATTTTGGTATCCATCATAGTGTAAGATATACTTAAAAGCTATCGCAAATTTTTTCCAAATTCATTTGAATCATAACTTAAAACAACCTTCCCTAAGTCTGACTAGGGTAATAATGTAATATAATAGCTATGCTAAATATTTTTAGTTTCAATAATTGAGATTCTGGGTGAAATATTTGTATATATTACAGTATTAAGTTGGCTAAGTGTTTTTTTAACTGCTATTTTGCTTCAAAGTGATAGCTATAATATATATAAATTTATCACTCAGAATCATAATTAAAGTTATAAATTATAGCGTTTAACGGGATAATTTAAAAATTGACGCGTTATTGAGTTAAGCCTAGGCGATTTGTTTATACCAATCAAGCATAAATAAATACATTCTTGACCAAATACACAATACAAATATCTACTTAACTAAAATGGGCCCATTATTAACTTAATTATTACTTTAAAATAATGAAATTTAAAATTCTACTCAATATTTTGTATTTGATGATAATTTATGTTCCGTGATACGATCATCTTCAATTGCACCACAGCAAAGCCGTTACACTTTGAAACTAGTGAAAACTGCAACCTCCACAAGATGGCGGGCTCAAGCCGTCGGTTACACGGTATTACCGAAAATTTACTGTTAATATAACGGTTAATCGACGAACAGGACTATTGCTGTTGCGTACAGCAACTATCTAGTAACTCTACCGGTAAAAGTTGGTACTGGAATTTACCTGTTAAAATTTAACAGGAATTTAACAGGAAGCTACAGTAATTTTTAACAGTGTGGTACTACTATCTTGAATTGGTTCGTAATTCGCAGATAAACTTTTGCTTTGTGACTTCTTGTTTCGCAGCTCCAAGTCCATCGTCTACATACAGCACGATTATCAATTTATCTCCAACGCTGTTATTGTAGAATAAACAAGGATCAGCCGTACTTTCGCTCAAACTAAAATTTAAGAGGAAATCGGAAAACCGTTTATTCCAGCACCTGGGTGCTTGTTTCAAACCGTACAGGCTCTTGTTCAGCCTGCAGACTCTGTTGGAACCATCATTATATCCCTCGGGTTGAGATATATATATTTCCTCTTCCAGAAGACCATAGAGAAAAGCGGTTATTACATCAAACTGGGAAAGATGGAGGTTTTCGTTGGCTGCTACACTCAGGACTGCTCGAATGGTCTCGTATCGGGCAACTGGGCTGTACGTTTCATGGTAGTCAATGCCTTCCTGTTGTAAGTATCCCCGGATAACAAGTCTGGCTTTATAACGAGCGATGGTGTTGTTAGCATGAAGCTTGACACGAAAGACCCATCGATTAGACAGAGCCTTTTTTCTCTTCGGTAAATCCACCAACGTCCACGTCTCATTCTCAGCCAATGAAAGAATTTCGTCGTCCATTGCGTCAGTCCAGTCTTTTGATTTCTCCGAATTGACAGCTTCAAAGTAAGTAGAAGGCTCTTCGATCTCTGCAACCATAGCTTCGAATAGTCGTCGGGACATTTTACTTGTATGATGGTCTCGCCGCTTGATGGGATAAGGTATCGCTATCTTTGGTGCCACGTCCTCATGACCAGATGAAGTGGCAGCGACGGTATTGTTCGAACCGTCCTCGTCGGCAGAATGACCAGATGAAATGGCAGCGACGGTATTGTTCGAACCGTCCTCGTCGTCAGAATGACCGGCGTCTTCCGAGTCCTGATATTCGTAAGGACCAGTGCTTCTGAAAGAACTGATTAACTCTGGTTCGAAAACAACATCTCTACTGCATACAAGCCTGTTTGTTTCTTGGATCCAACTGTGAAACCATCAACATCATTGTTATATCCAACGAAAAAACTACGTATGCCTTTTGGATCCCATTTACGACGCCGTGCATCAGATGTTTTGACGTAACACACAGTGCCAAATACTTTAAAGTCGTGTACTCTGGGTAGCTTGCCATGAAAAAGTTCATACAACGAAATTTAAAAAAGGTATAATATAAAAAACAATGTAAACAATACGACCTATACGATAATAGATGTTCAGGGAAATATGTAAATATATTTATTTATTTTTATTTCCTTTAACAATCCTAAGGTAAAGAATGGATGCCGCCCACCATCAGGAGACCCGGGTGGGAAAACTAATATAAAAGCTGTTGAGGCCATGTAATTTTCTATCGTTTGATATACAGGGTCTTTTTTTTTGCTCGGAAAAGTGTTTTTTTTTCAAAAACTATTTATAGTACTGATTTCTAATTTGGAAGGTCAATTCTCTATACCGGGGGACATCAGTTTGAGAAATTTGAGCGTTTTCGGTAATGTTTTTCACCAATTTTGAAAAATTATTTTTCGACCACTAGGTGCGAGATAAAAAATTTCTATTATAAAGTTGTAGGCCGTCATCGAAAACCCTTAAAAATTGTTCACTCGACGAAAAACAATTTATTTATCAGTGAAAATTCGAGCTTGAAAAATTTACAAGTTGGTGAAGCCAAATTACGATTGTTTGAAACGATAATTGAAACCGAATTACCTAATCCAGTTGAAACTTTGGTTAAAAAAACGACCGGATTTAAAAAACACGAGGCTATAGGTCAATCCTAAACATGCATTGGGTATTTAAAGGAAAACTTTGGGAGATTATTATCAGTGTTTGATAATATTTCGAACAATGCCTCGTTATTCAGTAGCTGAGCGTACCGAGATAGTTGCCATTTACTATGGAGAAGCAGCGCAAAACCTTAGAAGAGTGACTGAAATCTTCGCAGAAAGACATCCAAATGGAGCACCATCTGTAAATACAGTAAGACGAGCAATTCACGATTTCAATCAATTTGGTAACTTGTAACCTAGGTTTCGCGGATTGGGTCAACCGGATTTAGACTTCAAGAACAATGTACTCGCGTACTTTGTGGCATATCCTCGTCACAGTTGCGCTAACGCCGCTGCTGATTTGGGTTGTTCTGCAAATCGTGTGTGGAAAATTCTTCGTAAGAATCGCTATCACCCATAAAGAGCTACGCTCCACCAAGGACTAATTGACGGAGACCATCAAAGACGTTATGAATTTAGCAACTGGTTACTAAATGCTGTCCAAGAAGATAGACAATTTTTGCGCCATGTTTTGTTCTCCGACGAAGCGTCATTTTCTAGAGATGGGCCCTTTAATCATCAAAACAGCCATCTTTGGTCTGACATCAACCCACATTGGGGTTTTGAATATCATCACCAGGTTCAATTTGAACGGGTCAATGTTTGGGTTGGACTTGTTGGAAACCGTTTGATTGGTCCCTTTTTCCTGCCGACGAACCTCAACGGCCAAAGGTATTTACATTTTCTACAGAACGAACTGAGTGACGCAATCGACGACCTTCCATTGGCTGAAAGACGTCAGTTGTGGTTTCAGCAAGATGGCGCCCCTCCGCATTTTTCCCGGCAAGTAACTGAGCACCTCAACAACGAGTTTCCTGAAAGGTGGATAGGGAGAAATGGTCCAGTGCATTGGCCAGCAAGGTCACCTGACCTAACACCGCTGGATTATTTTCTCTGGGGATTCGTTAAAGCAAAGGTATACGCCACGCCCATTGAAACTAGGGAGGAACTCATTAGACGAATAATCAGTGCTTGCCGAGACGTCACACCAGAAATGGAAGAGAAAGCGTTTGAGAACTTAATTGTCCGCGCACAAACCTGTGTTGCAGCCAATGGTGATATTATTGAAAATGTTTTGTAAAAATTTATGTGAATAAAATATCTGCATTTAAAAACCAAACGTGTACATTTTTTCAAGTGTGAAAACTCTACTACGTTTGTATTAGACTTGTTCCCTTTTCAATTATCGTTTCAAACAATCGTAATTTGGCTTCACCAACTTGTAAATTTTTCAAGCTCGAATTTTCACTGATAAATAAGTTGTTTTTCGTCGAGTGAACAATTTTTAAGGGTTTTCGATGACGGCCTACAACTTTATAATAGAAATTTTTTATCTCGCACCTAGTGGTCGAAAAATAATTTTTCAAAATTGGTGAAAAACATTACCGAAAACGCTAAAATTTCTCAAACTGATGTCCCCCGGTATAGAGAATTGACCTTCCAAATTTGAAATCGGTACTATAAATAGTTTTTGAAAAAAAACACTTTTCCGAGCAAAAAAAAAGACCCTGTATAATTTACCATCCTATGTTAAATAGTGGGCACCGCCCACCCTTAGGATACGCGGGTGGGCAAACCAATACAAAAGTTGTTGAGGCCATGTGATTTCCTCTCTTTATATAAATAAAATACCATCCTAAGTTGAAGGATTAAAACTTGGGCACCACCCACACTAAGGAGACCCGGGTGGGCAAAGCAATACAAAAGCTGATGAGGCCATGTGATTTCCTATCGTCTGATATAGAATTTACCATCCTATGTTAAAGAGTGGGCACCGCCCAGCCTCAGGATACGCCGCATACGCGGGTGGGCAAACCAATACAAAGGCTGTTGTGCCCATGTGATTAAATTTCCTATCGTATGATATATAATTTAACATCCTTTGTTCTTTAACACGAATAGGGACTTGGCAGCATGACGTCACGCCATACCTTTGGCCATGGCCGCCATGCTGGTATAAATTTTTTTACGCGGGGCAAATTTACAAATCATCTTATAACAATCAAGATATCAAAATAAGCTGCCTTTTGATTAACGGATTACGTGAAAACACACATTTTAACATCTTTTAATTCCTAAACTGGAGCGTCTAGACTAATTTAATTTCAGTTTGAACTGCATGCTTACCTCCATGAACATGTTAGTGTTTAACAAATAAATTGAAATACATAAGTAAATAAATTAAAATTATTACTTTGAAAATTAGCCGTCAGTTCTTTGATTGATGATTTAAATCCGAGTAATGTTGAGAGATAACTTTTAGTTTTCTAACTCGAAAAGTACACTTAAGAAAAAATCACACTAAATATCAAATCAAAATAAAAACTCAAATTAGTCGAGGACCACCATTAGAAAATGGCGGTTGTTTAGGAACTCTTCTAAACGAATAATGTAAAATAAGATCGTATGCGAAGTTTATATATAAGCCCTTTCCTGGAACTTCTTTAAAAAGGCGCGAAAAAATAGTGCGATTTCCGCCCAATTTCCATTATAATACATTCCACTCGGCTCTGGCTAAACCAAATATCGGTATTCTCGGACCATAATGTAATACCGCGATGGTGGGGCTTTCCCGCACGAAATCCCTGAGTCACCTGTAATTTCCGCTAAAGAAGAGTCAATTTTAACAGGGGGGGGGGGGTAGATTTTAAATAAAATAATTTTTCGTCTCTTTTTGGTCACTTTCGAGTTGTTTCTGTCCAAATAGAGTACCCGTGTGATATATTATAAATTATTCAAAAACAGCTTTTTCAAAGCTTTAATTAAATTGTTAGCCGTTATGCAACGACTGCTGTTTACAAGCCTTTGCCCTTTGGATCAATGTAAGTACCCGCATTGAACAATTTGGTGTCCGTATCGTTATTGTTTTAATGTATGAGATATTTTTATTCAAAACTTCAATGTAGTTTAAAATATTATTTCGTTTGTATTTTTTGACACGTGCGGGAAGATTTTGATTTTAGTCTTTATAACCAATTACGATTTTATTCGCACACTTTTTTAGGGAAATAAACCTCAAAATTGGTTCCGTGTGGACTACCGCTAAAGTGGTGGACGACATAAATGGAAATGAAACCACATTGGAAGTCTGGAGAGCCACGGGGGAAAGTAAACTTTCTCCGAAGGTTCTAACCGGAATTCTCTGTCATCTTGGATGGGCACAGTTTACGGTGACCAGTCGAACCGGACGTAATGTTTCCGCGCCATTTTCGGTGACAACTGATTTGATAAATTTGTCACCGAACTTCTTAAGTAAGACCCATTCCATTTTAAAAAGACAAGTTAAAATAGCGCTTCAAAACATGCGGGGGAAATTGTAGTAGTGTAGCCGTAGTTTCATTGTGTAGAACCTACACTTAGCTACAAGTTATTATCCTACAACTAATTACTAGGCTAAATAGCTTCTAAAATCCAATTAGCTATAATTTAATGTTTTTAGCAATTTAAAATTAAAAATCATTTCTTTAATGTATTAGGCAAAACTTTGTATATGAAGCTATTCCCACATGAAAAACGAGGATTGGAGCAGAAAGATATGAACGTGCCCAAGAAAAGAAATACAACATCAACGTATGTATTAATATATATATACTATATATATTTCCTACCAAAACGGATCGTTATCCGGTTTTGAGATCTGTGAGAATACCTTTATTAATAATCACGAGCACATGCTCGAGCCAGCCTCTAAGGTTTTACCGAAACACAACTCCGGGACGTCATTTTCGGATTTTTCAGGGAGGGAAATTAGTGTCCGGAACAGTGTTCCCGGGTGGTAAATACCACCTGACATTTATTGTGGCAAATAATGATTTTTAGTGACAAATTGACATATAGTGGCAAATATTAGAAAAAGTAAAAATACTAATAAATGTTTCGTATGAAATACCATAAAAGCATTTTTAGGCTATTTTTGTAATTATCCTACGCCAAGAATTGGGCTATTTTTATATTTATTTTATTTTATTCATTGCTAAAAGTTATAGTAAATTAAGTGTTCTAAGAGTACAATTTTTTTCCCTATTTGTCACTAAATGTAATAATTTGTCAAATTTGCCAATATTTGTCACTATTTACCAGTGACATGGCGTATTTTCGAAAAAAGTGACATTTTAGGAACACTGGTCCGGAAGTTTTTAAAGGGCAAAAACGCGTCAAATTCAATGTTTTTGAAATTTTAATTGAAATAGTTTTTGCATAATTGCTAGTTATTTTCATAAAAATAGACAATTAATACATCATATTAAACAGAACGTTTATAATGTAGTTAAATGCAAATTAATTCGTGAACTAGTTTATATAAATTCAGGGGGGCAATGGCCACCTTGCACCACCGAAATGACGTCCCAGACACTACTGATAATAAAAGTAAAAATATTATAATGATTATAATTTCGTTATATTTAACAGGAAAGATACGGATGAAAAGTGTGTTTTAGATTCATTGAATATCAGAAAATCCTTCATCTTAAAAATACAACCAATTATCTTTCACGGCGAAAATTTAGCACTGTCCTACTATCGTCTTCTTGACAGTTCATTTGCCGAAGAACTTTTTATTTTCCTAGAGAAAGAGATAACTTACTTTAGCGGACGTATGTCGCGAGTCAGAATACGTGGCGAATGGATAAATATCCCACGCCAACAAGTGGAGTTTGGAAATGACGGACTTGAATATAGTTTCTCCCCTAACACGTTTCCAGCCAAGCTATGGCCTTCCGTACTTCGAGAACTATGTCGAATAGTTTCCACAATTGCCGGGACTGATTACAACTTTGTATTGGTAAATCGATACAAAGATGGGAATAGTTATGTGGGCACCTTTAAAAAAACTCCTAATCTCTAGTTTTTTACCAAAATTTTAATTTGTATATTTTTTTAAAAACTGTATTTAAATGGTTGCAATAAATGTTTTTGGGTTGTTCGACTGCGACTTGCAAATCTGATAGTCATTCTTTTGCTTATGCACGCGGCTCTACAATTGGTGACTCGAGACTCGTAACGCATCCCTGGTTCATTCAGTCATTATTCCTTCACCGGTAGACTTACGAAAAAGCCATCATGTCTAAAGCCACACCTGAAGGAGACGATAACTTTTCTGCACTCTCGGAACAAGTTCAACAGCTATCGGAACAACTCAGACAGGCCTTGTCATCGAGAGATCAGCCCACGCAAGACAGCTCTATGAATCAAGAAATTGCACGTGTTTCAATCAAGGTGCCACAGTTCTGGAGGGAGAACCCTGATCTATGGTTTTCCACGATTGAGTCACAATTCCGGATCCACCGCATTACTTCAGATCAATCAAAGTTTGATTATGTGCTACAATCCTTGGACCAAACGATCATTCCATACGTCTCCGACATTCTGAAAAAACCACCGGAGGCCCCATATCAAGCAATTAAGTCAAGAATCATTGCGTCGTTCAGCGAAACGGACGAGAAAAGACTACGGACGCTTCTCGGCGGAATGCTGATCGGCGACCAAAAACCTTCGCTTTTCCTACAGACGTTGAGGAATCAAGCCGGATCACAAGCAAACGACGCTATTTTAAAGTCATTGTTTTTGGACCAATTACCCGAGCAAGTCCGTGGCATCCTTGTCATGAGCAACGAGAGTGACCTGGATAAAATTGCCGCCCAAGCAGACAAGGTCGTCGAAACTTTACGGCCGAGTACCATATCCGCCGTGACCTCGCAAACATCCACTTTTCGAGAAGCGTCGCCCATCGAGCACCTCGTACAACAGATCAACGAGTTAAACAGGAAATTCGAATCGTTCAGCCGCGGGCGCACCCAGCATCATGGAAGAGACTACTCTAGCGGGGAACGCAACCGTTCACGATCACGAGGACGCAGTTTCAACCCAAGAGGGAAGCTCTGTTTCTACCATTTCCGTTTCGGCGAAAAAGCAAATAAATGCCAGGATCCCTGCGATTGGAAGCGGAACTCTTCACCACACAGACGTTCGGATCCGGAAAACTAAGTGGCCGGTCGGGTTTAGCGGCGACCGACGATCCTGGCCTAATTTCTCGTCGTCTTTTCATTTTTGATAAAACATCACAGCGTAAATACTTGATTGACACCGGAGCTGACGTATCTGTAATCCCACCCACTAATCAAGATAAGCGTCACATAAATCGTCACGTACAACTCTATGCAGCCAACGGAACGCCAATCAGGACGTACGGGACGAAACTCCTGGAACTTGATCTCGGACTACGTAGATCTTTCAAGTGGAAGTTCACCATCGCAGACGTGGGAAAACCGATCATAGGAGCTGACTTCATGACGAATTTCCACCTCTTACCTGATTTAAAATTGAAGAAATTGGTGGACAGCTCAACGTCACTCGCCGCTCGCTGTGACGTCCTTGATTACCCGGCCAGAGGAATTACTACGATTTCCGGTTCATCAGACTTTCACAAAATCCTTGCTTTATATCCTGAGATTACCCGTCCATCGGAAGTCCTACGGCAGCCAAAACATAACGTTTTCCACCACATCGAAACCACTGGACCACCAGTAGCAGAACGGGTTCGCAACCTTGATCCGAAAAAACTTTCGCTTGCGAAAAAAGAATTCTGTTTCATGATGGAACAAGGGATTTGCCGGCCATCAAAGAGCAACTTCGCAAGTCCACTTCTTATGAAGCGTAAGAAAAACGGCGAATGGCGACCGTGCGGGGATTTCCAAGCTTTGAACAAACATACCCGTCCTGACCGATATCCTTTGGCTGTTCTAAACAACTTTACCGCAAACTTCGCTGGATGTCAAATATTTTCGAAATTTGATCTCGTCAAAGCATTCCATCAAATACCCGTTCACCCCGACGACGTTCACAAGACAGCCGTCATCACCCCATTCGGACTGTTCGAGTTTTTACGAATGCCGTTTGGTCTGTGCAACGCCGCCCAGTCGTTCCAAAGATTTATGGATGAAATCTGTAGGGGTTTGGATTTCGTGTTCGTTTATGTTGACGACATCGCCGTGGCATCCCCCAATGCGGAGACGCACAAGGAGCATTTGCGGTTACTTTTTGACCGGTTTAAAGACTACGGGATCATCATAAATCCTTCGAAGTCACAGCTCGGCATGGAAGAACTCGAGTTCCTTGGTTTCTTGGTCAACGCAAATGGTATATCCCCGTTACCTAGCAAGGTCAAGGCCATCGGCGAGTATCCTAAGCCCAAGACAATCTCTGAGTTACGAAGGTTTCTCTGTATGGAGAATTTCTATCACCGGTTCATCAAAAATGCCGCTAATCTCCAAGCACCTCTCAACGAATATTTGAAAGGGGCGAAGAAGAACGACAAAACCAAGGTCAAGTGGACTACTGAAGCTGAAAAGGCGTTTGAAGACTGCAAAACCGCTCTGCAACAGGTCGCAATGTTGGCACATCCGAGGGCAGAAGCGTCCTTGGTTCTCAAGGTTGACGCGTCAGATTTCGCAATTGGGGCCGCTTTGGAGCAGCGGGAAGGATCTGTGTATGAGCCGCTTGCATTTTTTTCTCGCAAGCTGTCGGAACCGCAATTGAAGTACAGTGCCTACGACCGTGAACTTTTAGCAGCATATTCAGCAATCAAGCATTTCAAACACATGCTCGAGGGTCGACAATTCATACTTTATACCGACCACAAGCCATTAACCTTCGCTTTCAACCAGAAGCTCGACAGGGCGAGCCCAAGACAAGCCAGACACCTCGACTACATTGGACAATTTACAACGGATATCCGCCATATCAAAGGAGTCGAGAATACAGTCGCTGATGCCTTATCTCGTATTGAGATTAATTTCATGGAAATGGGATCTCTCGATTTCCAGGAATTGGCTAAAGCGCAAGAAATGGATGAAGAGCTACAGGCTTTTCAAAAATCAAAGACGGATTTGAAATTGATGAAGGTGGAAATACCCGGCGCTAAAACCAGTTTGTTTTGCGATGTGTCAACGGGTAATAATCGGCCCTATATCCCACAACAATTCCGGAAACAAGCTTTCCGCAACATCCACAATTTGTCTCACCCTGGGGTCAGCGCAACTCGGAAGTTAATAACTCAACGTTTCGTTTGGCCGTCGATGAATTCCGATATAGCCAGATGGGTGAGGGAGTGCATTCCTTGCCAAAGAAATAAAGTTAACAGACACACTGTCAGTCATCATGGTAATTTTCCGCTCCCAGCACGAAGGTTCACCGACGTCCACATAGATCTGGTTGGGCCGTTACCACCGTCAGAAGGATTTTCGTATCTGCTCACTTGCGTTGACCGTTTCACTCGTTGGCCGGAAGCATTTCCAGTCAATGGTTGCACCGCCGAGATCGTCTGCCGAGCTTTCTATGCTGGTTGGGTTTCACGTTTCGGTTGTCCCGACACCGTCTATTCCGACCGGGGTCGACAGTTTACTAGCTGTATTTTCAAGGATCTCGCTAGTTATTTGGGGGCGAGACATCAACTAGTAACAGCGTTCCACCCGCAAGCAAACGGCATGGTCGAGAGACTACACAGGCCACTCAAGGCTGCTCTCGCGGCCATGGGGACAACCAATGGACGAAAACGTTGCCTTCCGTCCTACTGGGTCTTCGAACGGCGATAAAAGAAGACATTAATTCTTCAGCTGCTGAAATGGTTTATGGCGAAACAATCAGGCTTCCTGGGGATTTCTTCCGTCCAAGTCCTTCGCGTCAACTTCCCGAAGAGTTCCTGGGCATCCTGCGAAAGGTCATGGATTCACTGCGCCCAAGTCCGGCATCGAACCACGCCAAGCAAAAAGTTTTTGTTCACGACGATCTGCTGAAATGTTCACACGTTTGGATTAGGAATGATACCGTGCGGAAGCCATTACAGCCGAAGTACGACGGCCCATACCGGGTCATCGATAGACACGTGAAATTCTTCAAGTTGCAAATCAAAAATCGAGAAGATCATGTCCCCATTGATCGATTGAAACCCGCATTCCTTGAGCCTGAGCTTCTGTTGGAGGAACCTGGGGCGACTACGGCCTTTGTCGAACCAAAGATGTTTTCGAAGAAGGTATCGTTTGCCGACGTGGAACCAGGATCTAAAAATTATCAGACACGGTCCGGTCGTGTTTCAATGCCAGTCATCCGGTATCATTGTCATTAGAGCGGGAGTAATGTGGGCACCTTTAAAAAAACTCCTAATCTCTAGTTTTTTACCAAAATTTTAATTTGTATATTTTTTTAAAAACTGTATTTAAATGGTTGCAATAAATGTTTTTGGGTTGTTCGACTGCGACTAGCAAATCTGATAGTCATTCTTTTGCTTATGCACGCGGCTCTACAGTTACATAGGGGAGCATCGAGATAACGAATCAGATCTGGATCCGAAAGTACCAATCTCGTCCGTTTCCCTTGGTCAAAAAAGGCAGTTTTTGCTCCGGCACAAGGATTTAGTACGAAAAAAGTCAACGATAATCAAACTGAAAACTCTACAACTTGAAACCGGATCTCTACTCATTATGCATCACCCGACCAATGATTTCTGGTATCATTCGCTACCTCGATCTGCGGCGCTAAAACCATGGTTAAATATGACTTTTCGAAAACATTTCCGAAAAAAAGAAAAGTAAACAAAATAAAGCAAACAGACTGTTTAAAAAATACCAGTACAATTCTGTAGAAACTTTGCAAATTTTTTAAACAATTATGTAATTTTAAAATTACGCCCGAAATATGTTTGGATAAATAAAGACTTTTAAATGCCCCTGTAAAAATAATGTTTTTATTTTCAAAGAGATAAAATTACGATGGAGTAACAACGATCGCGTCATAATTTATTTAATCGAAATTAAAATGTCGGACGTGGTCCGCCTTAAACGCCGTCATTCTGATATTTTAGCGTTGGTTTGAACCTTCATATCCCTTCTGCTGTAGGAGGTGCATTTCTAAATTTTAGAGCAATCGATGGAACACTTATTGAAGTATCATTGACGTTAATTTAAATAAGATTAACCACGTCATAATTTATTTAATCCAAATTAAAATGTCAGACGCGGTCCGCCTTAAACATTTCGTATTTTCGTTTATATAGGAGTTGCATTTTTACATTTGTAAAATTAGACTGACTACCATAATAAATTCCGGCCAATAGATTAAATATGTTTAGTATTTATCTACCTATCTTTAAATTTGGTAAATGGTATTATTCGGTCTGCTATAATCACCCCCACCCAAATTAATTGATCATTACCCTAATAATATTCAAATAATATTAATTTCAATTACTTTTCCTATTCATATTTGATTAAACACGTATTGTAGTATCATTGACGGTAATTTCATTATTAATAATATTATTTCAATCACATTTCCTATGTCAAATTTCAATAAATTAATTGAAACTTCGAAAAATGCGGTCGAAAAATATAAGACACTGGTACAGCCATCTGTTTTAGTGTTTTTTGTAATTTATGTTTTTCTCAGTATTTTTAGATAATTTTGGCTTTTTTGGTTATTATTAATAGTAAACAAAGTTTTTAGTGCGTTAGGTAATTTTTCCGTTATGTTATTAAAGTTTTAAAGCATTTTTTAATGTTTTACGCCGTAGTTACGACCATAGCTTTATTCGGTTTCGTCGGGTACTCCACGGCATCGTAAATATTATCTTTTCCAACTTTTAGAATTCTGGCAGCAAAGAGAATATTGACGTCGTTGATAAAATTCCACGGGTGAAAAAACGTTCGGGCGAATTGACGAAAATATGCAAACTAATCCACAAAGAAAATAACACGTAATTCTTAAAAGATATACCTCTACTACGACAAAGTATGCCATATTACATTAATAAAGGTAGGCGCAAGAATTATACTTAAATTTAGTTTTGTTCAATTATGAAGATTAACATTATTACATTTGAGTATTTTAAACTAAGCCTTGTACACGAAAAAACCACAAGCGTGACATCGCCAGTACCAGGGGAAAGCCGCGAAATATTAATTTTACGTTACAGTAGGGTACACGACAAAACAACATTGACCTATGGACCTATCTTTATAATAAAACATTTTGATGTGCTTTTAAACAATAATTAAAAAAAGGAAATAATGTCTTCAATTAACAAACACTTTTTAAAAATATTTATAATTAACAACGCAGGAATAAAAAAGCACTAAAACATAAATAATTGCATACAAATTAAAACAACTAAAACAGATGGCGCGATAGTTCCAGTAAAAAAAAACAAAAATATTGTTTAAATTACACTCGTAAACGTGGTCAATCGAATAATAAAATAACTTTAGTGGGGGAGTTTATAGCAGAGGAAATATAAACGATGTAATACTACCACTACGACCATTTAATTTAAAATTGCCACCACTTAAATATCACTAATACATTTTGCCGACTGAAACATAATGCATTAATGTATTTTAAACTGTATTAAAATCAAATATTGACATTGTATAATTTTGAATGGTGGTAATTGTAAATAATTTAGAACTAATCATAGAATTATTACTAAAATTAGAAAAACAGAATGTGAGTTTTAGTGATTCACAAATTTTAAAAAGTGTGTGGAAATTATTATACAGATGACTTGGACATGTAACTTCGATTTTTGCTGAACTATAATTTGTTACGTTGTTGTAATAAATAATTTTTACCCTTTCCAGTGTGATTTCTACATTTTCCAGAGCGATTTCTACCATTTGCAAACCGACTTTTAATTGATATTACAAAAAGGTTTTTATCAAAGCTATTTTATTAGTTAGTGGTTGTTCAAATTTAACTGTTCGATCAATGTCAGTATTTAAATTTTGTACTCTTAAAATATCAGCTTACAAAATCACCATTTAATTCCATATTGTACGCTGCGTGCGTATCTATTTTTAATTTTTTTAAACTTAATTATTATTTACTAGTTAGTTTATTGAAAGTTGATTTATATTTCAGTACTATCAAGTTCCGTAGTGTCACCCGTATTATTATAACCAATATCTAATTAAATTTAAATATAACATGGTTAGTATTTTAATACGAGTTGGCAGCAGCGCAGAATATTTTTTTTTAATATTTGTGCGCTGTTTGACACCATTACCCATTTTTAATATCCCTTCAATAAGGTCCTTTTTACACTTCAGCCCAATTTACAACTGGTTGAACTGAGAAACTTAACGACGAAATATTGGCTTTTCGACATATTATTTCTGATTCGCAGTTTTGCGGGGACGAATATTTTCAAATTTAGATAAATATTTTATTTACAGCCAAAGGGGCTCATATTCTAAATACCCCCGATTTAAACTTTTATTGTTTGATATTATAATAAAATCAGCATAAACAGTTAAAAGGCTATTAAAATCTTATTTCAGTATTTTCCTAACCAAGGAATAGTTTGAAGGTCCTTAATCCTATTATTCGTACAGTGATAATTCAACCAAAAATTACACAAAGCGAGAGCGAATTTTTCAAAAATGTTAACAGCCATTCTAAAATGTATATAAATTTATCAAAATGTAACGACTGGTGCCTTTCCCAATTTGAAATTGAACGCGAAAGCTTAATTATTAATCATGTTTTCCTTTATTTAAACTAATTGGTTTCCGTTATTTGCCCTCAAATTTCAAAGGCATTTTCGTTGTTTTCTCTGATGTTAGTAAACAATATTTAATTTCATTCCTCACTTCCAGAAGGGGTGACCGCCGAATCCATTTCGTGATTGGTAATCTTGGAATTTCATTTGGCTTAGGCCCTAAAAGCAACGTTTCAAATCCTGCCGGTCGAAACAGCGAGACAGATTCCTAACCCAAAAGAGATTACGCGCAGAACGTAAAGCATGAAACTGGCAAAATGAGCAGCCGAGAAGGGAAGAAACACAAGTGCACTGAGTGCGTCTTTTCCACGAACCATAAGGGATATTTTATTGTTCACAAAAGAAAACATACCGGCGAAAAACCATTTCATTGCGACCAGTGTAATTATGCGTCTGCACGAAAAAGCCATTTGATAATCCACAAAAAAACTCACACGGGCGAAAAACCATTTCAATGTGACCAGTGTAATTACGCGTCTGCACAAAGATCCGGGTTGATTACCCACAAAAGAACTCACACGGGCGAAAAACCATTTCAATGTGACCAGTGTAATTACGCGTCTGCACGAAAACCCGATTTGATTATCCACAAAAAAACTCACACAGGCGAAAAACCATTTCAATGTGACCAGTGTAATTATGCGTCTGCACAAAAATGCAATTTGATTATCCACAAAAGAACTCACTCGGGCGAAAAACCATTTCAATGTGACCAATGTAATTACGCGTCTGCACAAAAAACCGATTTGATTATCCACAAAAGAACTCACACCGGCGAAAAACCATTTCAATGTGACCAGTGTAGTTACGCGTCTGCACGAAGAACCGATTTGATTAACCACAAAAGAACTCACACGGGCGAAAAACCATTTAAATGTGACCAGTGTATTTACGCATCTGCACTCAAAAAACTTTTGATCATCCACAAAAGAACTCACACGGGTGAAAAACCATTTCAATGTGATCAGTGTAAATACGTGTGTGCACGAAAAAACCAATTGATAATCCACAAAAAAACTCACACGGGCGAAAAACCATTTCAATGTGATCAGTGTAGTTACGTGTCTGCACAAAGAACCAATTTGATTAACCACAAAAGAACTCACATGGGCGACAAACCATTTAAATGTGACCAGTGTAATTACGCGTCTGCACGAAAACCCGATTTGATTATCCACAAAAGAACTCACACAGGCGAAAAACCATTTCAATGTGACCAGTGTAATTATGCGTCTGCACATAAATGCAATTTGATTATCCACAAAAGAACTCACACAGGCGAAAAACCATTTCAATGTGACCAATGTAATTACGCGTCGGCACACAAAAAACTTTTAATCATCCACAAAAGAACTCACACGGACGAAAAACCATTTCAATGTGACCAATGTAATTTTGCATGTTCACGAAAAACCCGGTTGATTTCTCACAAAAGAACTCACATGAGAGAGAGACCATCTGGATATCCCAAGCGCGGATACAGGTCCAGATACCAGATAAATTTGTTTGAGAGCCTTTGTCGTCAATGGGGAGTTCGTTCTTGCTCGGTGCAGCTTCGACGCTTGACCAAGAAACAAATTCAATCTTGCACCGAAACCGACTTCACCCAAGTCGTACAACCCGAAATTCCCCACCCTGACGTGAACCAAACCGCGACAATTCCCGTTAAGATGGAAGTGGTCTTTGACACTGAAAGACTCTCAGTCGATGTCAGCGCCATCAAAAAAGAGCCCCTTTATGACTACATGGAGTTTGTTGGTGTTCCGTCTGAAGAGTTGGGAGGTCGGCCGATTGGAGATAACAACCAGGGTGTCTCAATGAACGCGAACACTCTGGTCAAAATAGAATGCGGTTCTGAACTTCTGAAGAACGAAACTTCGGAATTTTAGAACCAAACCTACTAAACACGAGGTTATTTGTCAATTTAATCTCATCTTCATATTTGTTCCCAACTAATTTAGACGTGTTGGCTATTACAGACATCGTTCTTAAATTCAACGAGACTGCTTGTTTTTTTTTTTACCAAAACATTCAGTTTCATACAAATAAGTGTTTTCCCTTAGACGAAATTTTGGAGGCGGTAACAAAGTATTAAAACTCAAAATTTAGAACGACACCTCTCAATTTAGAACGACACCTCTCAATTTAGAACGACACCTCTCAATTTAGAACGACACCTCTCAATTTAGAACGACACCTCTCAATTTAGAACGACTCCTCTCAATTTAGAACGACACCTCTCAATTTAGAACGACTCCTCTCAATTTAGAACGACACCTCTCAATTTAGAACGACACCTCTCTATTTAGAACGACACCTCTCAATTTAGAACGACACCTCTCAATTTAGAACGACACCTCTCAATTTAGAACGACACCTCTCAATTTAGAACGAAAGTTACGAAAAACGTTGTTATTATCTTTCCTCTTAAGTATTGGTTCTAAGATGTATTTGGTTTTCTTAATCTTTTTCATAAATTGTTTGTTTTTCTTTACATAGATCCCGAATTTGGAAAATATTCCCTCTACAGACGAAGCAAGTGCTTAAAATAGTCCACCTTTGGTACTATTCAATGATTACTTAATCTGTTGCCAAGTTACGCGTTAGTTTTTATGTTCTCCAGGGTTATAGAATTTTTTGAAGGTTGGATACGACGCTATACCGCAACTAGGCAGACTTTTTCTGCTCCAACTTGATTGATCGAAGGGGATATTACGTTGATTTGTCAACAGCGCCTTCTATTGCGGATTAATGGAAGCTCGTGAACGATAGTAGAATTGATTAATTATGAAAATATTGTTTACAATTTATTTACATTTGAACTAAAATTATTATGTAATCAGCAAAATTTATTGGCATGTCGATGAAAGGATCTGGTTAGAAGCTGATCATCAAGATTGTCCGAACGATGGGCACTTGGAATCGCGGAATGCGCAATCAATTCAGGATTATAGTGGATTGTACCAATGGGAATAATATTTTATCGCGCTATTATTTAACTATAATATATCACTTGAATGACCAGGTTGTTAATATTTAAAAAAATTAGAATCCAGTAGTTTCAATTTCTGTTTAGAGTTTAAACTAGGAGATAATATTTTCTAAAATAGTTTCTGACACTCTTGTTTTGCTAGCTCAGTTTGGAAAATAAAATATTATATTAAATTTGGGTACACGATTTGGATATTGAACAGCTTGTGCGTGACTTAATTACTTTTTTATAGAAATATTTTCATATATATCTGATTTATAAATAACGTAATATACAAAATATAAATTGGATGTATAAATATATAGCTAGATCACGGTATAGGGGAAATTCAAAAGACTTTCTGCTGATGCATGGGGAAATAAGTGATTCTTAGCGTTCCTATATCTTAAAAAGGGTTGGTTTGTTCCATCGATAGATTTTTAAATAAATAAATAAATAATCAGCTAGGCTAATACCGAAGGCTCCACCTTAGGCCCAAGTCATCTAGCAACTTTTTGTTCAGGCTAAGTTAGTCATTTAAAATAAGATATAATTAAATTAAATGATCTTAACCGCTGAAGTGTAGCTGAGAGGGCAGAAGCACTATAGTCAGGTGCAGCGTACAGAGTTCGATTCCCCGTGTATGGAAACAAATATTACAATTTTATATAATTATGTTATTTTTATTAAAGTATAGCAGAAGTAAATGAACCGAAGTTATCGAAATAGCGCTCAGAATCGGAGGGCGTTTTCCATATGAAAATGATGAGAAAATCGAGTCAAATAAAAGCTAATTTCCATCCCCGTCTTTTGACGTGATAAATTGCACTTGGGAATTGTGGGTATAGCTATTTCTATGTATAAAAAATGATTTCATAAAAACCATAACATTTTTTTTTGGCCTAGGAGTGCGCAAAATTTTTAATTCGAGGTCATAATGTAACTTCGTAAGGAAAACGCCTCCAACATGGGTAGTATAGCAGTCCGATAACTTAGGTTCATTTACTTCTGAGTATAGTCAATAATAGTAATTAAATATAATTTGTATTCAAGTGAAGTTAATAGTAAGAACATGGAATTTTTCATTATTTAATTATAGTTAATAATAATTTAAAGTTATTTTCACTTTTTAAGCATAGTAAATAATAATTTAGTGTAACTTTTAATTAAAGTATTGTTAAGTATGCGATAATGATAACAATCCTGAGCCCGTATATGTAGTTGTGAGTTTGGTTTCCCTCAGCGCTATTGTCTTAAGATCTCTATTATTAGTATAATCATAAATTAGTAAATAAGTAAATTTACATAACTTTTCTTAAATTTAGTAAAATTTTAGTAGTTCCAACTTTGTTTTACTGCCTTGCAGATAAATATTTTTGTTAGGTACTCATTCATCTTTTAAGTAACCTTTCATAAAATATTTCTCAAAGTTATAAGACATGATAGAGTACAACGAGAGACTGAATGCTTCTCTGCAAGCTGAAAAGGCTTTGAAAGAAGCAATATCAAAAAAATCGCTTTCCAATGACCAAAATAACTTTGGGCTATTTTTAACAATAGGTACTTTTGTTTTTTTTTGGGTTTTGTTTATTTTTTTAGATGTATTATTTGTCAAGGAATACAATAATGCAAAAAGTTTTAACCGCAATTTATTATTTAGAAAGTTATGATAAATTTAAAATTGTGACTTGCCAGCAATTTTTACCTAGGAAAATACGACATATTTCGAGATTTTTTGTACTTGTTGGATGAGGTAGGACTGATGACGAATTAGATTTAACGACAAGATATTACTAAATTTTTAAAACGTGTGCAAACCGAAAATGTGTTTACGGCTTTTTTGGTTTTTTTATTGTTTTTGACCACGAACCAGTAAAAAGGTGGACCTAGTAATTTTCGGAGTCACACTATTGGCTACTAACATATGTATTTAAGCCAATGGTAAACCTCTAAATTGAGATGGAATTTTTTGCGTCGGAATTTTAGTCAGCCAAATGCGGCTTTATTGAAATTTATAAACTCTCTCAGTTTGTGCGGATGAAGCTAAATAATGAGTAATTTAGAAAAATAAAAGGTTGGGGAAAATGACCAATAAGTGATC
Organism: Leiobunum rupestre; assembly: GCF_980474605.1. NCBI lineage: Eukaryota > Metazoa > Arthropoda > Arachnida > Opiliones > Sclerosomatidae > Leiobunum > Leiobunum rupestre. Next base: position 19,677,414 of record NC_143390.1, on the reverse strand, counting down.
GCTTTCCGAAAATGGAACAAGTCGCCGAAGTGGGATATTCCACCAGCGTTATTAAAACCCATATCAAGCCTAGAAGAGTTAGGCCTAGGCTCAAAAGAATCTACTCGATAGACCAAGTTATTTAAGCAGGGCCGTAACCGGGGGGGGGGGGGGGTTGTCGGGCCGTGCCCACCCTGAACCGTATGGTTGTATGTACAATTTTTTATTTATTTATTTTTTCCATTGCGTGCCCCCCCCCCCTGAAATCAAATCCTGGTTACGGTGCTGTATTTAAGACGTCAGCCTACTTTCCTATGGCGAAATTTAATGAAACCAAAATTACGACTATTTTCAACTAGGCACTTTTCATGTGTGAAACCATAAGTTTATGATATAAGGCAGTGCCGTAGACAAGGGGGTGTTTCCGGGTCCAGACCCCCCCTTGGTTCTACCTTTGACTGTACTAAATGTCCACCCCCTTCTCGACCCCCATCTTCACATTCACATACTTCGACACTCCCCTTGACGAATTTCTGGCTACGCCACTGATATAAGGTATGATAGGTATCATAAACTTAAGATAAAACCAAGGGAAAAGGGGATAAAGAAGCTAGGGGGATTGAGTCCCGGACTCGTCAAATAAATTGAACAGTAGGGGTCCGAGTCCGATGGACTCTCATGCAGGGCCGTATTTCCGCCTAGGCACACCTAGGCCTACGGGCCCATCCTTAGAAGGGACCCTCCAGTGACCTTAAGTACCGTTAACGAAGGCATCAACCTATAATATCAATTTAAATTAAAATTTTAGAAATTTCTAGGTTGAGCTGCGTTGAAGATTTTGTTTTACAATTACCAAAATTTACTATATTTCTAAAAAGGGGCTCAGACTCCTTATCTGCCTAGGGGCCCAGGATCTCTAAGTCCGGCACTGCTCTCATGAAAAAAGTCACTATTTCCAAGTCTGAATTAGATGATGCACCCACTTCTGAAATGTTCTTTCGTATTTTGTATTAAAACTGATGGCGGTAGCGCTTCTTTGGCGTGCTAAGAAATCAATAAGCTTGCGAGCCTTCTCTAATACTTCCTTAGTTCTCGAAGCACTCACCAGGGGACACTTTGTCTACTCTGGAAATTTATTCGCTCAAGACACACTTTTAGTCTCCATATAAAAGAAAACAGAAAATTAACAATCAATAACACTGACTCGTAAGAAGCAATTAATTTAATAAATAAAACAAATTTAATAGTTCCTGTTAAATTACGTAGAAGCTTATAAATAAAATTTACAAATTTAAAACGCACAGAAGAAGCTTATAAATAAAATTTACAAATTTAAAATGCACAGAAGAAGCTTATAAATAATATTGACAAATTTAAACCATTTAGAAATCAAATAGACAAATTTAAGCCATTTATAAATAAAATTGACAAATTTAAACCATTTATAAATAAAATTGACAAATTTAAACCATTTATAAATAAAATTGACAAATTTAAACCATTTATAAATAAAATTGACAAATTTAAACCATTTATAAATAAAATTGACAAATTTAAACCATTTATAAATAAAATTGACAAATTTAAACCATTTATAAATAAAATTGACAAATTTAAACCATTTATAAATAAAATTGACACATTGAAACTATTAACAAATAAAATTGACAAATTGAAACTATTAACAAATAAAGTTGACAAATTGAAACCATTTATAATAAAATTGAAAAATTTATACAAAAACGAGCTCCGATGCCGGGAATCGAACCCGGGCCTTCTGGGTGAAAGCCAGATATCCTAGCCACTAGACTACATCGGATTGGCATTGATCATGAATAGGCTTTTAGAAAAGCTAATTTTGTCGGTTAAATCCTGGAGCATGCGCATTTCTGAAAAGGAAAAAATAGTAGACGAAATCCACAGTTAATTCAAATAAATTCACAACCTTTAAATACATTAAAGATATTTTTCTAATAGTCGCTTTAGAAAATTATAACATCTTATCTAAATGAAAGATAATGACGAAATAGAAAGAAATATTAGATATTTTCATATATAACAAATGGCTTATGGTATTTTTAGCTAAAAGGAAATATCGGGCTATATAAACGAATGGAAACCCTATAGTGAGTCGGAGTGGTCCGGAGTCCAAGGGAAGTTCCCCGCAAACCAGTATGGTCAATCAAATAGATATGCTTGATTAAACCCGATGGGCGAATATGACTGCTCCTTTTGCCTCTTTTGAAAATTAATTAATACTTTTAAATTAATCGCGTTTATTATTGAATTTGTATTTCACTACAAATATTTAGGTAAAGTTTTACATATTTTATCAAAATATTCTTGATGTACGCTAATTAAAATTTATCTAAATATAAATATTTTAAATTTAAGCATGTCTATTATTGACCAAATTCGAAATAACATTTATATGCATGGCACTATGGTGTTCTTGGTAAAACAGCTGTATTTACCTTTCTTTACCATAGCATGTAGATGTATTTCCCCATATGTAATTAATTTTAAAAGCAATCTTATTAAAAATGTATTTAATTATAAAAAATAATACTGCGTATAGTTTTTCATATTTTATTGGAAATCAATAATTACAGTTATGAACATATTGCGAGTATTTGCAATTAACTAATAAGGCATCCATAGTTTCAGAAATAAATTGACAACTTCATTGGAAATGTAATTATTTTTCTTAATTAAAATGTTATCTCTATCGATGATTAAATTTAAACCATTCATTTCATAAAGCTATTAAAATAACCTTTTTTAACATTCCTAATTTACATTTGCCCAATTGAGTGATAACTTCCCCAAAAATTTTCTATTTCCAGAAAATTTTATGCGAGCCATGATCTACTTAACTCTGCGCAATTTGTAATAAGATGACTAAACAGCACATTTGTCAGCATGGTTTCCTGCCAGACAATTGGGCTCTCGTAGCTTGAAGTAGGGAGTCAAAATCTAACTTTGGCGGCTTTGGCGGTTCATTCAATACTTGCGAATCTGGGAAAAATCACTTCTTTTAAACATTTCAAAAGTGTGAAACTAGCCATAAAAAATAAAGAAATGTGCTTTAGCGCAAGTAGTGAAAAGAACCAGACCACATCTATTCAGTATTTCCCCATCAAAAACTACCAAAGGTTGTCAAATTTTAAGAAAAACATACCGTAGTCGCAGTATCTTGGTTTGGACTGCTTGCCACATCCGTAACGCAAGTCTAACCTCGGAAGTTTAGGATCCTCATTACCATCTAAGACAAAAATGAAATGTTGAAGATTATTTTTATAGAGACTTCAAATAATTTCACTCACGCTCTAGCGCTTCACACGCATCACACCTGTACGCAAATGTAACAAATCCATAGTTCTCCCTAAAAAATATTTTATTGCAATAGTGATTTAGTTATGGCTGGGATAAAGTGAAAAGTCATTGCAGTTGGTATACCTGACTTCTCTGAAATGAACGCTGATTTCAATTATCTTCCCAAATTTACAAAATCTCTCGTACAAATCTTTTTTTGTGGTACCATTTGGTATGTTACCAACAAATAAAACCCGTTTCTCTTCCTGATAATTTGTAATATTTTGAATAAATTTTCAGAATTATAAAGGTAATTAATAAGAAATGTGACGACTTACAATTTGTCTCATCTTCTCTGCAGGTCCAGCTTTGTAGCTATTACTAGACCAAACTGGAGAATGAGACCTTTTTCTGTCATTTCTATTAGACTGATTTCTTTTATAGCTGTCTCTACTTCTGGACCAAGATCGAGACCTAGATCTTGACCTTGAATATGAACCAGATTTTGATCTTCTCCAAGACTTTTTAGATCTATTCCACGATGGTGATCGACTTCTGAAATATTTAAATAATATTAAAAGCTGTTGAAAAAACAAGTCCCCCCCCCCCAAATTCAATCTCACCTAGAATATGATTTTCTATGAGATAACGGAGATCTACTCTTTGAAGAGTCCCTATCAAAGCTAGAATCGCGTCTTCGCCTGCTGCCAGTTCTTTTATTAGTTCGACTCCTTTTACTGCGAGAGGAATGAGGTGACGAGGGAGAATAGCAATTTACACTAAGAGAAGAGCTCGATGTTGAAGGTGAACACGAGGAACGATGCCTTTTACGCTGGGACGTAGACATTGAGTTTGTATCTTTGCGTTTCTGTTTCATCGACCTTAGTTCATTCAATAAAATATCCTGGTGCCACAGAGTTGTAATTTTTCCGCTTTCTTTTCTAACCTAGATCAAAGAGATATCAAACAATGAAGGTACAGCTTGGAAAAATAAGTAACAGCAAAGTTATATTTACTTGACTAGATTGCAATTTGTGAAATGGCTCTGCACTAAGTCTGCCAGGAGTATCGTTGATTGCCTTCTTTATAGGATTGGGACCTTTTTCACACTTGATAATGACAACCTCATCATCTATTGCCTCTTGTTTAACCTTCAACGAGGGATCTACCCCAGAGGGTGAATTTTCAGTATTCTTCCCATCTTCACTGTCATTTTTTACTTCCACGTTGGAACAATAATTGTGATCAAAACCGGGATTCAATATTTTTGGCAGTAGCTTTGTCAATTCCAAAATCAAGGGCTGAGAAAGTTCCACCGAAGGATCTTTTCCATTATTACTACCGAGAGTGTTCTTCAAGGCAGAAAAAAGTGGTTGTAGCAGGTGGTTTCCACTATCACCTTCTTTATTAAAACTGGGTGAGACAGAAATGGATGAAGGTTGATTGGGAGACGGTGAGTCTTTTGTATCTAATTGTGGTTTCCGAGTGCTAGAAGACACTCGGTTGACTTTGAGCATAGACATCTGAGAGGAAATTTGATTTGGAGTATTTTGCCCTGATATAGTAGGTGATGGCGAACTCTTTTGAGTATTTACAGAAAAGAGACCATCTTTGGAAGGTACAACTCTAAAGGGATCCACCGGAGATTGAGAACTTGATATAGTAGGACTGCTCAGTTTGAGAAGAGGAAAATTGGGAACTGGTTTGGACAGTTTCTTGGGTGTTGAGAGAGGAGGCAGAGGTACTGGTAGACCGCTAATGATTGGAGGGATTAAGTTCTTGGAATTGCCTTTTCCACTTCTAGATGGCTTGTTGGGTGGATTCTCAGGATATGGTATTAATATTGATGTCCGAGGCAGCTGAGTTGATTCCCTTATTTTCTTCACAACAGACAACTCGGGAAGAGGATCTGGGCATTGCGAGAGGAGTAATACAACGCTCTGTATTTGTGGTTTAAGAGAAATTTGATTTTGCCCTTTACTATACCTTTTGCTTTGGGTTTTATTTTGGCACCTGACGGCAATTTACTTAACCTGCAGAAGATAAATGGATATTATCAAATAAGAATGGAACGAAGACCAAAGGTTAAAAATGAGAGTATATGTACAAGGATTCTCTTTTCTTGATAAAAATTGCTTTTTCGGCAGACATTTCGACTGGCTTTCCCAATTGTGTTAAGGTAGCTGCCACTAAAACGTAACAATCATTAATTTCAAAGAATAAAGATTTACTAAACTGCTTATAATACCCTTTTCTCCTAATTTAGGAGCATCAACTACAACAGTATCACTTTTTTGAATATCACACTTAAGCGCCGGTACAGACAATGGCGGTCGTTGCTTCTTAGGGATAACTTCTCGTAGACGAGCAGCTTCGCAGCTTGGACCATTGGTTGAACTACCCAGTTTTATGGATAAAATTTCAGCGCCTGACTTGTCATTAAGTTCTTCATCGACAGTTTCTATGTCAATTTCTTCACTACTATCCCCATCATTATCCTGCAATTCAAAATTCCAAATTAAACCCCTTAATTTTATTTTTTTTAAATACCAAGACAGGTCATACCATCAATTTTGAACTTCTCTTAACTGGAGGGCTTTTTGAAGATAACAAGGACATATTTTTTCCTCTGGCCAACAGTCTTGAAGAAAATGAAGAATTTTTGTGCTGACTCTTGGGCTTAACATCCCTAAGAATGTCTTCTTTATTAGGCCATAATTTTTGCAAAGTAGCGAAAGCATCTGTTGGTGGGGAAGTTGGTTTTGGAGTTCCAAAATCTTTGCATTCAAACACTTTTGGAGTTTCAAGCTCTTCATATTCTCCTATACAAGTATCGGACAGTCCATTTACATCAAAATCCTGGTTCAAACAAAAAGTAAAAAGGGAATGATAATTTTAACTTCCCAGAAAACAAATATAGAGAAACAAAAACCGTGATAGGCCATAAAAAGCAAGGCAAAATATTTTTAATAAAACCAATTTTTTTTTCTTCAAAGACCAATTGGTAGATTTACCCCTGACTCGACCAAGTTGCAATTGAAATATGATGGGGGAAGGAATCTTTTCATATCTAAGACGAATTCCCGCAAATATTGATCTTCTGTATCAGCCTCGGGCTTCTGTAGGGGGATTATAATAAGAGAGTGAGGGACGAAGAACTTCTCTAAATTTAGATGTTTCTTTTCGCCTAATAATGGTGGGATATACTTCAAGTGCATTTCAGACCAAATGAAGATTCCGGTGGCAAATTTAATATAATCAAGTAAAATGAAGAAAAGTAATACTCCAAGTTTCATAAACTGTCATCCCATAAACCATAGTTCTTTAGACAATGGCTTCAGAAAAGCACTATGGGTGGGTCTTACTGCAGATTAAAACTCAAATAGAATTCAAGTTCATTGTAAGCTTAAGATAAAGCTGCCATCACCATATGCACACTCAATGCAAGATATTACCTCTGTAATATTTTCTAATTCAATATCGTCATTGCCTAAAGGTAAATTAGAGAGATGGTCAAATTCATGATTGAGCATGTCAGGAATATTTAACATATTCATAAGAGAATCTTTATTCTCTACGGATTCCATGTCCAGCTAAGAAAAAGGGAAAAAGAATAATTATACACAAAAAAAATCACATATTTGGCTGACTTTGGATAAGATATATGAAGCCTAACCTGCAGCTCCGTAAGTGAATGACTGTCCAAGAAATCCGGAAAAGAGCCCAGAATATCCATATTCAAGTCAAATGAGCTAAAATGTATGAAAATGTAAACATATATATTACAAGAACAAATAACAGTTACCTTCCACTAACCAATTAAGTTATTGGTATTATCTACATTTTACAATAATCTCATGGAAATGATATTTTTATCATTTAACAATAAACGTTATCACGTACTATGACTGATATCTCTAATTCAAACAGAAGGGTAGTTAATTTTCCATTCGGAATTATTTTATACTGAAGGGATGATAAACAATAGAAATAAAAACTAAGAAAATAAAAAAGCATAATCAGTTGAGCTCAAAAAAATATTTACCTGTCTGGCTCCTTCATTTTTCAGATATAATTATGTTAATTTATAATTATAATAAGTTCATTTGAAAAGAGTAAAGCTTCTACTTGGAGTTTTGAAAGTACATGTAGAGGAAATGTACAATATTTATCCTAAAGAATTAAAAAAACACATTTACAATCATAGTGACACTTGTAACAAAGCCTTACAGCTGATTTACTTAAAATATTTAATCAAATTTAATTAGTTATGATAAAGTTTGTCAATCCAAAATGGAAGTAGTGCAGCAATATAATAGGGAAATATCACTCCGTAGCTTTGAGCATGGCCGCCATTGTGGGGGGGAAATTTTTTATCAATAGGAAAAAGCACGGGTGACGTAGTGGCACGTCATACTGTAAACTCCCTATAATTTCATTAAGGTCATATTCGTAAAGATAGGATAAATCTTGCATTCTGAGTTGGAGAATGGGTATACCCGAAAACACGAAATGCTATTAATTGCTTGGCTTTCAATAAATACGAGTAGGATAAAACATAATATTTAGGGATGATATATAATGACTATTTTATAACAACGTAATCTACTAATAAAACTCAACTTCGATAGCTTTATAAATCTGTCAGATGGGATAAAAAGGTTAAGAATTTTTCATTTCTCTAAACCTTTGCTTATTTAAAAGCATCCACGTTTTTCAGTTTCCACCTGGTCTAAAAACCATGTACATTTATCAAGAACCAATTTAGGTTACTAAGGTTATTCACCATATGGTTTACCCATGTAACTACATTTATCAAATGCACATATTAGGAAAAAAATACATTTAACATTTAAATCAAATTTCCTCTATGAAATACCTAACGAAATGTAAATTCACAAGAAAATGAAGTTTATTATTTACTACAACTACACGTGGTAGCAAGGCCTAACAATGTTTCCGGCCTCAGCAACATGGCCGGCCCATGGCCCCTGGCCAGGCCTACCTGGTTCAAACAGTAAAACTAAACCATACTACAAGATTGTTAAGCCTAACCACCTCAAATTTTAAAACATAAGCAAAGACCAATTACTTACTTTGATTTTTCCAGTTAACCAAATTTATAATATCATAATTATATTAGTGTTCTGCTTATCGTTATTATTAGAAAACTATAAAACCCTACATTTTTACAGCCGGTCACCGAAACGATAACGATACGCTACTTTGACCGCGATTTTTTTCTTCTAAGTTCTAAAAGAAAAGAAAATTTTTATATATGGCAGGGCTACCAGCCTTTCTACTTAAGTTTGTGCAGCAGGGGGAAGTTCGGGGATATTAATTAAACTTTCGATAAGCCAGTACTTTTAATAATTTATGATCCAACTAATGACCTACAGCAAACATCTCAAGTGAGTGTGAGATGGATTTTGTGGTAAAAAGTAAATTAATGCGTAAATTGGGAAGTAATTGTGTAAAATGTACCTTTAACCCAAAAATCATATTCCACATTCATAAGCATGCTGGGGACCTACTTACATAACACAACCTAAAGTTATTCTTTATGGAATAAACTTTTTTCTCTCTCTCTTTTATTACTATTAATATTTATTGATATTACTGTTCCTAATATGGCGAAAACCTAATGTTCCTATATCAATGGCAGGGATATATTTATACCTTTTTTCTTATTTTGTTCATTTTAGTTTAATTTGGTTATTTTGTTTGTACTTCGTAACTCCTCGCAACGAAGCTCGTGCACAAGCCCTGGTAGCTTTTCGAGCGTTCCTCTCTTGAATGAATAAATAAATAAAAACACTGTCCTTAGACACCACATAGACGGTAAAATAAATGGGGGTGGAATTTTAAACCGTCATTGCCACTTAAAAACTGGACACTAGCCAGGGAGCATGCGCAGATACCAACTTTTGACTGTCGCCGAGCAAGGACAGTAGATACAGGGACGAGAAAGTGTATTGGCGGCCTCTGTTGGAATATATCACCTAAAACGACCTAAACGCAAGGAGAGTTAGTTGTAAACAAAAAAATGGCGGTCACCTAATTTTAGCGGTTCTTGACGAGGCTTAAGTGTTCAAAACCAATGTGCATTTTTTTATTTACGCTCGTAGTTTTATTTTTAATTTAACATCAAAATGGTAAAAACTAACTACAATAATACTGTCCATGGTGAACCACGTCTTAACAATGGCCGCGGTTTGTTTACATCTAACTCCCCGTGAATATGAAGACGTTTAAAACCGAATTTTTTTTTCTCTGCTTTCTCGTCCCTGTATCTACTGTCCTTGGTGTATCTAAAAAGGTTCTAGCTGTACCCGAAATTATTGCTTTACCAGGTCCGGGGCTCATTCCTGGTGGCCATGCTCCATATCAAATTTTTACTATAATTAAACTCATTGATTAAACCTAGCTCAAGACGTCACCAATGTAATTTGCCTATTGATAAAAAACGGTAACTGTCATGGCGGCCACTAATAACACTAGAGCTGTGACGTTAAAATTGTTCAAAATCGTATCAGACGAAAGCACTCTATATTTGATATACGATAAAAAATGTGGATTCCTTGGCTAAAGCAGCTCGGGTACTTAGACCTAGCAATCTTTCTCACTTTTTATCTTTGTTCATGGGGTAGAAATCAGAACTTTTTATCCGTAGAATCCTGAGCTCTTTCAATTACTTTGGAACTTAACGCACTCTTATTTTTACCTCTCCCTAGGAGGGGTTATACAACCACCGTGTCTGTCTGTGGGACTGTGGGTCTTTCTGTTTTCGGTGCAAAGTGTAATCACCGCGTACGCAGTTTCTCGAGATCTCTGCGTTCGCAGTTTCTCGAAGGGTGAGCGTTAACGGATTCATTTGCGGTTTGGTGTGGATGGTGTTTTTTCGCTCACCGTCGTGACGGTTTGGTGTATTACGTTTTTGTAACGTTTAGGCGTAGGTTGTGAGTGTTGAATTTGTTGTGTTTGTGTTCTGATGGTTGTGCATGTTGAGCCTGTTGTGTTTATATGGGCGTTTTCTCTCCAACTGCTTTTTAATGAGTTTGGGACGGACCGAGTGCTGAGTGTAATGCTACCTTTCAACGTCCAATGGCAGGGTTTCCACCAGTTGTACACGGTATTCGTCTTAGTATCAATTTGCGATCGCATCGGGCGGGATTTGAACCCAAGACCTCCTGCTTGACAGGCGGACGTTCTACCACAGAACCACCGACACTTATTACGCCTTATTGAAAATTAGACCTTCAGCTTTATCGGAAGCGTATTTAATAGAGTACGAAATTTTGGTTTAATTGAAATAGAATAGAAATTGAAATTATTGCATCGAAGAAATTCTAATTTAGCGTTTCTCTATTGATTAAAAACAAATGCGCCACCCAGGTTTCGAACCCAGACCATTCAGCTTGGCAGTCGAGCACTCTACCACAGAACCACCGATAGCTGCTTAAGTTCACTGAAATTAAGACACGCATCGTAAGCATAATAGGTAATGAAGTCTTTTTTTATTAATGAATTTATGAAGGCCTAATCTGGTTTTTTTACGAATGAAATTTTAAAGGTTAAATCTTGTTTTAGCGCAGTCAGCCGAGATAAGAGGGTTAAATGGTAGAACCTGTGGGTGGTCCACTTTGTTAGTTTTTTGTTATTTATTTACGGGTATTATTAACGACCTATATATAGTTGTGTTAATTCAAAGACGATAATTTAACGTTTATTGCTTTAAGAGCTGGCGGTTAGTCAAGTGACTCTCTGTGCTTTGTTGATGGTAAGGTTTTTGCTTCTTGTAAATATATCTGGTGTGGATATTTGGATATCTACGATTTCTAACGCAGTCAATGATTTCCTGGGTGTGCGAGTCATTATATGATATTGAAAATTGGACGGCATTGGTCTTTTTCACGCGGTATGTGACACAACGTCAACTGGAAGTCTACGAGTGTTGAAATAAAATGAGCGTTAAAGATGCGGCAAGTATTTCGTAAGCGAGAAAAATACAATTACCATCTGTAGATATTTCTTTCATTAAAATTTGCTTAGTATTATATTCAACTGATAAACATGTACTGTAAAAAGGGTTAAATTCAATTGTGCATTGTTTTAGTAAGTCTAACTCGCTGTTGTAACTACTTAATTTATAATATTCTGAATAAATTAAACTCGATTGTTTCGTCTCAATTATTTAAATTAAAATTAAAATTTTATACCGGGCAGGGTTTGAACCGAGTATACGTTTTTCGTAAATAACTCTGAATTGCGGAGATATCTTTGGGGGTCGTGTCGAGAAATTAATACCACTAGGGACCATTCTTCCGAGGAGAGGTATATTTTTGTTTGCCAACTTGTTCTATAGTAAGATCCAAAACGAAAGAGTACGATTATAATGGGAGATTCTATAAAATACGGGACATCACGTGTTTATGTTATGGCGTTTTTCTTTGGGCTGCTCTCTCTGCTCCCGGAGTGCTCGGAAAGTCCTTGCGTGTCCCATTGGGCTTTCGAGAGCAGATCCCGCAGAGATTCACGTTTACCATTGGGACGTTGCTCCGCGAGAGAGTGGCTGATTTCTTGCTCTCTGTTGATCCGAGATAAGTGACGGATCAACGGATTCGGAGCAAGTTTTGTGGAAAATGGCGGCGGTCAGGGAAGAAGATTTACGAGTTATTTTGTTATTTTTAGAATCTTCATCATCAAGTTCAGAGGAGGATGATTTTTTGGAACATATTTTTAAGGATATAGCAGAACATCCGAAAATTGAGGGATTTATTAAAAATGTAGTGCATAGATTTTCAAATGAAGAAGTACATAAATTTATTACTACCTCTACTATATTGTAATGTAAATGTAGACTGTAGACTAATAAGAAAAAATTGTGGTTTAGGGATAATTTTTGATTTCCAAACAATAAAGGGCATGGTGGCCGTAGTACTATTTCTGCCGAAAATCACCTTTTGACTCATTTTTACAGCGTTCTAGGCCTAATAAAACGCGTTTGAATTCTATACAAGAAAGTTGGAGAAACAATTTTTCTCATTGGGAAAAGCGCGCCAAAAATACTGATCCGAAAAAAGTTACGTTTATCATTGGAAAAGTACTCTCGTCCGCTCTCTTAAGGATCGATGACGTCACAGGTCAATTTTTTTTTGTTCCGAACGGAAGTTGAGAGCGGTTTCGGAGCAACCCAAAGAAAAACGCCATAAGTTTTGTTGTATTGTTAAAGATAAGAGTGCGTTATATTTATTTGCGAGAGTCAATTTCTATTAAAGCGCGTGCAACAAATATACCAATTAAAGAAAGAACTATTCAGATTTCAGAGCTAGGAATCTGCAACTCTGGCTGGGCCCCAACACGGTCAACCCATTCGTTGAAGTTTCTATGTTAACCTACGAACAAAAATATCTATCGGCGTTGAGCGCTCCTAAAGGAAATTTTTTTTAGTATAGCTTTTGCATTGAATTTGAAGGCAATATAAAAACGAGCGTGGCGCTGAGCGGCAATGGGTAATAGCATTGAGTTGGGAATATTAATCTAGAGATCCAATCAAATCTGCTCCCCGCGAAACATTTTTTTGAAAATTACGAATGTGCTGTCTCCTCTAAAATCACGAGAAAACGTTATCCTATGACTCGTGGCACCATCCATTATTTTTGAAAAACAAATATTTTTACCGGAAAACGCGTCTTATTTGAACGAACCATTGAGAGATAGACGGCGCCACGGGTAGAATGATAAAGTGTTCTCGTCATTTGGGAGCAGACGGCAGTATTCTTATTTTTAAAAATCTTGTTTCGCGAAATACTGAAATCCGACGTTTTGATTGGACCTCTACATAAATATTCAACTCAATGGTTTATTGCGGGAAAATCCTTGTTCAAGGAATTTCGGTGAATGGGTTGGCCCCAAGTGTCAAAACCTATAGACATAATAATGAAATAGACTCATGATTCTAGGGGTGGTTAATACGGAAGCGACGCTAAGCAGACAACCGGCAGCTGTTCCGTATTCCTGGGGTACTACGCTACGCCTGTCGAATACACTCTTTATAGCGCCTTTATTTTACCCCTCTTACTTGCCTCCCGCTCGTCGGCCATTGACTTGGCTCCTATCGGGGAGTCTAGCATCCACTCTTTGGGTTCCCGTAATGGAGGATGGGGCTAAAAGGGGAAAATCAAACATGAACGCGCCTAGGAAAATACCGCGAAAAAGAGTGTATAGGTGAGAAAATAAAAATCATCACGTGTTCGTGTTTGTAATCTTTTAGGTACTCTGACTTGATTCGCGAATATTTCGGCTGTGAGAGGTTAGCATCACCGTTTTTTTCTATTTCATTTTCAAGAGGATGTAATTTCTTTACATTAAATAAAAAAAAATATTTAGACTATTTTTAATTGTTTTCATTTTATTGAAACCAAGCCTAAGTTGGAATGGTTTTTTGTGTGAGCATGAGCAACATTTCTCCATGGTGTGAGCCACATTTTGCCATTTACAATTTGTATATACCGTTCTAAAAAGTGATCACTACAAATGAAATCATGATTTGAAGGTGTCCAGTTTTCGCGATTTACAGCTCTTATCCATTAAGAAACTATTGTAGGTTTAGATAAGGGAAACCTAGTTTATATAAAGATTTTAAATAAAAATGAATATTTATCTTAATAATATTATAATTTAATTCTACTTTTGAAATGAAACATTTTCCGGTATTGTTTTACTTGTTGAAAATTTATTGCAATGCGTAAAAGCACAAATTTTAACCAATTTTACCAAATAAAAACAGATTTTCAGTAGAAAACCGTTTTACTACTTCTTTTTAATTAAAAAAAATCCCAAAAACTTTTGTATTTAATTAAAAAACATGTTACGTAAGCATAGAAATCTCATAGGTAACTAGAATGCTGCCGCCTACGGCTGAGCTTGACCCCAGTTCGCCTTGAACCTTCAGCCAATGAGAGGCCGTAGAGTGGTTCCGCCAAGGAGGATAATAATCCTCCTTGGATCCGTTACTATAGCGGGAGATAGGTGACTTCATTCTCTCTGGTGACATTAAATCCTTGGCAGAACCACTCTTTGAGCTCTGATTGGCTGAGATCTGGCTATCGTCTGCCACGGCGTTTGGCCCATTTGCCAGTTACACGGCAGCATTCTAGTTACATATGAGATTTCTATGTACGTAAGTCATAAACGTACTACTAGTTTTTCAAATTCACCGCTAAAATTTTTGCGTCTGATTTTAAACCCGATAAATATTCTTAAGCGTTAGATGGCGCTTTACACGGAGTACCACAGGAATACGGAACAACTGCCGGTTGTCTGCTAGTTATAATTCTTTCCATAAACTTTTGGCAAATGAAACTCCGAGTAAGCCTCAAAGTGTCTATTTCATTATTATGTCTATGTCAAAACCATTGAATTGGGAATAATACTGCTAGAATTACAATTACGATTTCGGTTGCCATGGTTACGCGGGACCTGTTCTGATAAGACTGTACGAAATTCATCTTTATAATTAGGCGGTAGCGCCATCTATATTTTGTAAAGTTATATGGCTAAAAATAAATAATTATTAGGTAACTCACCGTAACTTGAGTTAAAAAGGATCGTGTTGACAAAATAAAATTATTTTTAAACAACTTCAAAGGTTTGTTTGTTACGATAAATCATACATTTAAATTTCGCATCAGATTCGCGAAAAAATTCAATTGCAATATAGTGGCCACCACTAGAGTCAGATGCCGCCACTGTAGAACGCTAAAGTTGATAAAGTCTCCTTAAGGAACGAAATTGGTCCCGCGCCAGCCAGATTTAGTTGTACCTCTATTTATTCCCAACTCAATGGTCAAAACCATAGAGTGTTCACAACTTGAAAGCTAGCAAGGTCGATGTCGGCTAAAAACTTAAAACCTTTAGATTATAAATATCCATTGAAAAAGGTTGGAGTATTTTAATACAATTTTAAATAAATTAACTAAATATCGAGCGTAGGCTTATTTTTCGTAAAAATCCAAGCAGTATCGTGAATATTATCAACTTGGATTTAAGCCTTGTGCATTTCCACGTGGTTCAAAGCCAACCAAGAGTCCAAGACGAACCAAGTTACCAAAATGAGTCAAAACCACCCTGAAGTGTATTTTGCTCAACATCTTGCGGCCAATGATAGCAAAATTAGGTTTCGCGCTTTCAAAAAACTGAAGCTTTGGCTAAGTTCTCGTTCATTTGCCGGAAAAGATATATCAGAAGAAGAAATGTTAAAAATTTGGAAAGGACTTCATTATTGTATGTGGATGTGTGACAAACCATTAGTTCAAGAAAATCTGGCAGACAAAATAAGCAACTTGATTCAATGTTTTGGAAATACAAGTTGCGCCATTCTATTCATTGACACCTTTTTCCAAACAATCTCTAGAGAATGGTTTGGTATTGATCGGTATAGACTGGAAAAATTTATGATGTTGGTTCGTAGATTTTTGCATCAGACCTTTCAGTACTTGAAGACACACAAACTGAAGCTAAAAATCATTAACCCTGTCCTGTTGGCTTTGAGAAAAACTGTATTTAACCCAATAGATGAGAATGTTCCATCTGGACTGAAATATCACATAGTTGATGTTTATCTAGATGAGTTGGGCAAAGTTTGCGGAGAAGAGTTAACGCCTAAACAATTACGTTGGTTCGTAAGGCCGTATGCTGAATTCCTGTCGCAAAATACAGATTCCGCATTGTGTGGTGCAATTGTCAAAGACATATTTCAATATCTGGTTCGACAGGACAAAATGGAAGAGTATTCCAGTGAAGATGATACCCTACACAAGTTCAATGTTGATTTTAAAATGTTGACAAAATTGCTCATGAAAATGGCCATTCAGGAAAATATCAAAACTGAAAACCGAAATAGGCTCTATAAATTAATTGGCCAATATAAAGATATGAGCTGTGGAATTTATCCTTTGGAGAGAATAAATCCGGATGATATATTGATCCCTTCGGATATAGATGAGGAGGATGTAGATGAGGCTGCAAAAAGGTTGTTAAAAATGGGAGGCAATCAGCAAAAAGGTTTCTTTAGGGGTCACAAATCTAAGCGATTTAGAAAATAATGTATATTTTTGCGAAAATAAAATCTTTGTATTTATGAAACATTCAGAACTTTGTTATTGCAATCCTGTTGAAGTAATATTTTCACACCTTTCTTTCGGTTACTAAGCTTGGACAATGGCCTAGATTTTTCGGGTGGAACAGTGCTTTCACTTGGATAATCTCATTTCTAACTGTTGGTTCTAATCAATCCCTTTTTATTCCTTTGACAAAGAAAAATTAACATTTTTCTCCCCCTTAAATATTTTTGTTTTATCTAAAAATAAAAACTTCTTTAAAATCTTAAAATATATGACACTTGAAGAATGGCGCGCTCGGAGCAGCAGGTGATAGTGCGCCTCCGCCTGGTATTTCAAAATCTCAGTTATTTCTTTCGTGGGCTGGTTCCAATAAAGGTCGAGGCGCGGCATTTGAAGTGCTAGACCAAAATATTTCTGGCGAAACTTTGGAAAATTCCCATAATCCTTTAAGTAACTAGTTTTCTCATTTTCCCTCTTCCAAAATAAAATCCCTTTAGGTCGGGAAATTCTTAGAAAGGGATGAAATCCCTCAAAGTGGAAGCACTGTAAATGAAGAATGGGGGTTAAAAAGGAAAACTTAAGATGCACACACAGGAAAATTTTGAATAATGAGAAAATTCACGACCGAAAGCTATCGCTACGCCCTCTTTTGGTTGCCGTCGAAAAACGCAATTACGCGTATTAGAGCTTAGATCAAAGGGTTTTGATGGATGAAATAAAAGTGTTAAGAGGTTAAAGGGCCCCACCGCGTTTGAATTTGATCGGTTTAACGCGCTAGTTTTCCGAATAGAATTAGTCGTATTTGCTACCACGGGCTAAATTCGGAACGAATTTTTTAAACGCCGGTGTGGCCCTTCAATTTTTTACCTCTCCGAGGGGACTTTGTACCCTAGGAGGGGTTATACAACCACCGTGTCAGTCTGTCTGTCTGTCTGTCTGTCAGGCCTGCGATTCCCACTGTCCCTATCTAGTGGTGTGATGGGGTCACTTGAGCCTGTGGGGGACTCCATACCCGGCTCTCAAGGTCATGTGATCGGGGCGCTGGGTCACTGGAACCTCATGGGTTTTCCACACTCGTCATTCTGTGACCTACTAAGGAGGGTAGTTTGCAGTGGAAGAGGAAGCCACTCTAGTCCTCAGCTGTGCGAGGGTGGGTCTCGGGCAGCCCATGGTGTCGCCTTTTGTTGGGCCGTGATGAGGGCGTTTGTTTGCTATATGTGAGGCGGTCAAAATGGCTGTCCCACTGGCCGAACGTTGTTTCGCAAAGCGCACTTTTGTCCAGGGCTGGTTGTTTAAGGTGGCCGCTGTAGTGCTTAAGGCGGAGCAGCGGGGTACAAATACATATACTTATGTCAGGCCTGCGAACGCGTTCGTATTTTCGGGGCAAAGGGTAATCATTGCGTACGCAGTTTCTTGGATCACTGCGTACGCAGTCGAATAACCGTTTTAGCAGTTTAAAGGTTGGCAAAACCACCGTGTGACGGTAAGCATTAACGGCTAAATTTGCGATTACGTTGCGTTTGGTTGCATTTGTTTTTCGTTAACGCTCACCGTCGCGCCAGTTGTTATGGGTGGGTTCTCTCCAACTCCTTCTTATTGACTTTGCTGACCGAGTGCTAAGTGTTATGGCAACCTCTCAACGTCCAATGGCAGGGTTTCCACCAATTGTTCACGGTATTCGTCTTAAGCCCAGTTCACACTATACAATTAATTGGGCCACCTAAATGTATCCAACTAATTGTAAACAAGAAAATTGCATAGTGTGAACAGAAATAGTTGGAACCATTGTTACAATATTTCTGTTCACACTATACAATTTTCTTCCTTACAATTAATTGGATACAATAAAGTGGCCCAATTAATTGTACAGTGTGAACGGGGCTTTAGTATCAATTTGCGATCGCATCGGGCGGGTTTCAAACCCGAGACCGCCTGCTTGACAGGCGGACGTTCTACCACAGAACCACCGACGCTTATTACGCTTCATTGAAAAGTAGACCTTCAGCTTTATCGGAAGCGTATTTAATAGAGTGAAATTTTGGTTTAATTGAAATAGAGCAAGATTTCGTGTAAGATTTAAATTATTGTATCGAAGAAATTCTAATTTAGCGTTTTCTCTATTGATTAAAAACAAATGCGCCATCCAGGTTTCGAACCCAGGCCGTTCGGCTTGGCAGTCGAGCGCTCTACCACAGAACCACCGACGCTTATTACGCTTCATTGAAAATTAGACCTTCAGCGTTATCGGAAGCGTATTTAATAGAGTATGAAATTTTGGTTTAATTGAAATAGAACAAGATTTCGTGTAAGATTTAAATTATTTTAATATAATATGTATTTGGGTTTTAGGCAAAGGAAGGGTCGTATGTTATTTTTACTGATCGAGATAATGTTGTTTTTTGTCTATTCTTTGATCTTATATTTTTATCTTTGGTTTTTTGAGATTATTTTGTTTCCACGAAAACGTCCAGTTTTGGAGGAGACTTTATAGTGTGTAGGTCGTGTTGTTTAGCTTATCCGGTTTCATGATAATAACGTCGAAAATTCCTGTTTGTTAATGGTAAGGTGTCGCACTAACTATTCCGTCTACGGTCATTTATTGATATACGAGCTGTGGTTTAGTCAAGTGGCTTTCTGTGCTTTGTGAGGGTAAGTTTTTCGCTTCTTGTAAATACATTTTTTATTGGTGTGGATATTTGGACATCTACGATTCCTAATGCAGTCATTGATTTCCTGGGTATGCGAGTCATTATATGATATTGGAAATTGGATGGTATTGGTCTTTTTCATGCGGTATGTGCCACAACGTCAACAGGAAGTCTACGAGTCGTCCACTACCATCTTCATCAAGGGCGAGTGTTGAAATAAAATGAGCGTTAAAGATGCGGCAAGTATTTCGTAAGCGAGAAAAATACAAATACCCTCTGTAGATATTTCTTTCATTAAAATTTGCTTCGTATTATTTACTGATAAACTTGTTCTGTAAATAGGGTTAAATTCAATTGTGCATTGTTTTAGTAAGTCTAACTCGCTGTTGTAACTACTTAATTTATAATATTCTGAATAAATTAAACTCGGTTGTTTCATCTCAACTATTTAAATTAAAATTAAAATTTTATACCGGGCAGGGATTGAACCGAGATTACGTTTTTAGTAAATAACTCTGAATTGCGGAGATATCTTTAAAGGTCGTCTCGAGAAATTAATACCACTAGGGACCATTCTTCCGAGGAGAGGTAAATTTTGGCTTGCCAACTTGTTTTTTATAATTTTACACTGTTTTTGGGTTTCCTTAGTGGTAACACAGAGCAATCACTACGGTGACTACGCCTAGATTGTGTGTGTGTTGTTTTTTTTTGACAATAGCAGTTGCCAGTCTTGGAAATAAGGAATTTTTTTAAACTAGTCCTTAGGATTAGTGACCCCTATTGTCTACAAAAATAAACTTGTCCTTAGGACCGGTGACCCATACCATGATTTTTTTTTTATTGGTCCCATTGTAAATTATTTTTCATTGAATGTGAAATGTGGATAGGTCTAGACTCTAGAAACCATATAAATATTTATAATTCGAGAAGGCGCGAATCGTGAATCGCGCCGCGTGGTGTTTTACTTCATTATTCATTGTAACGTAATACCACTACTAAAGGTTGCTGGTAACTTCGTAAGCCCTTCATCTTACAAGTTAGTCTAGACTCTCTAGTGTGACGTTTATTGTGTTAGAAAGAAAAAAGTCGGAGTAGAAATTGGAAGAAAGCTTGAATTATTAAACTGGTCCTACGGACCAGTGACCCCCAGTATTTTAATTAAAAAACTGGTCCAACCAATTAATAAACTGGTTTTGGACCAGTGGACGTGTGTTATTTCCAAGACTGGCAGTTGCCAGTGGCGGCGCTAGGGGGTAGGCCAGGTAGGCCACTGCCTACCTGAAAATTTTGGGGGGCCCCAAAATCATCCCATAAGGGGCCCCAAATTGATCTAGAAAGGGTCTCAAAATTGTCCCAAGAGATAAAAAATTATTTATAAATAATAATGAAACAATTGTTGATAATGTATTTCGAAATTTTTGAGGTATCTCCTAGTAAATAAAACCAGTTCTGTTATATTTGGACTCGTTTTACTGTTGTTAGAGCTTTTTTGTTCGTCATGAACATCACTACTTTATTTTATTGAAGCATTTCGTTGAGAAAAGGGGAGTCCCGGGTCGGGGGCCCATTTATTTGGCTTGCCTACCCTCGCGAAAATTCCTGGCGCCGCCACTGGCAGTTGCTAGATCATAGGAGCTTGCTCAGAAAAGCTTGTCGATGCAGCGCCACCTAGACTCGTTTCATTATTTCATTGAAAATTTGGTTAACAAAAGGTAATATTTTGAAATAAGGCGCTTGGTGTAATGGCTTACCCTTCCATACACCAATTTCCAAGCTTTTGAAATTATAATCCGCATTGTGTTAAAAACTTCTATTTTTCTTTAAAGTTGGCTTTTTAATAATAGCAGCTTTATTGCTTTAGACAACGTTTAAATATACGTTACAATTTTTCCTTAAACCTTTAGTTTATAGGCCTACTAAACTATGTTGAGACGATGTATGAAGCTTATTCAGGCCTTTAGATAAATTTTCACCTTCCTGAATATCAGCTTGCTTGGGTTTATCTTCGCCGTAGAAGTTTTTCACGCGATTAGAATAAAGAAATACCACAAAGTCAAAGAAGGTTCCAACCAGAATTAGCGCGAATGAGGCGCCATGCAAATAGTTTCTCAGTTTATCAGTGTCGTAGACCCAACAGTTGCCTTGTTTGCCACATTTCTCTTCCCAAACCAAGCAGGTAGAGTCCGCGATTGCTCCGAATACCATGGGATACGGAATGAAAGCTGAAATAATACCAGCGATCAATTACTCTAGGTGTGTGCGTAAAAGATAGGGAAGGTGTTCACTTACCAAAAGCGCTAAGTAAAGCGCTTAATCCACCTAGTGCCAAGTTCTTATCTTTTGGATCAACTGCCCTGTTAAAAATGGTGTACACGCGAATATTACGCTTTCCTACTTTTCTAAGATTGCGTTCCTAAAATTCGTACCTGAGGGTAATTAGCGTTCCTCCAACCCTCCCGGTTGAACCGATCATTTTGCTGATACTCATCATTAAGATATAAGCCAAGAAATATTTGCATTCGAAGGGACACAAGCCCGCTGGGAGATTTACTGGCTTGTCTTTTTCGAACTCTCCCTTTTCGGAGGTCATCACGCATTGACAATTGTTAAAAATCTGTTTCGCAAAGTTTTCGTTAAATATCTTATTTATAAGACAACTTATTAGTAAAAGAGCCCATGACAAAATAAACATGTGATAAGGTACACGATGGGCCAAGGTATTTTTTAATTAAGTTAGTGATTTGTAACAAAGAACTGTTTGTCTTACGGGTCAAAATGGGGGCTTTCGGGAAATACGAACCACGTGTATAAGACAAAATTACTTTTTTAATCTTATACGCCTCTTGGTTCAGATTTGAAGGTTAATTTAGTATATTTGGTAAGAGCACGTTGAGACCAATCGAATGATACCAATATCAGGTCATATCAATTTTCAAGGTCACCGGAAGTGACATCACGTGGTTCGTATTTCCGGAAGGCCCCCGTAAGACAAGTTCTTTGTTACAAATCACTAACCTAATTAAAAAAATACCTTGACCCATCGTGTACCTTATCACATGCTTATTTTGTCATTGGCTCGTGGACTATATTACTCACTGTTCCATTATCATTTCGTTCGAACTGGTCACACCCTTCGACAAAAAAATATTTAATATAGTAAACGTGGTTTTTGAATAATTAGTTTCTACTGACCAGCGTGACACGGAGAAAAGAATATGGTTTTTGAATCGGGTCCGCAGACAGGCTGGAAGACCTTTCGCGTACATTCGCATCGCTGGTTGCAACCATTCTCGAGGTCTAAACTAAATGTTGAGGCAATCATTTTAAAACACTTGTTCCAAATTACATATGACCAAGATCAGTCTTTTCCGGAAACGTACGTTTTGGAAACTTCGTCTGGTGTTCCAGAAATTGTGATCTGTGGACATGGCAAAAATAACGCGGACATCATGGCCATCAAGCTAGTTCAAAACATAAATTGAAAAATATTTGGTCCGAGTGCGTACAAAGAATTTGCATAATAGTATAAGAGTTTTACCTAAAAAATGATATTGCTACCATGTATCCCGTCAGAACTCTGGGTCTCGGTCGAAAGCGGCTAATAACTACTCCTCCGGCCATAATTCCTATTATCATGGTTACGATACTTGTTGATCCTAAGTTCAAAGACATACGACGAGTTAAACGTAAATGGGCGTCGAAAAACTCGAAAAAATTACGTTTGAGCTTTAAACTTCTTACCAGAAAAGAAACTTGCCCCAGAAGCCGATTGCTTGTAGTGATGTTCCATGTATCTGGGCATCAAGACGAAGTACCCCATATATCCGTTTACGTGAAATATTATGGCTACAGTATGGAAGACCCAAACTCTATTCCTAAGCAAACGCATAAACGCTTTTGGCATTTCTGTAGAATGAGCGAAATATTGTAAAAGGACTGTCGAATAGCGAAATTTGTATTTGTTTCTAAGAAACCTTTAAGTTTGGGCATCTTATCCGGATCTTCAGCCGAGGAATTTTCCGGGGCACTTCCCGGAAGTCGTCTTGGAAAAAGAAACATGGGTATACTGAAAATGAGCAAGAGAACGCCGAGAAGGACAAATCCAATCCACCAAGCTCCGACCCATCTCGGATCTTCCATAGTTAGTCCGTGTTCGTCTAAACAAAGGGGAACGTAAGTACAAATAATAAATATAGAAGAAAATAAGTTACTTACAAAATGGATTTTCGTATTGTCTTAGACAGAACGAAGCTAGCATATACCCAAAAGAAGGTCCCAACAATCGTAGGGCCATTTGAGTACCTTCGTAATTAGAGTAACTCTTCAATAGATGGTATCGTAGCGGTATGCTTAAAAATCATGTAGTACTTACTGAAATAGATTGGAGAATTCTTCTTTCTGACGCTGTCGTCGATATAAGCCGTTCCTACCGTGTAGTAAGCCGTATATCCAAAACCTACCAATAGGTTTCCGATGAACAGTAAGACCACAGCCGTTCGAGTTTCGCTGGCGTCAGCTTCGCACACGTCGTCTTTGGGCACCGCGTCACACATCCTGTACGTAGTGCTGTTATTGTCGATATTTTTATTGAGTAAATGCAACGCTGGGCCGTAGATGAAGTAAGGCGAGGCTGATACGAAGGAAGCCAAAGCAACAATCGTCATTCCAAGGGCTATGGCTCGTGGCCGATGGACATGGGGCCCGTAGTAGCCTACTACAACGCTAATCAGAATCGAGCTCAGGTTGTCAGCCATGAGAATTATGCCGCTAACCCTGCTGTCGAAAGCGTAACGCTTTTCCAGGGAGCTTAAAACCCCAATGGTGTAGGAAAAAGTGGCGCCTTCCACGATGCCCAGAATGCAAAATATTACCAAAAACACTTTGGCGTTGGCCAAACGCTGTATAAAACGGGGTTTGAAACTTCCAATTCCGCAAACGAATTCTTCTGGAATTTCGACCACTTCCCCATCATTTTCTTCATTGTTCGGTATTGGAGTGAATGTCCACGCGGCGTTCGAATTGGACCTTTGTTTAGCCATGTTTTGTAATGGATTTCTTTTTTAATTGAAATCAAATCAGAAGCGACAAGTCATGTTCGATGGATCGGGATTAAAAGTAAACCGCGGAAAAGAATGGCCGGAAACTTTCTAAAAATTCAATTTGTGAGAAAGTAGATTTGGTCCTTTATCGATTAGTTTCACGTATTTGGGTTCGAAGTTGGGAGGATAGGTGGGGGAAGTAGCGACAAGAATCCAATTCGCTAACAATTCAAGAGGTTCGATAACGGAGTTCAAGTATTTCGGTCAAAGAACTGTCTCGGAAAAACGTAGAATCTGACGGAGTCTCGAGTTTTACGTAAAAGGGATTGGAAGGTGACGAGTCAATTTGGGAAAGTTCTAATCTGGAGCCATTCAAAATGAAAGAGTGGGCTTGCAAAGACAAAGGCTGAAAGGGGGAGTGAAAATAATTATTATGGGGGTGGAAGATAAGGAGACAAATTCGCCATTGAAGTACCGCGTTGTAAATAAGCCGAGTAAATATTGTCGTCGCCTACTGAGCGGCGTCTCTTTCATATAACCAAAAGACGCCAATAGAACCACAATCATAACTTACGTAATTTATTTATTTCCAAAAAATTTGACTTTGACCTATAAATGTCTAACACGACCGGCGTAAAACAGAGTGGTCGTTTCAAGATCTACCACAGTGGGCGTCAATTACTGAGAAAAATCCTCGGTTTAGCGCGGGATTGAAGAAGCCGCCTTGTCAAGTCTCTCTCCCACGCGTATCGTTTAAGGGTTATTTACAAGATTCATCGGCGAAATGCGATATCAAATACCGGAACTGAGTTTATTGTAAGAATTGCCCAAGGTCAGCGGCGATTTCGAGTAGAGGTCCACCTCGTCTTCGTCATTGGCGACCTTACTATAGTTCACGGACACCGCCGGTTCGGGTTCCGCCTGAGGGACGTCGTCGTAGAAGTCCTTTAACCTATCGCTTAAGAGGAACACCACGATATCGAATAAAGTTCCCACCGCCATGAAAGCCACGCAACCACCGTGCATAATGTAACGCAGTTTGTCAACATCGTACAACCAACAATTTCCCGTCGATCCGCAACTTTCTTCCCAAACGATACAAGCCGAATCGGCCATGGCGCCGAAAATCAACGGATGAGGAATAAACGCTAAACGAATAAAAGAACCAACCATTCGTTTTTTACGAGGTTTTTCCAAACGTTATTCGCTTATATACTTACCAAAAGCGGATATTAGGCAACCGATTCCGCCGAGAGCCAAGGTTTTGTCTTTCCGGTCGATACATCTCAAGGTTATCAGCATATTACCGACTCGTCCAGAGGCCGAAATCAACTTGGCAACGGCCAAAACCAATATGTAAGAGATAAACATATTGCAGTCGAATGGGCACAAACCTTCGGTCAGCTGTCCAGTGTCTTCGTGGCTCAGGGAACAACCGCATCCTTCGAATACCTTCGAAAAGAGTTTACCAAATTCCACAGACTTCTTGTGACTTATAAGGGGGGTTGGTCTTCAAGAATTAATTTTTCCGAAAGCCAGGACCTGTAAGTTACTGTTTATATAGTGCTTGTTAAAATAATGGAAACTTTTCACCTGGACGGTATGCAACAAATGTTCCCTTTTAAGCACAAAGCTTTTTTTTGACATATTAAGGTGAAAAGTTTCCATTATTTCAACAAGCCCTATATAAACAGTAACTTTCAGGGTCTGGCTCTCGAAAATATTACTTCTTGGCGATTTCCTTGAAGGATGTTTTATGTAAGCGCCTAATGTCAATTAAATTATCTACCACGTAAACACCTAGGCTCGAGACTTATTAGGGTCCTCCTAGCCTCGTTCCAGGCTACCTTTGGGGGGCCTATTGGTTGATCCGACACTGCTTACAACGAACCATCGCATATAGATGATAACTTACAATGTGTTAGTATAATACTAATAGATATTGTCCGATTTAATAGGTCACTCTTTAGTAGGGCAGGGAAGAACATGCTCATTGAGAATCTAATCAGCTACGCTAATACCCAAGGCACCACCATAGACCCAAGCCAGCTTGGGACTTTTAAATGTCATTATTTTAGGTACCATGCAAGCTAACACCTTCCTACACCTACTCTGATGTGACAATTCAGAGCTTACTAATGACGCAATTGGAAATCGATGGAGTTTTAAGAATGGTTAGAAGAAATCATACTAAGGCGAATTCACCCGGTATAAAAACCAGACGCTTGATGTGGTCGTATAAATCATATCTACAGTGAGGTAATAGGTTCAAATCTAAGGTATTTTCGTAGTAAGGAACGTCTAGAGCGGACCTGGGTCCAAATAGAGTCGTTATTACTGGAGTAAACTTAACCTTTAAAGAGAAAAACTTGGGTAATTCTACAGATTTCCCCATTTTTATCGAGCCTGTTCGTAATCTTGTACGCGATGTTTTTTTATTGGCCTCCTAACCATTCCGAATAACTCGTGAAAACATGAACTGATCCAAAAGTTGTAGGGAGAGGCGTACACCCTTACAAATTTATCTCTTACCTGTTGAGTGAGATTAGGTTTAGTAATGGCCGTAGTACATCCGGCGTGACAAGGCGAAAAAAAATTGGTGCCGGACCCAGTAGCGCAAACTGGTTGAAAGACATTCGCGTGACATCCACAATTTTCGTTACATTGATTAATCAATTGCAAACTACGAAAAAAAACTAGTGTAAATACTCGGATAAATAACGTGGTTAAAATCGCCTAGCGAACCTTCCAGTGGGTAAAGGAGGATGGGCCATCTTCGCGGGAGGGCAAGCGAAAAACATGACGATCAAAAATGTGGCCATGCTAACGACGTGAACGAACACCATGTAAGCCGTCAAGAATCGGGGTTTCGGCTTGAAGCGCCGGATGACCAGTCCTCCGAAAAAGAGACCTATGAGCATGGACATGATGCTGGTGGAACCGGACAGGATGCTGGCGTCCGAGGCAGTTTTGCGAAAGTGGGCTTCCATAAATCGAGGCATTAATATGAAGTATCCCAGGATTCCGTTCAAATGGAAAACCAGGCTGAGAGTGTGACAGACGTAGATTGCGTTCTTCATCAACCTCTTCAAACTTTTCGGCATGTCCTTCAATTTGGGCAATTTTTTAGAATCGTCATCCCCGCGTTCTTTTATCGGCGCTGATCTCAAACGTCGTGGAAAGAAGAACATGGGTATGCTAAAGACTAGCGTGAAGAGGCCCAACATCACAAAACCAAGCCACCAGGCTCCAACCCATCGTGGGTCCGTGTCCGGAATGTTAGGAGACACTAGAAAAACCAACGTTATTATCACCACTAAGTGAAACGCCTTGGACAAATAAACTACTGGAACTGAATTATAAATCGCCAAACATTTCCACCAAAATACCAAGCGTACGCGTAAAAAGATTAGTTGTTAAGTTAAAGGTAATATTTTGCCTACATGTTCATATTTTGGTGGAAATCTACAAGTGACCGCGGCGCTGCTTTGAAAGAACAAAGCGCGTAATCTAGATTCGGGTCCAGTAGAGTATTTTCCCAAGTTGTAACCTTACAAGACGGATCTTCAAATTTTCGAAGACAAAACGATGACAAGGCAAAACCCAAAGCGGGACCCACTAATCGGATGGCCATCGTTAAAGCTGCTCAAAAACGATGTATAGTTATTACCCTTTTTTTTTTAAATTTCAAATTTAAATTTGGACTTGGTCGAACTTACAGAAGTATTGCGGTGAATTTTCCTTCTTGACATTATCGTCCAAGTACGCTATGCCGGCCGTGTAATAAGCGCTTCCACCGAATCCGCTCAAGAAACTTCCCGCGAAGAAGAGGGACACCGCGGTCAGCGTGGCGAAATGACCGCTTCGATCGGTCTCGCAATTCAAGTCGGCCAAAGAATCCTCGCCGTGGCACAGAGTCGAATTTTGTTTCCCCATTTCCTTGTTAAGCAAATGAAGTCCAGGGCCGAACATAAAGTACGGGCTGGCGGACAAGAAACAGCTGATGACCACGACTAACATACCTACAAAATTGAGGACAATCACCAAACGCGCTTTTTAACCTTCAAATTTTAAATAAACGCGAAGACTCTACCGAATCCAATGATACGTGGACGATGAGCTTGGCCACCGTAGTAGCCTATCAGGATGCTGGTAAAAATTGGACTTAAGTTGTCGGCTATCAAGATCAACCCGCTGGCTTTACTGTCGAAGGCGAATCTCTTCTCGATAGTCGATACGATACCCACGGTATAGGTGAAATAGGCACCTTGCAGAATTCCCAAGGCGCAGTAGACGATCAGGAACATCTTGGGGTTGGCCAAAGATTGGAGCCATCGTCCCTTGAAAGGTCCGAAGCCACAAACGACATCCTGGTCGTCGAGACTTTGAAACTCATCGTCTTTCCACGATTTACCCTTAACCACGGACACCATCTTCAATAATATGAAAACTCCCAAAATTCACGCGGATTTCAAAATAATCAAATTCTCATTTCGCCCAACGATTATTATTTCAACAAAACAGATTTCAGACAAGAAATATGGTTTTGTTTGTTTCTCAATAGCAGTTTTCGAATAATGTCGCCCGTTGGGAAATGTCTTACGTAAAGCTTTCGAGTTATTGATCAAAGAAAATCGTGATAAGGACTCAAAAAATGGAGAGGTTTCGTTGAAAATCTTCGATTAGATAACTATTGGCAAAAACTGTCATTTAAAAATAGGACTATCGTTCACAGATTATGGCCTTATCAATGGAGAATACACGGTAGCAATGAATCTTACTTGAGATTTCTCTTCATCCTAATTTATGTAATTATACCATGGACCGTAAGATTGAAATCTCCCCAGCTTCAATTCAATTCCCCTAAGTTTTCCCAGCACCCAAATGGTCCAATCAAGAATGAGTAAGTTGAGATGATTTCTAGCGTCGACCTCAATCCACCTCACAGTAAGCTCCAACTCACTAAAACAATGAAATCAGCCCTGTATATCAATGGTTAACTAAAACTGACATCTTCAGACGCGATTGAGGCCCCCCCCGGTGGCGTTTTTACTTCCCCCCCTCACGTGCCCGCCAACATTCTCATAAGTCATTATCCCCAAGTATAAATACATTCTTAATCAAATACATCAATTAAATCGGTTAAATATTTAATCTTGTAGAAAATCAAAAATTATTTAATTTAAATAGTTTTATGTAAGCTTAAATCAATTAAATGACGTTAAACTCTTCGAGTAATAAACGTTTCAGGTTTTATTCATGAACCAGTCTTTTAGATATTATAATGGAGATTTTTTCTTTTGTAAGTTGTTTCCTTTTATTTTATTATTACATATAGCACCAAATATTTTCTTTTTGTGTTGTTGAACGCTTATTCCTCTTTATATCATAAATAAAATATTTTATCGTTTTTGTTTATTTTGTCACTAAACAATACTTTTAAAACTATAGACAACGTCTTGTTCGTGTATATGACGTCCGCTTATAACGTCATATTACTAAGCATCTCGTCTTAAAGAGCGTCAAAAGTCAATAACGACTAATTTTAGTGTGGAACGGAATACAATGTACAAAAGGATAACATTTTTTTATACCTTTTTTTCTGGGGCACAAAAAATACTTAACTCGGACAAAATTCCGACTTTTTTATTAATAACTAATAGTAGTGTAGGGGGGGGGGCGGGCGAACGAGAGGTAAACATTTAAAATATGAGACCTCGAAATTAGTGTGACATCTTTGCTTTTTTCTCAACGTGAAATAATGCTATTTACACAATGAACTACGAAAGGTTTCATCTTTCTATTTTGTACAAGAAACCATTCACTCTTTCTAAAATTTCCCACCGATTTAGGAAATTTTTCTCAGGCGAAAGCCTTTAATAATATCGTTTCTTGATTTACGATTTAAACAAAACAAAAAACGCCAGTAATGAAGAGAGTAAAGAAAAATATAAACATTCACCCGAATGGTGTCAGGTTTAGAAAGGGTTCACGTACAACGACATTCTTTGTCAACAATGGCAGTAACAAAAACAGCCAAATCCGAATTTGGCTCACTACATTAAGATTACTAAAACAGTCTTGTCCTCAAAATGAGGATATGATGAACTTCAAAATTATAAGAATAACCTTGAAAAGTACCAGTTTCCAAGTGACCTTCAACATTATAAAAATAACCTTGAAAACTACCAGTTTCCAGGTGACCTTCAACATTATAAAAATAACCTTGAAAAATGAAAACTACCCTTTTCCGGGTGACCTTCAAAATTATAAAAATAACCTTGAAAACTACCCTACTATTCTTTACTTGTCAACTAGCAAATCTTTTTCGTGTGACCTCCAAATAACCTTGAAAGCCAAAACAGACGTTTGCGAATAAGGACCTCTAAGATGTCCTAACTAACGTTGCTACCGACTTAAAAAACCTAACAATTCTAACGCAGATACCGACTTTGAAACCTAACAACCAAACGGCCAACTGAAAATGCGTGTTTTGTTTTTCAATTAAAACATATTAACCCGTTATAGTAATCCCAACGAAAGGGGATTTATTTAATTTTTAATAATGGCAGTAAATTTTTTAAATATTTAATATTAAATACAATCGCAAATATGGCAGTATCATAAAACCTATATACGAATATGTTTGTAAAACTTAATTTTCTTTCTAAATATTTGGGTTTCCATTATTTTATTTTTACTGTTTTCGTTAATTTGAAAATTATAACTTATATTATACGATATATTTTTATTAAAAAAAGGATTATTTCTTATTTCGAGTAGTTTAAAAAATATTTTATATCTTTATTTTTTTTCAGTAAAAATACGCGTTGTTATCATTATCTTAAAATCTGTCGAAGGGGTCGAGAATAAATTTCGATTTTCAAAATGAAAAATATTTCTTTCATCCTCGCTTAAAGCTTATATATATATAAAATAACAGATCTATCCAACGAAATGGGGTTTCTTTTTTAAAAAGTGTGTAAGAACAATCGTAACAGAGAGAATCTCGCGAAAAAGTGCCTTTTCTTAAAACGAAAACGTAAAACGCTACTTTCGCACGACGATAATATATTCCCGAATATATTTCATTTTTTTTTTATAAGAAGTACTGTACTTTTTTTTATATATAATACACCGGGAGGAACAGACATTTAAAAAACAAAATTTGAGAAAGCGGTTTCTCAAATATCGAATAATTCGAAATCGCGAGATTCCTACCTAGTGGAATGTCAAAGACGTGGCATTCCTGACCGTTTTTTACCATTCGTTATGTTTTTGACACTTATGAAACAACAATTGGATCTTTTTTAGCATGTCGGTGACTATGCGAAAAATTTGATTTTGTTTTCACGTATAGAGCTGACGGTGGTGGTTAAACGCTTCCGTTTTTTTGCATTGTATAGCCAATGGGAAAATAGCGCCAACCAAAATCTTCCGGAAGAAACCAAATCGGGTTGTCTTCTTTATATTCGTATATTAAAATATTTTATCGCCAGTTTTAATAACTTTATACACATCTTTTTTTCCCTGTATTTTAATTTTTTTTTTTTTTTACTTTTTAAAGAAATGCAGCCGCTCGTAAGGGACGGAGTGTTTTTTAAAAAGGATAGCGTATTTTGGAGGGAGGGAGGGGAGCCGTGGAGTAAAGAGTTTTGGAAGAACCGACGCTCCTTCCAAAACCATTTTAGATTTTGTTTTGGTCAGGGTACAAAGAGAAATACACCAACAAACATCGATACTATCTTACTTTCGAGCGTCACCCCAATCATCGTAGCTCGAAGGACACCGACAGTCCTTACGGCGCTTCGTTACCTCGGATGCGAGCTAAACGACATGACGTTTTCACACTGTCGTCTCGAAATTGTCCAGTTCTTCGTTGATGGGTCGCGATTCTTCGCGTTTGACCGGGTCCTCGTCAACGTGGAAAGAGATATTGCTGGACTTGTACCAGATGATGGCGTCCACCACGAAGGCGGCCAGCATGATGACGGCCGTCACGCCGTGGAAGACCATGCGGAAACGGACCGGGTCGTAGATTCGACACGCCCCTGGTTTACCGCAATTGTCTTCCCAAAAGAGACACGCCGAATCTACGATAGCGCCGTAGATGATGGGGCAAGGCACATTACCTACGGAGACAAATTAAGTTAAAACATCGCTTATAATTGATCACCGCGACAATTACTTACCAAATAAACCAATGGCGAAAGAAATCAGACCCAAAGCCATCGCTTTGTCTTGAGGATCGACGCACCTGATGGGGTAAAATTAGTCGAGTTTCCCACTTGATTGATTTAAAGAAGGAAAGCGTTACCTTAAGGTGAGCAGCATGGAACCGACTTCGGAGGTAGAATGAATCAGGACAAATAACGAAAAGATGATGGTGTACCACACCAAGTTACCGCATTCTAATGGACAGTAGCCATTGATAGCCGTGGTAGTTGGTTCTAGACAAAGGCACTCGCTAAAGGTGTACTGAAAGCGGTCAAAGAACTAAGTTAAAAAGGGTCCTTTAGTATACACGATTATATGACGGTGGTACCTGCTTATTGGCACTGCCATCAACTTTGGTGCAGCCGGCTAAACAAGGCGACAAGTAGGTGACTCCGTCGCTGGTGCAGACGGGAGAGAATTCGCCCACTTTACAGTGACACGTTCCATTACAGTAGTCGTTGACAGGACGGACTGAATCGCTGGAATGAAACGAAATGGTCAGAGAAGCGAGTTCACGGAGTGGACACTTTGATGACACAAACCTGGTTGTATTTAAACCAACGTAGTTGTTTAAGGGACATCCAACCCACATGAGGATAATCATGCCGATGGCGTAGAGAAGGGCGCAAAGGGCGATCCAACGAGCCACAAATCGGGCGTTGGGTTTGAAACTTCTCATGAAGACACCGCTGGCGAAAATGCCCACTCCCATCACCAAAATTCCTGCCATTCCTACGAAAAAACCAAAAAGATAACATTTCTTACAAAATAGATTACGAGTAAGGTTAGTTTATGGAAATACATTTAAATTTCAGACATTTCAACCCTCCCCTCCGTCGCGGCATTTAAGACATCTCAGACAATCACCTTGTTTGCATTTCGAAATTACGCGTTAGACGCGAGTAAGAGGCTACGTTACCGGTTCGTGTGGCGGCATTAATTAGTTCGAGAATAGCGTAATAACGGTAGACCAGCAGCGAGACTGGCGGTTTTTGACGGTACTACTCGGGTAGACTGAAAATTGTTGGCAAGCATACGCTTAATAAACGCTTTGTAAAGGAAAAAAATAAAGTTTGGCCGGTCATAATAAATCAACAATGGCTAGACCAAATGCCAGACTGCTAGATGGGGGGATACATGGGGGTTGGAATAGCCGG
This sequence comes from Leiobunum rupestre, assembly GCF_980474605.1. Lineage (NCBI taxonomy): Eukaryota > Metazoa > Arthropoda > Arachnida > Opiliones > Sclerosomatidae > Leiobunum > Leiobunum rupestre. Next base: position 19,643,935 of record NC_143390.1, on the reverse strand, counting down.
CGATCTACACGAACGGGTCGGGACGAGAAGATGCCAGCTTTGGAGAAATATCCCGCGTCTCCTTGGCGACGAGACGACCAACACGCGCGAAAATAAGACAGAAGATACCATATTCATATTGGTACTCTCCGCAATAACGACGCCACATAATGGATAAGCTACGTTTAAAGATAATTTTCTAAAGGAATACCTTTAACATAATTTCGAGGGCTAACCACTCTTAGAAAGTCTGTACACCGGATTACGCTTAGATTAGCACTACCAAAGGCAGGGACTTCAAAGATTACGCGTAATCCCATTAGTACAGTCAAAGGTACGGCTCTGTACACCGATTACGCGGAGTGATCAGTCCCTCGCATAATTTGATCATATTTTATCAGGAAATTATATACGTATAGACTTGGACATTAAGGATGGTTCTCAAAGAAACGGGCGTGGTTTAAAAACGAGATTTTCCGTCGCGATGGCGGCAAGTCAATGATTTTGATAATACGCGCGACGTCTTACAGCACGGTGTCAATGTGGATTTTAGCTATTTAACGATATAGTCAGGTCGATGGTTGACTACGAGCGAACTTTATAGCGGTACAAATAGCGTGGATGTCTTACCAGAGATCATGTTAGCTTTGGCAGCTGTAAGTTGAAACTGGCTCTCTAGGTACTTGGGTAGAAAGGTGTATAGTCCAGCTATGGGTAATATATGAAGTACGCTGCTGGCAGTTCGGCACAACAGAATGTCGTTCTTCAGTAAACGACGCATGGCTGCCGGGAAATCTGTCGAAGAAGGACAAAGATCGGTATTAGTTTAAGCGGCTCCGATTGGGTGGTGCCTCGAAGGGAAGAGTACCTTTTAAAATAGGTTTCTTGTTATTCCTCCGCCGTATTTGTTTCCGTTTGGCAATTAGAATATGGTCGGCGTTCGCGACCTTGACCAGGGCTCCAGGAACATTACCATTGACCAGAAGTTTGTCGGCCTCCGGCGGTTTAATCAAACTGTCAGTCAGAGGTCCGTTGCCGAGCAAGTGTTGCGGGGGGAGAGGAGGGCCCAAGGCGTGGGGGCCCCCGCACTGATGTAGAGGAGATTGGCACCTGGAGTCCGGCTGAGTGGGCAGATTCCTCGGAAAGGCCATCATGGGGAACGCCGTCAAGATTAGAGCCGCTCCCACGATGAACACTCCCAGCCACCAAGCGCCGATCCACTGAGGATTGTCAGTGGTCAAACCCAAAGGGACGTCTTCTGGATCGGCGAGCAAAGTCGTAAGCAAAGTTTAGTTGTAACAACCTTACTAAAAGGAAATATAATTCGACTTACCGAAAGGGAAGTTAACGTAGACCCCGGTACAGAAAGAGCCCAAGAGGAAGCCGAAAACTGGTCCGAATATTCGAACTCCGATGGTAATACCTGAGCGAGTGAGAGCGTTAAGAGCGTTAAGTGGTTGGAACCTATCATCGCGTAAGATTCCGGGGCTTACCGAAATAGAGAGGAGATTCTCTGGTAGCGACGTTGTCGTCGATGTACGGAATTCCCAGCGTGTTGACGGTGGTAGCTCCGATTCCGATGAAGAGTAAGGAGATGAAGAAAACCGCCAGCACCGTGTGCGTGATTTGGCCCTGTTGATTGGGCTTGCCCGTGGCGTCGCAATTCCTCCGAGAGCGAAGCGCGTTGGCCTCCGGGTTGGCAGCCCGTTCCTTGGCGTCGCTCTCGTTGTCCCAAGGCGACGAGCCGTTCCATCGATGGGCCAAAGACTCGTTGAAGAGCGCGTCCGCGTTTTTGGCGAAGAAGGAAGGAGCTTCTTTCTCGTCTTCTTCGCGATGGCACAATTTCGACTCCAAGTCGATCAACGTCATGTTTTCGTGTCCGCCGGCTCTGGCCGACGCCGGCAAGAGGACCTCGCCCCCCAAAAAGAAATGAGGCGTGGAGCAAAGGATGGAAGCGAACGCGAATACCAGCATTCCACACGCGATCCACCTGGGCCGGTGACCCTGCCCCCCGTAATAAGTCAGTAACAAGGCGCCGCCGATTTGCCCGATCTCGGTGGCCGACATGATGATGCCCGTCGTCTTGCTCTGGATCTGATACAACTTCTCGATCGTCGTCAAGACGCTGACGAAATACGTATAGTACATTCCCTGTTGATCCCGTCATCCGCGAAAATGATACGAAAGACGGTCGAATTAGTTTCGAAAAAGAAATCGATAAAAAGCCGAGGTTAGAGAAGAAACACTGACCTGAAGGACGCTAGTCAAACAGAAAACGGCCAAGAAGGCCTTTTTGTTGGCGAAAGGTTGAAGCCACTTGGGTCGAATGGACCACAAGCCGCAAACGTAGTCGTTCTCGTCTTCGTCGTCGTCGTCCTCGTAGAACGGACACTGGCGGTCGACGACGGCCACGCGGGAATGGTGCTCGCAACACAGCGGAACGGTGCAGTCTTCCCGCGCGATCGGTGGCAAGATTTCCCCCGAAGGAGCCCAACCGTCCCCACCCAAATTATGAGTCTTGTCTAAGACGGGCGCCGTCGTTATAAGTCCGTTGCCGCCGTTGACCGCTGGTAGCGTCGTGGGCGGGCAGCCGTTCGTTCCGCCACCGCCATTCTTAAGTTCCCCGTTAATCTCGCCCGTTTTGGCGAACACTCCGTTTTTAACGTCCTCCTTGGGTAAGCCGTTCGTGCCCGGTATCCGACGCTGCAGTCCGCCGTTGCTGACGACGCCCGGATGACCGTGCCACGGGTCGATGGGCGACTCCATGGCCCAAATGTCGCCTTTCGCTTTCCTGCGGACGAGAACCAAAAGAACGAATGTATTAGCGATATCATTGGCGTACACCCGCGCGACTCCGCGAGTAAACCTTTTACCCAAAAATGCTAAAAACGAAAACGTCCCATCTCGCGAGAAGAAAGAATCGAAGGGGAAAAAAGAGTCGGTTCAAAGTTGTTTACCTTGTAAATAAAACTAGTACGATAAAAAAACCCCCAGCGCGCGGCAAATACGGGCAGGCGTCTTACTTAAATTGAGTGATTACTAGCGTTCTCGGTGACTAGTAAAGCAATTTCTTTCCCATCGGGATCGCGCGGGGAGGATTGGCGGAGGGAAGCCCGATGTAGCTCATCGACTTCAATCATCCCCGGATCCATTTCGCAACCGCCGATACAAAAAAGACATTAGCCCGGACAACCAAAGCCGTACTACGTAGTAACCAACCGCGGAATCCTTACCACCTTAATTAACGACCAATTACGATTAGTAATTTTCCTTATTAGAATTTTAGTATTCGTCGCTTAACTCGAACATTTTCAAAACCACCAAATGACGCGATAAATTTTGAAGTAATCCGAAATATTTTGGTCTACCAGACACGGACTTTTAGGCATCTCGACGAGTCAGGTTGTAATAATGGAGTATTAAAAAAAGCCGGTGAATAAAAAAACACGTCCGTAAGTTTTAAAAGACTACGTGCCCGGTTGAGAGGTAGGCAGCGAAAAATAAAAAGGGATGATTATGTCATAAACATAATAAAGCTTGGCACTAGCGCGCGGGCAGGAGGGTGGGATCAGAAGGACCTTTATTTCAAGATCACGTTCCTGCTAAAAAGAGAGAGAAATAATATCCGTCAATTACCCCTTTTCTGGGAGTCATTCCTGTAAATGCGAAACAGCCAACTCTCTTCTCTCCCGCGAGTGCGATTAACATAATGTTTCTCTTTTGCCCTCGTAGATGGCGGGACGAATCACGCCCGCTCCACCCGGCCATTTATATCACGAGAATGTTTCGCAAAAATGTATTTATGCATAGCGAGAATGACTATGGCAAGTCATTTTTAGCGTCGCTACCATTCCTTCTCACGCTCGAAGAGTGAGCGCCTGCCTTCGGTACAAAGTCAAATCAGCCCGGAATTTCATTGGTTGCCTAAGGCTAGGCCCCCACTGGCTCTCCGTTTCGTATCCGTCCTGCCTTCCACGAGGCATGGTCTCCGTTACGAAGCAAAGGCTTGTTAAAGGCAGTGAGCGCCGGGCTTTAAACTGACGTCTTCCGACTTGCGCCGGAGGAAACGGTCATTCTTCGTTTTAACAACTACTTATAAGGGTTTCTAGTTAAAGTGAAACGGGATAACCACATTCACCTCTCTCAAATTATCAATGGCATCTAGGAGCAACAGACGCAAGGAGAACACCGCTAGCCTTTAAACACGCTAACGCGGTGCTGTGTACAAATTTCATTGGACGGGCCTTTACGCTGAACGTTTTACGGGCGGGGGGAAGACAATTTCCGAATTTTCCCCTTCCGACGGCAGCAGGCGCTGAAGTGTCTAACCAATGAAAATTGTACGCGAGAAAATGCACGATGTCTGACGGGTTGCATTCTCCTTGCGTGTTTGTTGCTCCTGGGTGGCATGGAGACATTCGACCAGGCAGAAAGGTTCGATCACTTTGTAACTTCCTCGCTTTCCCAACTGGATAACTTCAATTTAGGGTAAATACTTTATGTTTAGATGGAAGGCACTTAGAAGACAGTGCCATCATTAAAACTAACTATTGAATCTTGAAGAACTGAATTTTCCAAACAATTTTACTCCATATCACCGCAGTAACCACTAATACAAATTTTAAACGTTTGTTTAGAAATACACAAAACGGTAGACAGGGTTGCCACAAAATTTTCAGATTTAAATTTAAAAATTCCCTATTTTCCCTGACCATTTTATGAGATTTTCCCTGACTTTTTAGGCCAAAAATGGTATTTTATACATACTTTTATCCGAAGTTAATAAATTTAAATGGACTTATATTTCAGTAAAAAGGCTATTGCAATGTTGAAAAAATTAGATCAAATTTCAAGGAAATAAATGATAATCATAAAATTTGCCATAGATTTCTAGAGTAAAATTACCTTCAAAAAGTGCCAAGATAGAATTTAATTCCCTGACTTTATACAAATTCTTAAAATTCCCCGACTTTTTAGGCCCATTTTTAAATTCCCTGACTTTTTAGGCCCATTTTTAAATTCCCCGACTTTTTAGGCCCATTATTTAATTCCCCGACTTTTTAGGCCCATTATTTAATTCCCCGACTTTTTAGGCCCATTATTTAATTCCCCGACATTTTAGGCCCATTATTTAATTCCCCGACATTTTAGGCCCATTATTTAATTCCCCGACATTTTAGGCCCATTATTTAATTGACTGACTTTTCTCTGATTTCCCTTTTAGTTTAATTTGGATTTTACTTCAAATAAAAAAGGCTGGGGGGTATCAAATGAAACGATTGCCGTCACCCCTTTTGGGCCGCTGGTGGTATTGCGAAAGAGCTCAAGGCGACCCGGTTGGGCTCCACCTCAATTTCCCCGTTTTCGTAACCAACGTGATACTGTTCTCCACGTTTTCACATTTTTTCTTCATTTTTCTATCCACGTGAACCTATCTATCTCTTATTGAGTCTTTTCTAACCCGCTTTAACTTGATTTCATTTAATAAAAAATTGACAACAAGGGCCGTAATTTTTCCGTCATATCAGCCGGCAGAAGCTCACAGCGGGAGAACCAGATTCTAGGAGTTGTCCCTCAGTAAAGTAATTGCCGGCGGGTGGAAGGTGAAAACCCACCCCCGCAAGTTTTTGCCTCGACTATGAACTACAAGGTTTGAGTGTCGAATTTTATCGGAGATACACAATGTATCGAGAAGATTCTAAGAGTTTGTCTTTCGCTGTACGTAATCCAGGGTTGGCAAGAGCCAGGCGGACTAGCTTAAACCACCCTGGTTTAAATCGGGTTTAACCACAGGATAAAATCCATGGTTAAAACATTAAATCGGATTTAACCACAGGATAAAATCCATGGTTAAAACATTAAATCGGATTTAACCACAGGATAAAATCCATGGTTAAAACATTAAATCGGATTTAACCACAGGATAAAATCCATGGTTAAAACATTAAATCGGATTTAACCACAGGATAAAATCCATGGTTAAAACATTAAATCGGATTTAACCACAGGATAAAATCCATGGTTAAAACATTAAATCGGATTTAACCACAGGATAAAATCCATGGTTAAAACATTAAATCGGATTTAACCACAGGATAAAATCCATGGTTAAAACATTAAATCGGGTTTAACCACAGGATAAAATCCATGGTTAAAACATTAAATCGGGTTTAACCACAGGATAAAATCCATGGTTAAAACATTAAATCGGATTTAACCACAGGATAAAATCCATGGTTAAAACATTAAATCGGATTTAACCACAGGATAAAATCCATGGTTAAAACATTAAATCGGATTTAACCACAGGATAAAATCCATAGTTAAAACATTAAATCGGGTTTAACCACAGGATAAAATCCATGGTTAAAACATTAAATCGGATTTAACCACAGGATAAAATCCATGGTTAAAACATTAAATCGGATTTAACCACAGGATAAAATCCATGGTTAAAACATTAAATCGGATTTAACCACAGGATAAAATCCATAGTTAAAACATTAAATCGGATTTAACCACAGGATAAAATCCATGGTTAAAACATTAAATCGGATTTAACCACAGGATAAAATCCATGGTTAAAACATTAAATCGGATTTAACCACAGGATAAAATCCATAGTTAAAACATTAAATCGGGTTTAACCACAGGATAAAATCCATAGTTAAAACATTAAATCGGGTTTAACCACAGGATAAAATCCATGGTTAAAACCAATTTTTTTTATTAAAAAAAATTGAGAAATTAATTAGAAATATTGAAAAAACTAAAACTTAACCTTCACTTTTTGTCGCAAGTAATGAGAGTTAGATATAAGCAATTAGGGGATCTTCCAAATTCATTGCGTGAAAATACGCTGCCATGTTAGGGTATATAAGTCTGCTATACCTCACAATGTAAAGGTACTGTCACTCGCAAAAACGTAATTTTGAAATCTGGTAATTTGAGCAATGAGGGCTAGATATAAGCAATTTGAGCATCTTTAATTAATAGTTTTAACCGGTTTAAGTCACCGGTTAAAACCTTTTTTTAACCATACTGGATTTTTAAATTTAAAAAAAAGCCGTTTTTTTGCCAACCCTGACGTAATCTCGACGTAATTGGTGATCAGCCCCTCGCTCTGTCGTTTTCAGGTCCAAGAATGAATTCCAGTTAACAGAGGATAGGACCCATTGAGATCATTTTTGTCGAGAGTGACGCTAGACGGATAGGGGCCAGCCAATAAATGATAATCGGGGAAAATGAAAAACAGCGTGTTTCGGTCCGTCTCGGGCGTCTAGAATCAGCTCGACGATGGAGTGTCTCACTCGTTCAACATCACGTAGACATCTCTTCAATACCCTTCAATTTAACCTTGAAATTCGGAAGACGAGGGGGCAGACAAATTTCAATGAATATTTATAAAAATTCAATGATCATTTCATTAAAATGATGAAACAGGATGGGCGCATTTTTTTTAACTTTCGCGCCTATTATAAACTATTCCAGTCAGCGGTACCGTATATTAGCAATGCAGATTTCCATTTCAAAAGTGGCCAAGGTTGGTGGCTATGGGGGGAAAAACATAAACAGACTAAAGAAGAAATCACCGATCATAGAAAGGGAGCCAATTAACCAATTCGCGGTAGCTGAAAGTTTTCTTTGTTATTAGTCTAGCGGAAGGCAAAATCAATAAATTTAAATGGACTTATATTTCAGTAAAATGGTTATTGCAATGTTGAAAATATTTCAGTAAAATGGTTATTGCAATGTTGAAAATATTAGCCAAACTTTCAAGGAAATAAATGATAATCCAAGAATTTTTAATATATCTAAAGTAAAATTAACTTTCAAAAAGTGTCAAGAGAAAATCGACCTTTTACAAATTCTTTAAATTCACTGACCTTTCCCTGACTTTTTGGCGCCATTTTTTAATTCCCTGACTTTTCCCTGTTTTCCCGGGCGCGTGGCAACTCTGTTCAGGGTTCGTACAAATTCCCGGAATTAAATTCCCTGACATTTCCAGGTTTTCCCTGACCAAATTGCCCAATTTTCCCTGACCATTTTTGTAAAATAAATGAATGGTTTGAGATAAAAATCTTGAAAAATGTTTTATTTCAAAAATGTATTTGTCTGATTTTTTTGGGGTCATTTTAAAGTTCCCTTACTTTTTGGGACCATTTATAAATTCCTTGACTTTTCCCTTTAATTTTCGAAACATTTTAAAATTCCCTGACTTTTCCCTGACCTTTTGGAAACATTTTAAAATTCCCTGACTTTTCCAGGTTCTTCAGGTTTTCCAGGTAGTGTACGAACCCTGCTGTTCGTCTACCGCCCTTAAAATAGTTCCGCTAATATTTAACTAACAAGATTAGTTACGGAAATTAATTATTGAATTATATTGCAATATATGGGCTGACTTTTCCAGGTTTTCCCTGACCATTTTTGTACCATAAATGAAAGGTTTGAGGTAAATTATTGAAAAATATTTAATAAGGTTAATACATATTTGAAAATTTTCCTGATTTATTAGGGCAATATTCAAATTCCTTGACTTTCCAGAATCATTTTCAATTTCCCTGATTTTTTCATAACCATTTTCAATTCCCTTGCTTTTTTATAACAATTTTCCAATTCCCTGCTTTTTTATAACCATTTTCCAATTCCCTGCTTTTTCATAACCATTTTCCAATTCCCTGCTTTTTCATAACCATTTTCAATTCCCTGCTTTTTCATAACCATTTTCAATTCCCTTGCTTTCTTATAACATTTTTCTAATTCCCTGCTTTTTTATAACCATTTTCCAATTCCCTTGCTTTTTTATAACAATTTTCCAATTCCCTGCTTTTTTCATAACCATTTTCCAATTCCCTTGCTTTTTTATAACAATTTTCCAATTCTCTGCTTTTTTCATAACCATTTTCAATTCCCTTGCTTTTTTTATAACAATTTTCCAATTCCCTTGCTTTTTTTATAACAATTTTCCAATTCCCTGCTTTTTCATAACCATTTTCAATTCCCTTGCTTTTTTATAACAATTTTCCAATTCCCTGCTTTTTTATAACCATTTTCCAATTCCCTGCTTTTTCATAACCATTTTCAATTCCCTTGCTTTCTTATAACATTTTTCTAATTCCCTGCTTTTTTATAACCATTTTCCAATTCCCTGCTTTTTTCATAACCATTTTCCAATTCCCTTGCTTTTTTATAACAATTTTCCAATTCTCTGCTTTTTTCATAACCATTTTCCAATTCCCTTGCTTTTTTATAACAATTTTCCAATTCTCTGCTTTTTTCATAACCATTTTCAATTCCCTTGCTTTTTTTATAACAATTTTCCAATTCCCTTGCTTTTTTTATAACAATTTTCCAATTCCCTGCTTTTTTATAACCATTTTCCAATTCCCTGCTTTTTCATAACCATTTTCCAATTCCCTGCTTTTTTATAACCATTTTCCAATTCCCTGCTTTTTTATAACCATTTTCCAATTCCCTGCTTTTTCATAACCATTTTTAATTCCCTTGCTTTCTTATAACATTTTTCTAATTCCCTGCTTTTTTATAACCATTTTAAAATTCCCTGAGTTTTCCTGATCGTGTAAATATTTTCGAAGTAAAATTTATTTTTAAATTAAATACTTTGTTAGAACTAATATTTATAACTAGTACAGTGAACTTAACTCCTTAATAATGTTAAAAAGACCACCAAATAGCGGTAGCAAACTAAAAGATCGATTCTACAACATAACACTATCTCTTTTCTATATAATTACCATCAACACCCCGAGAGTATATATCAGTCTTCGGATCTAATCATTTTGTATCGTTTTCCTTCGCTTCCTTTATATTCTTTAAAAAAAATCCCAATTTCGGGTTAACTCGTTTACAGAAAACTTCGTCTCGCCTCGCCTCAATCAACTTTATATCTTTTCACAGACGACTCCTAAACGGCTCGAGACTGAGAAATAAAAGATCGCGTTCTCTTTTTCACTTCGTTAGTTTCGACATCGACACTCGAACGAAAATTTAACGTAAAAGCAACAGGGGAGAGGGGAATAATTCCCATTAAGGGGTCTGACCTAATTTCGTTCCTCTCGCGACTACTTAGACTCGCCAACCCCCCCTACCTCCATCCTCAGTCTCTCATTTTCCCGAAAAACCTTTACGTCATTATTTAAAGAAACGGCCAAACCACGCTAGGAAAAAAATAAATAAAATGTTCGGGCTAAATAAAACTTTTTCAAATGAAAGAAAAATTATAAACGAAACGGCGTGTTATGACTAAGGCTGGCATAGAAGCGAGCCAAATAACACACGCAGTCGGAACTTTTCAAAGGGGTAAATAAGTTTCGAAAAATAAAATATTGGACCACATCGTAAATTAAATAGAAAACGATTACGAAAACAGAATGAGTATATTTAGTCTTTCCGCGACATTTTGACGGCGCACTTCAGTTGACGTTTTTATTAAATACTTATAGGACGAAAAAAATATTAATACACTCTTACAAGGAGACATCCCGAAGTGTAACCCACCGATTTTGTTCAAACTCGGGGGATTCGTAGACGTTCATGTATGATGAAAAATCCTAAAGGGAATTCATTCCATGGGCAACCGTTTTGACATGGCAACGAAAAATGTTTTTGATAATACAAAATTTTCCCATTGAAAATAACAAGGGATTTTGAACTCAAATTGATCAAAAGTTGATCAATCATGATGTTTTTATTGTCAATTTTTATTTATTTTTTTCTTTTTTTGGCATTTTCGAAATTTTGAATCGGTCAGAATCCCATGTTATTTTCAATGGGAAAATTTCCATTTGTTGTTGTCAAAAACATTTTTCGTTGCCATGGCAAAACGGTTGCCCATTGAATAAATTCCCTTTAGGATTTTTCATGATACAAAATCGGTGGGTTACACTTCGGGATGTCTCCTTGTTCGTTCAATCGGAGTTAATATATTCAAATCTGTCAAATAGACGAATTTGAAATGCGATGAAATTTTCAGGTGGGTGGCTGGAATTAGCCGTATTCACTAATCGGTAAAAAGCAGTTTTCAGCTCATTTTTGAAGCGTATATTTGAGGTTTAACCGCTGGGCAGACTAGATTGAAAGCGCGCGTACGGCGACCTAGTTCCGCGTTCTCTCCGAAGTACTCACGCGCTGTCGTCAGGAAAAGAAAATCAATATCGTTCGAGTACTACAGCCGGCCTAGTCTTTGCGCGCGCAGGCACAAAAGCTCGCACGCGCGCGGGAACCCGAGCCTTACGCGCGCCGACGATTTGAGCTGAAGGCTTGACCCGGTTGAGATTCGTTGACCCCCTGAGAGCGACCAACAGGGTTGCCGAACGTCTTTTCCCCAGAGCCCCCGACACCGATAAATCTCCAGGTCGTCTCGTATCTAAGATCCAATTTGATACGTATACCGTCGAAATGGGCTGACGCGGAGGGGTAGAGACGACGTCACCTGGTACCGTTATCGAAGGCGTAGGTAGGCTACAGACTCTCGCATTCAAAACAAACGCGGAGGGGGGAAGGTAACGGGGGAAGGTATTCCGAGAAAAAGTAGACCTCGGCAACGAACTAAAAATAACCTTCTCTACCTTTGTCGCTATAATTACCAATTAAGTTTGGCTATTTTCCTAAGACGAACTCAATCTAATCAGTCAATTTCAATTAAAAGCGTTCCAAGTGTTTTGAACTCGAGACATCGAATATTCCGACATAACCGAATTAAATTAAATTAAACTTTAAAGCGAGCTTTAATCCCCGTCTATTTTAAGAGCCTCTTTACCTGGTATATAGAGTCTGCGTTATTAATAATTCCGGAGAAGTGTCGACGCGAAAACAAGGTATTGTTAACAACTTCTAGGAATCCTTATATAAGAGTTTTAGTGACGCTAATATAGCCGCCATAAGAGAAGTGGCGCGGTTACCAAGACAACGAAGCGCTATGGCCAATTTTTGCTATTTAAAAAGTACGTCTACGCCACGTCCTTCGGGATCACCGAAAATAAAAATACCAAAAGACAAGAAAACAAGCCAAAACATCTATTTGGGCTTCTCGAAAATTTATTGATGGTAAGAGAGCGAAATTGATATTGGCTTCGGAGAGACAAGATGGGCGCTAAATATAGGTCCTTCATTTTTTAAACACAACGTTCATTTGACGACAGCTTATATGTCAGCTTCATTGACGTAATATAGTCGCTTACCACTTGTTAAGTTCCAAAAATATATAGTGTTGTATAAGTAGGAACATTTTCCGGAAAATGACAGAGGCCTTTTTTCCGGAATTTTTCCGAAAAAATATTTTAAATTCCACGATTAGTCTCATATTGTTTGTAATTTTAAATAAAGCGGCATTTTCGCCTCATTTTTTCAAATCTAAAAGTAAAACTAACCCTCTAGACTAGTTTAAACTGATTAACAATGTAACACTATTAATGTTTTGCTTACTGTTATTAAACATTTTATATCGATACAAATTTAAAAACATTAAAAACCCTTAAAAAGTAATTTGTTTGAATTTTTCCGATTGCGGAAAAGTTTCCGGAAAATTAACAACGCTAAAGAAATATATATTCCTAATCCAGGGTTGCCACAAAATTTTTAGAATAAAATTCCTTGTTTTCCATGACCATTTTAAGAGATTTTCCCTGACTTTTTAAGGTTAAAATATGTATTTTATATTTTACTTTTATCATAAGTTAATAAATTTAAATGAACTTTATGTTGAAAAATTAGCTAAACTTTCAAAGAAATAAATGATAATCATAGAATATGTCATAGATCTAAAGTAAAATTACCTTCAAAAAGTGCAGATATAGAATTGAATTCCCCAACTTTTCCCTGGATTTTTACAAATTCTTAAAACTCCCCGGACTTTTTAGGCCCATTTTTAAATTCCCCGACTTTACCCTGTAATGCCATACATCACGACAAATAAATTTTAATTCGAAATGCTTGTAATATTTCACCTAAATTCGTTGATAATGACACAAATGTTGACCAAAACCGTTAGCTGGTAATTCCATAAAATAAAACAAAAAAAATTAAGTATAGATTGTTTTTCTCCGCGTCACGAGCTTAAGTTTTTTAGTACTTTATTGGCACGCGCGTTTCGCACGTGGACTTCAAATTCCAAAATCTTTATCGAATCCGGCACGCGGTCGCTATCTTCAATAACTATACCTAGTGACGTAGAAAAAAAACATTTACACGTGACCTCCCGTATTTTATAAAAAAATAGCACTTTTATACATGTATTGATTATATTATATTATAGAAAGACCATTATAAGAATTTTTTAGAAGAAAAATTTAACAATTTAATAAAACGCGTCTCATTTTTTTCACGTGGACGATAATAATCAAATAAATCACGTATAAGGCGGAAAAACACGATGAATTATGAACAGGTCAAACTTTCCTAAAGGCTTAGGGTAAACACCGGATAAGCGAGGTCGGTTTCCATGACAACCGCCCCTGATAGTTTACTTCCTTAAACACAACGGCGCGCAAAAAGGTAAGCCGGCCACCAGGTATTTCTCGCGAATTGAAAAATAGGACTTAATAGGCGTTTAAATAAATGCCGCTCTCACTTTTTCCTCCCCTACGCGCATGCGCTAGTCACTGAATAAAATAGTAACGTTTTTATGTTAATTTTATTTGTAAGGCTGAAGTTGATAGCGCGCGTTATTTTTTTATTGTATTGTTTGCTTATATTTTGATAAGTTTATTTAAGAAAAAACATAATGACCTTTTAATCTGTAGCACCTAGACTCGTCTCGGTCGCAAATTGAAATATTAAGCAGGGCGCGCTTTAAAATAACGCTTTTACAAGTATGTCCTGGCTCTCTGTATTACTACTTCTAGGCAAATCGCTGAACAGGTTTTATTTAAGCGTCTATTATTTAAAATTACGCCAATTTCATTAAATAATTTGAAATAATTATAATCGTAGATTTTTTTTATTATTTAAGAATGCACTCAGCACTCATCACAACAGCGATACAGCGACATCTACGGTGTAGCGTCACCATTAATGCTAATTATAGGTGGCACCCTACGTTTTGATTATTAGATATATCTTAATAATACCCAATTTCCGGCATTGGTTCGTATCATAATGGAAACAAGATCTGACTATCTCAGTAAACAAGAGGACATGGGTTTACGACTAGGAAGTATCCGAATCTACTTCCTTACAAATACGATATGCAAAAGAAATCGACAAAAAAAAAAGAGTCAACGACATTTTTTTTCTACTTAATATAATAAAAACATTTATCAAAAAACACGGAAACATCACCTGATATATTTTTACGCAGCGCCAATTTCTCAGAAGGGGAACGCTCTACCCAACGTAAAGGTTAAAAGATATATAAATTTACCTCCGTTTCGCCTATAGTATAGAGCTATATTTATTCCCAACAGCGTACTGTCACCTCCGACTGTCTTCATTCGTAATTAGAGGCGAGAGCGAGACAATGGCAGGTGTCTCGGCGGAGTCATTTGTCACTGGCGGATGACAAAACGAAGGAAAAGACCTTAATTGAATGGCGCGCTTTGTATAATAGAGCCAGCTGTTTAAGTTTTAGAAATACCGTCTACTTCGGACTAAAAACCGGCCACCCTTGAAGAAGTGACGTTTTATATTAAACAAAAAAGACGCGGACTTTACCCCCTTCGTCGATTTCGATTTCAATGCCGAGTGACGGTACCTTAGCAACTATTTTCCGACTCGGATATAGCTATTACGCGCAAACCTTGAAAATGAGGTTGTTCGTTAAGTGTGACATTTACGAAAACGCGCTTAAAACTTAAGTGTGACATGTGGCCAAGCCTGGAAATATATGTTCCGAAAAATACTTAGTATGACACGAAAGTTTCGTGAGATTATGATGTATCGCTCTTTAAAGTTGGAAATATTCCGTGTGAATGCTGGTGACACAATAACCTTACTAAAAAACTTTACAGGCAGGGTTGGCTGATTTAAATCAACTTGATCCATGATTTTTTCAAAAAACATCGTTGACAGGGTTGCCACAAAATTTTCATATTCAAATTCCCTGACTATTCCCTGTTTTCCCTGACCATTTTAAGAGATTTTCCCTGACTTATTAAGGCCAATTTTTTTTTTATATTTCACTTTTATCAGAAGTTAATAAATTTAGATGGACTTATATTTCAGTTAAAAGGTTATTGTAATGTTGAAAAAATTAGCCAAACATTCAAGGAAATCATTGATAATCACAGAATTTGTTATAGATCTAGATTTAAATTACCTTCAAAAAGTGCCAAGATCAAATTGAATTCCCTGACTTTTCCCTGAATTTTTACCAATTCTTAAAATTCCCTGACATTTCCCTGACTTTTTAGGCCCATTTTTAAATTCCCTGACTTTTCCCTGATTTCCCTGTTTTCCCTGACGTGTGGCAACCCTGGTTGATTTAAATCAATTTTTATATAGTATTTTTGAAAAAGAAAAAACTGGCCAATTGCTATAGTTTAGGTTTAAATATAATCTTTCTTGTACAACCCCCCTAATGTTGCATTGGATTCTACCTGTGGGTGGAGAAGTACAAAAATAGGTTTTAAAAAATAAAAACTTCTATATGATTATTAGCCTAAATTTAATAAATTCATTATACATATATATAGATTAAGTCTTTAAAAATAAAAACATTTAGGTAAAATTATGATACTTAATTATATAAAACTTCGAAATTAAAATAAAAAAATCAAAAAAATCAATAAAAATCTGATTTAAATAAAAAAAATCGATTTATTCGATTATCTTTTAAAAAATAAATTGCCAACCCTGTTTACAGGTTTTTAAAAATTGGTTTAGTAATTTATTTTAAAATCCTCAAATAACGGTCAGTTAAATCTTTACTCCACTGTAGTAGGATAGTAGTTTTCCACCAAGTTTCCATATCGCTACCTGAGAGCAACGAGTCAAGAAAGTCTAAAAACGAGTTTTTTATACCTAGAATAATAATAACCTAATAATGGAAACACTTGTAAAGTTTTATAAATAATTAAAAATTAAGTAATTAGTCAGTCTAATTTAAAAAAGCGAGGATTCTTATTTCACGTATCTCGACTTGCTTGACTTTTGCTCTCAGTCTCAGGTAGCGATTTTCAGTATTAGGATAGTAGATTTACCCCCAAGTTTTATAATCCTCATTTAACGGCTCAGCTAAATATGCACCATATTATAGTAGGATAGTAGATTAGCCCCCAAGATTTGAAACCCCTATTTCACGCTTAGCTAAATTTGCACTCTATTATAGTGGGATAGTAGATTTACCCCCAAGTTTTAAAATACACATTTAACGCTTAGCTAAATATGCACTCTATTATAGTGGGATAGTAGATTTACCCCCATGTCTTAAAATACACATTTAATGCTCAGCTAAATATGCACTATATTATAGTGGGATAGTAGATTTACCCCCAAGTTTTGAAATACCCATTTAACTAAAAGTTAAAATATTAAAAATAAATCTATAAAAATTACGGCAATTTAATGCGAAATTTGACGAAACAACAAAAATTGCACACTTTATACAACCATATTTAAATAAAATAAAAAATGACGATTTTTTGTATTAAGGCATTGGCGGCCCCAAATATAATATAACGCCTCGAGTTTTGGCGGCTGCGGACGGGCCTGGTATGAACTAGCATTGAAACCTTTTTATTCGCTAGTTTTAAAGGCAGTATTTAACCCATTTAACAGGTCTTGCGCGGGGGTGTTTGTTGATCCTAGGTCGGATCCAGAAACGTCAATTTCTGTCTGAACATTCGTCTAGTTCGAAGTGACAAGAGTAAATGTAGCAAAAGCTCTGTCATTTATGAATTTGATGTACGGATTTTTAAATTATTTAAAGATTTTGAAAATATTTCTTTTGAAAAAGGTACGAAATGTTGAATTTCAGAAATACGAAATTTTTTTGGTGTTATTAAAAAGGATTTTCGTACTGATTTCTGGCTTTTAGGTTTGTTTTACAGATTTAAAAGTTTTAAGATTTATAAAATTATTTTAAGATTATGAAAATATATTTTTCGTTTAGTGTACGAAATTTTGAATTTCGGAAATACGAAACTGATTTCTGGCTTTTAGGTTGTTTTACAGATTTAAATGTTTTCAGATTTATAAAATTATTTTAAGATTTTGAAACTATTTTATTTGATAAGTGTTCGAAATTTTGAATTTCGGAAATACAAAACTGATTTTAAGGTTAGTAAATATGATTTAATGGCATTTTATGCGGATTTGAACGTTGTTTTCGAGATTTAATTTATTTTAATTTTCCAAAATTTTTTAAGATTTTGAAAATAATCTTTCTGTAAAGTGTATGGGTATTTAACGATTATCTTATCCTTATAATTAATTTAAGATGTAATATACAGTTATTTATGGTAGAAAGTCATCTATGGAACATTACATTAACTAGAATTACGTACCAATTATCCTATCTCTAAAGCTAATTTTTTTCCAAACCCATGTTCTTAGCAAAAAATCCATCCATCAACAACCTACCGATTTTTTATTAAAAAGAAAAAACCTAAAATCAGGGGCGTATATCGCGTTGTATAAAGTGGGACCCATCGGGTGTCCCTGTTTTTTTATGGTCCACTTTAGCATTAACCTCCCGAAATGACCCATAATTTGATATAAAACATAAAACACGTTTACACGCGACGAGTGGGAAAGGGGGGGGGGGATACATTTTACGTCGAAAAAAAATCTGGACTAGAAACTGTTAAAGATTCGATACAGCGCGGAGGGCCGAGCCAAAAAATTATTGAAACGAGTTCATTATTAGGGGGGTGGGAAGGAGTTCAAAAACTTCTGTTTGTTGGCCTACATCCACGGCGTAACGCGGCTTCGGAAAACTTTGCAAAAACCGTAGAGCTAGGCCAATACGTAGAGATAGAAAACACATTTTCCAACGCGACCCGTATTTTCCAATACGAAAAAAATGGTCTTGCGCAATGTAGAACGACTGCCGAAAAAGATTACGACAGAGATACGGGATCTACGTTTATTTTTGGCCTACGCAAACCGCTAAGGCTTACGACGATCGAAAATTTCGCCTAAAGACCGTTTACATAGATATATATTCCGACGCAACTTACCCAGAAGGCTATTGCCGAGGCCGAGATGCGAGGTTACCAGCACGGTGTCGGGAAACTCCGTGATGGACGTCGGTGGAATACTTAAAGTCGGCTTTACCGGGAAACAACTTCGCCGCGAGACCGGGTAGGGCATCCCTCAGGCGTAAAGCATGCTTTTTTTAGAAGCCGGTAGTTAGAAAAGACTTAACCAAAATAGTCGGACGGCTCGACGGTATTCTCACTTATTTTTACCCCGTTCGAAAGCGAACGTTCTCGCAGGCGGAGACGCGAAACCGTAAACCCGGACGATTCGCGAGAGAGAGAGGACGCGTTATTGAGGAGCAAAGGCTTAGGGGAGATAGTAATCTTGGCGGCAAAAGCGCGAGCCTCGCTTTCCGTATGGTATACTTCCGAAACAATAAACCTCGATAAAAGGTGGACTTCTTTCCTCCCCTATTGTTTGGAAAATGCTAAAAGGCTGAATTTACAGGAGCAGCGGACGCGCCCCTCTCACTCGGCTCCGAACGTCTCTTTCGCAATCTCTCCTCCTCTCCTACTAATCTCGTATGCAATATTTTTTTCCCTTCTTCTACGATCGGATCCGAAACGCGAAAAAAACCTTCTTCCACTTCCGCGTTTCGTGACGTAGGTAAACGCAGTCGCACGCGCCACCCAGGCGCGTGGCCAGAAAGTAGCGATTCTTAAAAGCGCGCGCCCCGCAATAAAACCGCGCGCGGATAAGCCATTCGCCCGCCGCGCGCGCGCCGCTGTGACACCATTTTTTCCTCGGCAAACAAAATTAAAAAAAAAGAAAAAGGGAGTCTTTGGAAAGAGAGCTCGCGCGGTGTTGTCGCGGCCACGTGACCGTTTTCTCGTTCCTTTCCCCCAGTTTACGTGACCCCCTTTTTAGCCTGGTTATTTCATTACGTAGGCAACGTTGACTTCAAAATGAGTGAATATAATCTACGCGAGAATTAAAAGAACTGGGTCTAGTTTTCTCTGGTTAAAAGCCTCTCTTACGACCCTAACAGATCATTAAACCTTTACTCCGCCTTTAGTAGCGCTGAGTGAAGCGCCGCCCCCTCCGCGTAGGGGCTTTAGCTAGTTCACTCACTACAGGACCGAAAAACAAACTGAATAAATTAAATAAGCATTTTTTTAGTTTCGTATTCCCAGACGAGCCCCCCCCCCCGATCGCTGCCAAATCATCCTTTGTAGTTTAAATGCCTAGTTCACCGTTCACTCTACATTGCTATTTAAAACACCTATTTTTGGCGAAGTTTTCTTAACGTGAGACCTAAGGTAAAAATATTTAAGATATGTGGTCTAATACGACAATTTCTTCCTGCATAGATTTTGTTGTAATTATGTAACAATTGTTTTTAAATAAAACATTTATATTTGGTTTAAAACATTATTATTTTTTATATTTAATAATAAGTTTCTTTATTATTTGGCTAAGATCAAACTGTAGTATTTTATTCCCACTAACATAAAAAATGGTTACTTCATTTTTTTTAAAGATTTAATAATAAGATTGCTTATCTTATGACCAAGATCAAAGTGTAGTATATTTTTCGTACCAAGATATTACATGGTTTAATTTTTTTTTAAGATTTAATAAGCTTCTTTATCGTTTGTCCAAGATCAAATTGTAGTTTATTGTTCGTACCAATATATTAGATGGTTTCAATTTTTTAAGATTTAAGCTTCTTTATCGTTTGGCCAAGATCAAAGTGTAGTATATTTTTCGTACCAACGTAATAAATGGTTTCGTAATTTTTTTAAATTTAATATTAATTAATTTATCTGGGTCTTCTGACTAAGATCAATATGTTCAAAATTAAAGTGGGTTCGATCTACCTGTATATCCATATTCAATACGTTAAAAAAGTTACAAAAAAATACTGTGGCTTTGCACGTCGCAAAAGGTTAATAGGTCAAACAGAATTTTAAAGCACTGATAAAGTTTCGGGAATCTTAAGACTTTTTTACTTTTCAACTTTCGCGTGATGAGATAATGGTGAGAGTGGAAACCTCCAAGTTCAAAGTTCTATAACAGTCGTTTAACTGATTACGAGGAACTGTTAACAATAAATTTATTTATCCGTGGATTTACGCCTATTGAATCTTCGAAACGGGTAAAAAATGAGCCTTATAAACGAAAAGCAAGGCGTTATGGAATCTCGCGTGGTGGCTGCAAATAAAGAGAAAGTTGAAATTTCTGCCGATTAACACGTTCATTCGGCTAACCTACTAAACCGGACCTTTAGTAAGAGTCTCTTACGCAATTATTTGACGTCTCTTTTTACGCAATATAAAAACAAAATATTTAACTGTCCTCGTGTAAATACATAATTATCGCGACCGTCGATCAAAAATAATAGAGTTTCGGCAAACTCATTTCTAAGCGTTTACGCGAACGTGTACCAATTTCCTGAACGTTGCAGACGTTCGCTTAACTGTAACTCTCCAATTATAAACTACGCGTAGATTTAGGGCAAAATTATCATAAGTAATATTTTCGTATATTCTATACATTGTTTTATTGAAAAGACAAAAATAGAAAATTGAAAGTATGAAATTTAAAATGACTGTAATTACAATAAACAAAGAGAGGGAGAATGCGGATGATTCGAGGCCGATTAAAAATCCATCTTTCAAAATTAAATTATGAAAATATCGATAATGTATTTATTTCTAGTTAGGGAAAATTTGTAACGTTACTCCCAATCCGCCTGAAGCTCTAAAAGGTAAGAGACAATCAAATTCCCGGGGATCGTCTCGACAGTCATTTTCCCTAAATATAAATAAATACACTCTTGATATCCTAAAACAAAAATTATATTTAAGATTGGTTCCTTCTAGACACGACTCGCGGTCCTCAAATATCTAACAAGTTGGCCCAACCGAAATGTAAGTTCCACATCGTATGTGTTAAAACTACGTCCAAAACACTATATTTAAAATTTTATATCTCAAAGGGAAACCAAGTATCATGTAAAACCATGAATTTATTCATTTTACCCATTAATATAGAACCGCTATAGATATGTTTCTATCTCTGTCGAAATGTGTTTGTACTCAACTATGAATTTTTCATATGATTGTTAGTAAGTTTCCAGGTTTGATTTAAGACTACTTTCATAATTTTCCCTTAATTATTTCACTCGTAATCTACTTTTGAAATCGACGAAAATTTTAAGGCGAGGAAATGAATTCCCCGCCTTTGGGACCTGTATTTGTACTAGGCCTCGGTTTTAATGTTTGGAATTTAAAAACCATTGTGCAATAATTGAAAACGGCTGGTTCGTTACTCGTTTGCTCTTATAGTGGGGTTTTAACTTTGAAATGGAAGTCAAAATGAGCTGATAATCAAAGTTTAATCTAATTTTCAACCTTTTCTTTGCTCTGCTTTAAAAAAAGCAGCTTCTTCATTCAAGCAATGAACAGCTCGGTTAATTCTGAATATAGTAAATATTTCTTTTATTGCCAATTGGGTTACAAAGAAAAAATAGGAAATAAGATAAAGTTCTTCATATGTGAAAGTCAAATTATAAACAACATTTAATGCCCTAATATCCAATCCATTTCACAGTTAAAACCCCACTATAGGTGCAAACGAGTAACGAACCAGCCTTTTTCAATGATAGCGCAATGATTTTTAAATTCCAAACATAAAAACCGAGGCCTAGCACAAATACAGGTCCCAAAGGCGGGGAATTCATTTCCTCGCCTTAAAATTTTCGTCGATTTGAAAAGTAGATTACGAGTGAAATAATTAAGGGAAAATTATGAAAGTAGTCTTAAATCAAACCTGGAAACTTACTAACAATCATATGAAAAATTCATAGTTGAGTAAAAACACTAAAATTATTAAAAAGTCTCCGAATTGCAACACAGTTCGGAAAACAAATTCCCGTAGGAAAAGCATTGCGGGAGACTCAGTTCGTGTCTCCGCCGTTCGGCAAAGCCACTTGATTTTTGAACCCCTACTCTAGGCTAGGCTAGGCTAGGCTAATACCCAAGGCACCACCTTAGGCCTAAGTCATCATGCGACTTTTGAAGCCCTTAATTCAGGTGGCCGGGTTACAATGCGTAGGAGGGTGGTGGCAAGCC
The DNA here is from genome assembly GCF_980474605.1 of Leiobunum rupestre. NCBI lineage: Eukaryota > Metazoa > Arthropoda > Arachnida > Opiliones > Sclerosomatidae > Leiobunum > Leiobunum rupestre. The sequence goes on along the minus strand of NC_143390.1, from coordinate 19,621,721 downwards.
CTGCATGCCACGAGATCGAGCCAACAGCTCCCTACACTAACCAGTGGCGTCACCAGGATTTCCAAACTGGTGGCGCTTAAGCCGTAAGCGCTGGTCAGGGCCATCCCATTTTTAAGTTCGAAGAAACATTTCGCCAAGTAAATTGTAAAAATTCTGAATTTTAGGAGGCGCTTTTCAGAAATTTTAGGTGGCGCTTCAGAAATTTTACAGGTGGCTCAAGCGCCGCCTAAAACACCCTAGCGACGCCACTGACACTAACTATTACCGTTAACCTCAACAAGTTTTTATGGAAGGGGAAACCGAAGAACTCGGGGGAAAACCCCTTAAACCAGTGGGAAGATGTCCGTCATTTCCTCTAGCTTTTAGTAGCGGCATAGCTTCGTAAGCCCTGCCTTCTACCGGATCGGGATAGCACCATACAGATAAGGTACAGTTCTATATTCATGGGTAAAATGAATAAATTCATGGTAAAACCGCGTACAGTGTCATTTAGTACCATACATATTAGTATTGTCACAATGTGTTACTTATGTATCACACTTTTGGATATTGTTACTTATGATTACTCGGCTCACAGCTTCATTTATGTACGTAACAAAGCATCATTTGGTGTCATACTTATGTATGTTGTTACTTATGATAGTACGTTACACAGCTTCATTTAAGGTCATACTTATGGATATTATTACTTATGATTTTACGTTACACAGCTTAATTTAAGGTCATACTTATGATTGTATTTGTTTGGAAGGAAAGTAAATTTAAAGGGTGACCGGCAGAAGAAAACCTAGGCCTTTAAGTTAACATAGTGACGTCAAAAAAAACAGTCAGCCACATCGAGACGAAAATCTGCCGCGATAAGCATTCCAAGTACAGGTATGGATTCCTGGTAATCTCTAATGCTGTCGCGGCACTAATACTACTACTACATTTCGGTCATAGTAATAGTCCCCCTCGATATATATCTCGATGTGAAACTAAAAACGGAAAAGATGACAACTCGGGGGAGGGGGGTACGGACAGTCCAGGACAGAGAGCGGCGAAAAAAACGAAAGATAGAGGAAGAGCTTGTGTGCAGGGGCAATGGACTTTCTTTTTGGGCGAAGATGCGCCGGAAGCGGGGCATTCCTTTCGAAGGGCTTCAGTTTTCCTCGAGGATTTCTCCGAAGCAGCCAAGCCTCAGAAACAGCGCGTAATCGAAAAGAATCCCACTTATTCAACGGGCCACGGCGAGAGGAAACGCTGCTGATACTGACCGAGTGTACACCGTAATCAATGATGACAGAAGTATATAATATAACTATTTCCAGATAAGTGTCGTCACAGTTTTTTTTTCAGATTCAAATTCCCCGACTTTTCCAGGTTTTCAATGACGATCTCCGAAGATTTTCCCTAACTAATTTTGTGGCAAAATGTTTTTATTTTTTAAGCTATATTTTAGTAAAGGTTCCCTATTTTCAACCGAAATAATATTCCCTGACATTTCCCGGATTTTAAGATTAATTTTTAAAATTCCCTTTTAACTGACATTTAGACAGATATTCAAATTCCCTGACTTTTTCCTGACATTTAGACAAATATTCCAATTCCCAGACTTTTCCCTCACATTTAGACCAATATTCCAATTCCCTGACATTTAGACAAATATTCCAATTCCGAGACTTTTCCCTGACATTTAGACAAATATTCCTATTCCCAGACTTTTCCCTGACATTTAAACCAATATTCCAATTCCCTGACATTTAGACAAATATTCCAATTCCGAGACTTTTCCCTGACATTTAGACAAATATTCCAATTCCCAGACTTTTCCCTGACATTTAAACCAATATTCCAATTCCCTGACATTTAGACAAATATTCCAATTCCGAGACTTTTCCCTGACATTTAGACAAATATTCCAATTCCCAGACTTTTCCCTGACATTTAAACCAATATTCCAATTCCCTGACATTTAGACAAATATTCCAATTCCGAGACTTTTCCCTGACATTTAGACAAATATTCCAATTCCCAGACTTTTCCCTGACATTTAAACCAATATTCCAATTCCCTGACATTTAGACAAATATTCCAATTCCGAGACTTTTCCCTGACATTTAGACAAATATTCCAATTCCCAGACTTTTCCCTGACATTTAAACCAATATTCCAATTCCCTGACATTTAGACAAATATTCCAATTCCCAGACTTTTCCCTGACATTTAGGCCAATATTCCAATTCCGAGACTTTTCCCTGACATTTAGGCCAATATTCCAATTCCCTGACATTTAGACAAATATTCCAATTCCCAGACTTTTCCCTGACATTTAGACCAATATTCCAATTCCCTGACATTTAGACAAATATTCCAATTCCCAGACTTTTCCCTGACATTTAGACAAATAATCCAATTCCCTGACATTTAGACAAATATTCCAATTCCCAGACTTTTCCCTGACATTTAGACCAATATTCCAATTCCCTGACATTTAGACAAATATTCCAATTCCCAGACTTTTCCCTGACATTTAGACAAATAATCCAATTCCCTGACATTTAGACAAATATTCCAATTCCCTGACTTTTCCCTGACATTTAGACAAATATTCCAATTCCCAGACTTTTCCCTGACATTTAGACAAATATTCCAACTCCCAGACTTTTCCCTGACATTTAGACAAATATTCCAATTCCCAGACATTCAGATCACTATTAAAATTCCCCGACTTTTACAGGAATTCCAGGTTTACCAGGTACTGTTATTATATACTTTTGATAATGATAATATTATTCATAATAATAATTGTAACAAATTGTTATAGCTAATTTGAGAATCGGATAATAGAATATACCAGAAGTATATTAACGTAATAGGATATCGACCCGAGTGTACACTGTAATCAATTATGACAAAGGTACATAATATAGCTCATTTAATCAGTATTCATATCTCTATACTGCTAATGATTTTACATTACAACAGTCATACTTCTACAATATTAAAAGAAAATTTAAGATATCTAATTAGAAAACAGGTTAATATTAGGGATGCATCGATATATCGGCTTATTTTTCTAATATCGGTATCGGCCAATATCGGCTTCATTTAAACCGATATTGGTCGATTATAATATTGTAATATGCTCTTGCAAACTTTCTTTAACGAAAAATTAGAATAAAATGGTATGACAGTGTACTGAACAGTCTTTTACAATTATTTTATCATATACATTACTGTTATGATGGATAACTTTGTTAATATCGGCCACGAATAGCTTGGCAATCGAAAATGTTTTTGACCACTTAAATAAGATTTTTTCCTTATTTTACCCAAAATTGTTACAATTTTACCCCAACAATGTTCCCATTTACCCAAACTTGATGAAATTTACCTAAATGTGGTCCAAATCTTGGATTAATTAATCCAAGTCCAAATTACATATTTCGTGATTTTCAAAAAATTTCGTAGCTAGGACCTGTGAAACCGAGAAACTCCCATGCTTTTTAAAATGGATATTTGTTTGTTTGAAGTGGTCAAAAACATTTTCGGTTGCCATGGCAAATCGAATGAGTAGTGCAACGTCTCCTTTTGGGAAATTTCATATCTCATATAGGTCTACATTACGGCGGTGATTATCTTCCAGATATCATGAAAAGAGAAGCTAACACATTCTCCCTGTTAAGCATGGTTGTATAGGCCACAGGCCATTGATCTACCGGTACCGGTTATTACCAAAGCTGAGGGAAAGCACAGCGGAAATGCAACCGGAGTTCCGATAAGAAAGAACAAGTTTGACAGGGTCATAATGCTGTTTCACAATGCGTGAATTCCCATTGAACCCGACCGGAACACATTTTTAACTATTTCGTGGTAAGAATAAAATTTTGCGCTTTTACAAATAGGAGTTAGTTTACCATTATTAAAAAGGTAAAAAGGTGAAAATTAATTTAAAAAACGTATTAAAACATCAATATATTCCGCCACTTTTCCTGGCAATTTTTTACTATATTTTCATTTATCAGCGGTTAATGAATTTACTTCAGCTTATATTTCGGGTTATGTCTTAGCTTAAAATAATTTATTGAAACAATTTTTAGGATTAACTAAAATTCCCAGACTTTGATATTCTTAAAATAGCCCATAATTTTCAAATTTGGCCCGATGCTTTAGCCTATTTTCAAATCCCTCGACATTTACACAACTATTTTAGCCCAATGTTAAATTCCCGACATTTCCACAACTATTTAAGCCCATTTTTAAATTCCCCGACATTTCCACAATTATTTTGGACTTTTTTAAATTCCCCGACATATTCAACTATTTTGGACCTTTTTAAATTCCCCGACATCTCTACAACTATTTTGGCCCATTTTCAAATTCCCCGACATTTCCACAACTATTTTGGCCCATTTTCAAATTCCCCGACATTTTCACAACTATTTTAGTCTATTTTTAAATTCCCCGACATTTTAACAACTATTTTAGCCCATTTTTAAATTCCCCGACATTTCCACAACTATTTTGGCCCATTTTCAAATTCCCCGACATTTCCACAAATATTTTAGCCCATTTTTAAATTCCCCGACATTTACACAACTATTTTAGTCTATTTTTAAATTCCCCGACATTTTAATAACTATTTTGGCCCATTTTTAAATTACCCGACATTTCCACAACTATTTTGGCCCATTTTCAAATTCCCCGACATTTCCACAAATATTTTAGCCCATTTTTAAATTCCCCGACATTTACACAACTATTTTAGTCTATTTTTAAATTCCCCGACATTTTAACAACTATTTTGGCCCATTTTTAAATTCCCCGACACTTCCACAACTATTTAAGCCCATTTTTAAATCTTCGACATTTAGGAGAATTTTAAAATTGCCCGACTTTTTAGGCCTATTTCTAAATTCCCCTACATTTCCCTGTATTCCAAGGGGGGGGGGAATTCATGCAATAATATATATATATATATATATATATATATATATATATATATATATATATATATATATATATATATATATATATATACACATTGAGGTGGTGTAGGTTGACTGGTCTAACAATCTGAGCTGGAGTATTTTTTTTGTTGATTGCGTAAAAAGGCAACGACTCCGGCTAGAGGAGGCTAGAGGAGAGTGCAGGACGTCTTCTCAAGCGCCGCTGCGCGCCCGTGAGTATCGAACGTAGAATCCGGTAACATTAAAGAAAACGTGAATGGGACCAATAATAGCATTCCCCCCCCTCCCCCATTGGCTTCCCCAATTCTAGTAACACGAAAGCAAAGCGGTCCACGCCTGCATCTCGTTATCCTAACATCCCCCCCCCCCGCTATCAAAATAGTCTCGCTTTGGAGAAATATAAAATTCTTCTCTATACTCTTCATTATCCGAAGGGGAAAAATGTATCTTTTGCAGGCCTTTGAAAATTTACCGCTTAGATTTGGCTATTATGATCGTCATCATTCGGGAACCGGACCAACCAGTCTCTTCACAATTACCCTTTTTATTTCATCATTTCTCGTCTTTTTCGGTTACTTTCGTTTTGATTAATACCGCAAATGGGCAGCCAAGATGCCCTTCAACATTTTGTGCCGCAAACCAGTTCAAAAGGTCGTCCTATTTCGTATCGTGGCCGCGACCGTGGAGTAAATATTCCAATTCGGAAATATATTTTTAGATTAAAATTCTTATTTGGACCCTGACTATTTATAGATATTTTCGTTAAGGGTAAAAATAGAACATTTTTAAACTTTAATATTTTAATTTTATTAGGTGTTAATGAATTTATTTTAACTTAAAATTTGAGAAGGTAAAATTACAACACAAGTATCACAGATATATAGTAAAATTACCTTCAGTTTCAAGATAAATTTAAATGATTTTTTTTAGCAATTCCTAAACTTCCCCAGTCTTTATACCAATTCCTAAAATTCCCCAGTCTTTATACCAATTCCTAAAATTCCCCAGTCTTTATACCAATTCCTAAAATTCCAACGACTTTTTAGCAATTCCTAAAATTCCCCCGACTTTTCAATATTTTTATATTTTTTAATTCCTCAACTTTGTACAATTTCTGACATGTGGCAACCCTGCAGCGGCTTTTGAAAAGTAATGCTAAAGTGAACCGTAATTGTCAATAAAATAGTTTCCCCTACTAGACAAGAAATGGGTTTTTCTACACGTGATAGCTACCGTTAAATTCATCGGATAACCTTGAAATTTTCCCTAAAGATGAATTTATAAAAGCCGCTTTGAAGCGTTGTTTTTGGTGTTATTACGAAATATTTTTTGAAATAAAAGGGTTTCGAGAAACCGAGGCGCTAAAATAATTTCAAAAGGCGTCAAAAAAAATCTTCAAGGTCTAACTTAAGGTTTAAATAAAAAAACTTTAGAGGTTTCAGATCGTCATTTTATTGAAAAGAAACTTGGAATAACTTTAATCTACAGAAAATTGCTATGAAAACGGAATCAGGTCTTTCATAAATAAAATTTTGTCGCAATAGTTGTACAGAATATTCAATCAAATCCTATTAAATAAACGAATTAAAATTAATTTGTTAATCAATTTGTTTTCATCGAGTGACCTATATTGAGAGGTTAAATTAAACGTTAAGATAAGTAGGTCAAAAATAGGCATGACCTGCTGAAGAAAAAGTACAAGTTATAAACGTATTTAGAATACTGAGCACTTTGGCGTTTACTTGCAAGGACAGTTGCCAAGATCTACTACATAAGCTCCTCCCTTAAATTGAACACTCCATTTTCGACAATTGTATAGCAAGATCTACTATTGGTCGTAAGAACATTTTCTTTTACGAACATGATCATTTCATTATTTCATTTAAATAATCATAAATAGAAAAATTGTTGTTAGATGATGAATTATGTCAAAAAATATTTTAAAACTAATCCCCGACAGATGGCGTTACTGTATGAATTTGAAATTTTGAATTGATAATTTCAGTTATTTTTAAAACTAATCCCCGACAGATGGCGTTACCGTATGAATTTGAATTGCGAATTTCAGTTTATCCTAGGTAATAATTCTTTTAAACGGGTATATTCGAACGTTCTCAATAACCTAAATAGGTTCTTCGAATAAGGTAAGCCCGCATTACTAAGCTAAAAGTCACCGTAGTACCTAGTAATCCTATCTGCAAAACTAACTTTCAGATTCTACATATAAATTAGGGATTTGATGAAAACCAGTTTTTCCAAAAAATTGATCGTAATCCAGTAAACTTGACCAAATTACTCGAGACTAAGCGTACACCGCTACGGAGATTTGTCACCTTCAGAGACCACCCAAGCTGGCACTTCAGTATATATATATATACCCTTGAATTGAATCAAATAATGGTTAATACGTGGAGGGGCTGCGAGTAAAGAAATACACCTATAAGGGGGTGCCAAAATCGCGGATTACTTCGAAATAAACCTCTGTTAGTCGTGAGGGAGCGACAGAGCAAAAAAAAACCTATTCACGGTCCCTAGTTTTTGTATGAATGCGCGACGCGGAGGTTTTTTTTACTCCACCGAGCCGATGACACGCAAAGTTCATTGCCGTCCCAGTTCCAATAACACACTATACGGCTTGCCAACACGCCAGTCTTAATTGGCAGTTCGCGGTAAGTGTATTCCTTAGGGTAAAGCGCGCGTTTCGTCCAGTCACCAAACGCTGTCAAGTAATCCCCGTTTCGACCAAATAGTTTAAGGGAAAAAAATTCCAAGTTGACTGAGTTCAGTACCGCTGCAAAGTGTCGCTGTCCGCGTTATTATTAAGAACGAGAGTGACTCTGGTTTCTCCGCAAGATGGAGCCACTGGAACATACGTCACAGGGTCGATACACTTTCCCTTCCGATTTCTCAGGGAGCCAATAGAAAGCTAGGATAAGCTACGCTGTACTGCCAGATAAAGAAGACCAGATCAAAACCTTTTAAACGAAAATAGCTCCTTCGTCTCTCTCTCATTTGGGAGGGGAGGATTTTTCAGAACTTGTATCGCGCATTTACCAGATTTCGAGAAGATTGTGAAATTCGAACTTTCGTACAAATATTTTTTTTATTCAGGTTAAGTCCAGATTAACCGAAGTTCTTCGCTAAATCGAGTTTACTTTCTTCACAAACGACTGATTTTAGTTGGGATTTATCGCGAAGGAAGAAAATTAATTGGAAAAATCTGGGTACGAATTAATTAACGTTAATTAATCCACGCTTCAGCTATTTTAACCGATTTTCAAAAATGCTAAAACCATAATTCAAAAGGGAATTAACATCTCACTCAAATTATTTTGATCCATTTTTACGTATAAAAAGCAATAAGAATACAGTAAAAGCCTCTTTTTCGTTCAAGCTGAACGTTTCTGTTTTAACAATTACATAATTGAATTATATTTGGATTATTAGGCTGAACCTTCCTCTAGTGCTTAAAATAATTTTGATAATTCTAATATTAATAGTTAACGAGATATAAGGTCCTAACTAAAGGGTAGTTTGGAAGCTTGCCCAACTTGTTTAGCTCCGGGGTTCCGAATTAAAACGTAATAACTTTAATACTTTTAAATTTAAAATTGTCAAAATTATTTTAGTCACTAAACAAGAGACTGCTCTACACTTAAATATTAATTATATCAGTTAAAATACAAAATTAAAAGAGTTCAGCTTGAAATAGCGCGAAAGTAGACAATGGCCACTGTAGTCTTCCCCCTTAAGAGACGTTCATACTAGTAGCAAGAACCTATTTAGTCTACTGAGAACGTACGACGAGCCGTTTACGTAATTAAAATTAAAATAGTAACGTCATCTATCCGGGATTTGTTTTGACATTTTTTTCTTGACATTAATTTAGAATCTTCCAACCATTTTGTTACATGCCATTAAATTAATTAAATAATTAAATTAAGCTTTTATTCAAATTGCACGAACTAAATTAAGAGTCGAACTAAACTTTTACGAGCCGTTTAAGTAATTAAAATTAAAATAGTAACGTCATCTATCCGGAATTTGTTTTTAACATTTTTTTATTGACATTAATTTAGAATATTCCGGCCATTTTGCTATATGAAATTAAATTAATTCAATAATTAAATTCATCTTTGATCCAAATTTCATGAACTAAATTAAGAGTCGAACTAAACTTTTCCGAAAATAATTGAACTCGTTCGGTCTTAAGATAAACGAAAACGTGCTTCAACCGATACAAGATGGCGCTATGCAATTGAAAAAAATGGAGGCTTTCCACTTGATAGAGGAGCTTTTCCAAGGGGGTGGGTGAAAATCTCCATACCCTTATTAGGTGTATTCGTAGCTTATGAAAACGGGAGATATCCCCCCCCCCCCTTGCAGGCACTCCATGTGCTCGTACGTTCTTACTTATCTAAATAAGTTCTTGGTATTGCAGTGTTCCGGGCTAGTAAAGTAATAGCGTTTGATAACGTAAAATATATATTTTTTTAATTTTAGACCCGGCCACCTGAATTAAGGGCTTCAAAAGTCGCATGATGACTTAGGCCTAAGGTGGTGCCTTGGGTATTAGCCTAGCCTAGCCTAGCTATAACTAACACTCATATTTGTTGAGAAAATAACGCTACTAAATTTAATAAGTTTATCATAGATAATATTATTTAACTCCAATTTTCATTAAAGACTTAACAATCAAATTAAAGCGGCTATAGCTAGAAGCGGCGAATATAAAAGTTTATTTTCGTCCGTTAACTCGGTTAACGCCAGAGTGGAGTGGATTATTCTCAGGGTCACAAGAACTTCGAATCATCCATTACCAAAAGACCAGCTATCCATCTCAATTTATGTTGATTCTTTCAGAAGATCGTTTTACAGGGGTAAAACCATTAGAGGTCAATTTTTAAATACCCGAATTGATACAAGATGGCGCCACCAGTCTGAAACGTAGATCTTTTAAATGATCTACAAAACCGCGACGTTTATTAAATAATGTTTCTTTTTAGGACGAATTTTAGACATTTCATATTGTTTGTCGTTTTTACATAAAATATCGCTCGAAGGAAATATAACCTTTAGAATTTCTGTCTAAAAAATTAAAAAAATGTTGGTTGCTTGCTGCTTTTGACATTTTTGGTGCAGCTAAGTTTTTGGTTGAGGAGGAAATCCCTTAAATTCGAGCTTTCAGTAAAGAACACGTTGAAGGTAGGTCCTAATAATATATTCCTTTTAAACAAGTAATAGAGGTTGTGTCTTCTGGAACGAATAAAAGAATTTAAATCGAATTTCTTAAGGCTTTACTGTTGAATGTTTACTTTCCTGTAAAGCGCAATCTAATACAAATAAAAATTTAAATCGAATCTCTTTAGGCCTCTAAATGTTTGTTTTCCCGTAAGCATTCCGGGGTGACCCGCCACTAAAGGGGAAAGCTAGGGCGGCAGATTTTACCCTTTCTCCTCATGCAAAAGAGGTAGCTGGTGATTACCGACAAGGAGAAGACGATATAGCAGCCACGCGTATAAAAACCCCCGAACGGGTTTAATTTGGGGGGAACGGTATAAATATTAAGATCGAACGAAGGGTTGAAAATTCGCGGGAGCTGCCCTAACCCATTTATAACGAGTGACTTCATTCCAAAAAAAAACTAAGCGGATCTGCCGTACTAAAAATTCGAGATGCAAATCTTTAAAATAAACGCCCAAATATTGGCCCTCTGATGGTCGTATTTAAAACTGTAGGTCTGTAATTAACGTAAATGGCTTATTTAATCTATATCATTCTTGACTATTAAAGATAATAATTGTACGTTTCAAGCGTTTCCTTGATTAGGATAATATATTTATTTTAATTTAATAATTACAGAATTAAATCAACTGTTGAAATCTACATTATCTTGGGATATAATTTAAAATTTTAATACCATGTGGCTTTATTTTTTTAAAGGATTTTTCTATAAAAAGATGAGAGTTTATAAAAATTCAACAAATATTTAAAAAATGATAGAGGAAGAATTTTTTAAATAAATACGCAAAAATGCAAATTTTATTTTGGAAAAACTAAAAAAATTTGGAAGCCCCCATATAAAAAATTTGGAGCCCCCATATAAAAAAATTGAAGCCCCCATATAAAAAAAATTGGAAGCCCCCATATAAAAAAAATTGGAAGCCCCATATAAAAAAAATTGGAAGCCCCCATATAAAAAAAATTGGAAGCCCCCATATAAAAAAAATTGGAAGCCCACATATAAAAAAAATTGGAAGCCCACATATAAAAAAAATTGGAAGCCCACATATAAAAAAAATTGGAAGCCCACATATAAAAAAAATTGGAAGCCCACATATAAAAAAAATTGGAAGCCCACATATAAAAAAAATTGGAAGCCCACATATAAAAAAAATTGGAAGCCCACATATAAAAAAAATTGGAAGCCCACATATAAAAAAAATTGGAAGCCCACATATAAAAAAAATTGGAAGCCCACATATAAAAAAAATTGGAAGCCCACATATAAAAAAAATTGGAAGCCCACATATAAAAAAAATTGGAAGCCCACATATAAAAAAAATTGGAGGCCCACATATAAAAAAAATTGGAAGCCCACATATAAAAAAAATTGGAAGCCCACATATAAAAAAAATTGGAAGCCCACATATAAAAAAAATTGGAAGCCCACATATAAAAAAATTGGAAGCCCACATATAAAAAAAATTGGAGGCCCACATATAAAAAAAATTGGAAGCCCACATATAAAAAAAATTAGAAGCCCCCATATAAAAAAGTTTGCGGCTCCCATATAAAAAAAATTTTGAAGATCCCATATAAAAAAAATTTGAAGCTCCGATATAAAAAAAATTTTGAAGCTCCCATATAAAAATTTTAAACCCCCATCGAAAAAAAATTTTGAAGCTCCCACAAAAAAATCCCCAAAATTAAATGTGCAAGATAAATAAACTTCTTTTTTTAATACCACGTGGCTACATTTTTTTTAGAAAAACCCCACAAAAAGAAAAGTTTAGAAAAATCTTACAAATAAATTATAAGACATCCATTGAAGATTTTTTCTAAAATTTTAATAAATACGCAAAAATGCAAATTTAATTTTGGAAAAACGAAAAAAAAACCTGAACATTTTGAAGTTCCCATCGCAAAAAACCGCTAAAATTAAATATGCAACAGAAAGAAGAGTATTTAATCCGGTATTTCCACAAATAAACCCTGATATTTAATAAATAAACACAACATTGAACATTACCGGATTATTAACCTATTTCCCAGAGCCATATTAATACGAGAGAAACAAGTAAAAATACGGCGGACTTACTTGTTAATGGAAGACGTCCTCATGACGACGCCGAGGACTATATTGATGCGCGCAAAAAAAGAACAGAAGAAAATGAGGTACACGCGGCAAAATCAGAAAGTGCCACCTCAAAACATAGTGACCGCGTTACGGGGTGGCCAACTCAGCCAGCAGCTCAGCCTGATACCCCAAAAAATAACAACGTTCAATGTCAAGTTCACAACTGACGCCGCACCACCGAAGGATGCTATTAAAAGTCTACCCCTCAAGAAAACGTTTACATCATTTTTTTTTATACCTAATAACCAGTTTTTTCCCTACTCTACCTGGCCCACAGTATCTACTCTCGTTGGAGGGGGGGGGGGATAAAATAAAAAGGAAACCAATAGGCTACGAGAACGGCGTGACGTCACCACCCGGAGAAAGCTTATACGCGTTAAATGAGGGAAGCTGGTGGTGGAAGGGTTGAGAAAAGTGGGTGGAGTAGGAACTGAACGCGCTTTTTTATCTCCGATTCCCATAACATACTTTATATTAAGAGAATAAAAATCTTATTATATTATAACACGGGCATCCGAATTTCATTTCGATTAAGGAGAAAATACCAAAAAGGGGCGGAAGCTATTACGGACAAAGGGGGCAAAGGGGGGGGGAGACATCGTAATGGACTGCATCCGGAAATTGACGGTTTAGGATTAAAATCGGGGAAATAGTTTTCTAGAAATGTAAAAAAGTTTATTAAACTTTTCATTTACTTTTTAAAATGTTTATTGGAGTCCTATTATAATTGGATAATTATCAATTATTTGTACGATTAATTATTTTTTATTTACTTTTTAAAATTTTAAATATTTATTGAAATTTGAATTGGAATCCTGTTAAAATAATTGGATAATTATCAATTATTTGTACGATTAATTATTTTTATTTACTTTTTAAAATGTTTATTGGAGTCCTGTTATAATTGGATAATTATCAATTATTTGTACGATTAATTATTTTTATTTACTTTTTAAAATGTTTATTGGAGTCCTGTTATAATTGGATAATTATCAATTATTTGTACGATTAATTATTTTTATTTCCTTTTTAAAATTAAAAATATTTATTGAAATTTGAATTGGAGTCCTGTTAAAATAATTGGATAATTATCAATTATTGGTACGATTAATTATTTTTATTTACTTTTTAAAATTTTAAATATTTATTTACTGGTTTGAAGAATTCTGAAATTTATATTAAAAATGAAATTGGGATTTTATCATAAAATACATAAATAAATTTTAATTCAAAAGTAACTATTCCTTGAGATTATATTAACCCAAGTTTATTAAGCTTTTTATTTAATAACTTTAAAAAAAATTTATTTGACATAAAAATAACCGGAATAATTAATGTTCTAAATTTAAATGTTATCATACGTAACATAATAAAAAGTATGACACTTCCTATTGTATTAATACTAATTTGGACGATCCTTTTTCGACAATGCCACTCACGCCCAGCTCCGACTTGGACTTGCAACCGAACTGAGTAGTATATTATCGTCCTTAATTAATTCAATTATTAATAGGACTTATATAAAATAAGTTCGGTGAAATTTAATGCTAATTGTCATAGTTATTGGTATTATGTTACTTAGGATATTACTAGTTTAGAACCCGAAGTTTCTAATAACATCCAATCCAATGAAAGCCACTCATTGTACACCGGGTATGTTAAAAACAAGGTTCATACAATATTTCAAAAACCATTTTCCGAGGGGTCGGACATTTACCAAAATCCCGTACACTTTGTCTAAAATCGCAAAATCTTTTAACTATCTTTATGGTAAATTAACATTGAAATCCCAAAATCCCTTCAAAAAGTAATGATAAAATCGCCAAAATCTCTACGAAATCCCGTACAAAATAATGGCAAGTGTCCGACCCCTCGCCATTTTCCCTGATATTTCCAGGTTTTCCAGACTAGTTTTGAATATTTTCCAGGTGTACTTTTTAAAACAATAGGGGTTTCTAAAATGTTAAAAGCATTACTGTTACACTTTAATATAATATATTCAAGATTGAACGTATGAATTCAATACTAAGTAATAATTTCAGTAATACTAAAAAAATGCACATAATTTCGAGTTCTCATAATTATTTTCCCTGATTTCCCTGATTTTTCGGGAAAATTTTCATTTTCCCTGACTTTTTTGCTTTAAATAAATTTCACTGATATTTCCAGGTTTTCACTAATTTCCATGTTTGTATGAACCCTGTAATAAACTTTATTTTTCGAGATAGTTTCACGCGTAGGAAAGCAGTCGCTATGAAGTGAAGTTGACAAAATTTAATATTACCTGCAAAAAATAAACACTTAAACGAACGAAGGCGATAAAAATTGATTGGCATATTTTTCCCAAAATTACGTCGACTTTCTTGAAATCATAATATTTTCTCGCGAACGAACCCGGGGGGGGGGGGGGGGAGTTGCGAGTATCATTATAAACGTCAACAAGATGTCACGGACACTTAAGTACACACAATCCCCCCGATGTATTAACTATTTTTTAAATATTAAAGGGAATATAACCTCAGGTATTTGGTGTGGAACACCAAAGCTTGCAGCTCTGGCCGCTCTTGCCTTTCGCTCTAAAAATGTTTGGCGCCACTGTACAGGGAAATTTGAAAAATTGAAGGGGTCTTCCATAAAGATGGCTTTGCAGGTTATATTCCCTTTAAAGGAATTTGATCGAAAACGAATATTTTCGAGTTACCTGGTTTTTTAAATAAATTACTTAGCGAAACGCGAACACTTTAATTTAAATTAATTTTTAAACAAATCGAATTTTCCGAGTTACGTAGATTTTTAAAATAAGGTAACGAAACGCGAACGAGTTAGATGGCGCCTGTATCAATTGGCTAGAAACTCAAATTTGACAATAGTTCGTACGTCGGTTGTGGAGTCCCGCGAATTGGACAGAAATCTAACTTAAAATTAATAATTCTTAATGCAACCAAAATCATAGTTTAGAAATGATCAGTACCAGGGGCGTAGGAACCAGGGGGGGGGCAAGGGGGGCAATGCCCCTCTCTAGAATTTTACTGGGAGGGGCAACTAATGTTATTGCCCCCGCAGTCAGTTGAAATATTCGCAAGGCTCAAATTATCATTTTAAAAGCATATAAAGCTTATAGAACCTCAACTGTGTTTAAATTTCAGTTTTTTCCCGCCAATGTATATAGTAGAAAAATGTACAAATGCATTCGGAGAAGCTACACTCCATTAAAAATTCAAAACCATTCTCCAGACCCCTTTTGGTTTCACTTTGCCCCCTCCAACTTCTAGAACGTTCCTACGCCCCTGATCAGTACTAACTAAAAAATATAATATTTAACCAAGTCGCTCTTAATTTAAAAAAATTATGTAGATTGTGAGGCGAAAATCGACTAACTTTTTTGGCCCCGATTCCAAAATTTTCAAATGGGCTACCGAGGGCATGATATATCCTTTCGATTGACATATCACTGACCCAGGGTTCGTACGAAAATTTCTGATCTAAAATCCGACCAATTTTGGCCAATATTCCTGACCTTTTTGGTTATATTTTTGGACATTTTTATTATTATTTTAGGTCAAATATTCTTTGTTAATGTGTGGTTTGGTTGACTAACTAAAATCCCTGACTTATCCCGGACCTTCTACGAAATTATTTAAATCCCTGACTTATCCCTGACATTTTACAGATCCCTGACTTATCCAGGTTTTCCAGGATATAAAGGTTCTGTACGAACCCTGTAACCCTTCCAGACTTAATTATTGAAGTGTTATGCCAGATTCGGCGGCGACTACCCTGTACGTGATCTTAGTACACACAAATCCCTTCTAAAGGATGGTGTGTAAAAACCGCCTACACGGTTATTTTCCCCGCACATTCCCCCTTAACAATGTCAACGGCACCGTGGAAGAAAATATTTATTGACAGTTCGACATGGGACAGTTAAGTAAGCAATAACCACGTTAAATCGAATTTAATAGGTGTCTAAATTTAAACTAAATTCTACCCTTAATTCTCCAACATAGTCGAAGAGAAGAGCCTACTTAACTTATTAATACGATTTAAAGAGGCCTTGGGGATAGCGAATAAACATTATCGCGCGTATCCAGGCGAGTGCTTCAACGGAGGGATGAGTTGACTGAACTCGCTGCTTCAGTCAATTTTTTTGGAATCCAGTTCCTAAATGGATGCCTATTTAAATAACTTTTCTCGATAAATAAACAAGAGTTTTCTCTCCGAGCCTGCCTCGAGGCCCTGAACAAAAAAACAACCTCTCGAGAAGAAGAGGGAGAACAAAACTAGATTATCAAATATTTCTCGTGTTTTTTTCCGCCTTACATTGTTGATACCTAAAAATATTTTTGTTTATATTTATAGTTAGCTTCTGAAATTTTTTCTTTATTGACTCGTTGCGAAATTCTACATAACAATGGGAAAATATTTAAATATGGTAATTTTTAAAATTTTAATTTTACTAAGCCTTTGTACTTGGTTTTGAGTAAAAATGCCTGAATAAACAGTCAAAAAATTTATAATTTATGATTTAAAATTATAAAGGATAAATATTTCGGTTGTATTAAATATTAAAATCAATAATATTTTTATTTTCAATATTTCTTATATACAAATTAGCACAGTAAAGGGCGAAGAGGAGGT
Organism: Leiobunum rupestre; assembly: GCF_980474605.1. Classification (NCBI taxonomy): domain Eukaryota; kingdom Metazoa; phylum Arthropoda; class Arachnida; order Opiliones; family Sclerosomatidae; genus Leiobunum; species Leiobunum rupestre. The sequence goes on along the minus strand of NC_143390.1, from coordinate 19,604,771 downwards.
AAAGTGGACGTTGCTCGGAATAATCGAATATGAAAAAAATATACCGAGAAAAAAAAACTAGTTCCGTACAGGTAGTACGGGCTGAAATTGCGCGATAGAGGTTATTACCACAAATTTTCTTCAAAGCCAGCGCGGGTAATGCTAAATTCAAATCACACGTCGGCAGGTAGAGAGAGAGGCAAGCGAACTGGGTAATAGAAAGTTGAACTTCCGTAAATGTCTTCGGCCTTTCACTACTCAAGTTTAAGGAACTTTGGTTGCCATAGCGACGGCAATAGAGAGAGACGCGACGACTTGTTCCCTTTCCGACCCCCCCCCCCCCCGATCCGTCTCTATTAAATTACATTGCAGCAAGTCCTTCACGCTGATTGGTGGAAATTTCGCGTAAAATGACGATGAAGAAGTTATTCATTTTATTAGCAGGTGTTGAAAGCCCAACGCGCTGCTGTAATAATAAAAAACGCGTTTAAAATAAAAAGAGAAATAAACTTTGCCGAGTTTTTCCGCACATGTGTTCTCACTATCAGGATCAATGTTTCGGGGTCTAGGTTCGAGAGTAATACGTTTTTTACGCGCATGCGTTGAAGTTTTAGCTTAATAACATTTTGTTTATACCAAATCCTACAACGCATATCCATTGTTGTTTAAATGAAATTAAGTAATTTAAATCAGGGTTGGCACTTTTATGATTTTTATTATTAATAAAGCTCAAATCAATCAATTTTTTTATTTAAATCGGATATTTTGGATTTTAATACAATTGAAAATTAATTGTTTTTTGTCGGGTTTTTTCCTGTAAAATTTAATATTTTAGTTTGCTCAGATTTTCTATGTATTTTAATTTTTTAAGAAACTATTTTTGTAATTTTTTATTAAATTAAAATACATTGTAAGATTTAAATCAATGATTTTTTCCAAAAAATAACTTTATTTAAATCAACCAACCCCGATTTAAATCTGAACTAAAAAGTATTTATGAAATAGTACGAATTATCAGAGCAAAGTCAATTAAGTTTATTTATTAAATAATAATTAAATTTATTAAGGATTAATATCAATTTTAGTTTAAATTACCGCCTCATTCAAATTATTAATGAATTTGTCAAGAAAAACTGGCATAAATATAAAAAGAAATAAACAACCATGTCTGTAGTGTTTTTCGTTTACAACGAGCAAATATTGTATTATTTATTTAAAGCAACGATAAGTTGCAAGGTACCATTTAAAATAATAAGGGTGCAAGAAACTGGGGCACCTAGAAAATTTGTTCTGCCAGCCCTGGGGCCACGCCACTGTACGGAATACACTTCCGCGGGCGTTTCGTCTATTATGGCCTACTTATAAATTGCCCCTCTTAGAACTTGTAGGGCTGCTTTAAAAGGCCACCGTATCCTTTGAAAAATCATCCCAACGAATGATAATTTAGAATTTTCCCATGATTATTGGGCTCTTTAAGTAGAAACAAGAAATTTAGACCTAAACCGGAGGAAAGCAAATTAAAATAAATAAAACCGTAAACTAGAGAGCTACATGGATTTTAACATTTACCATGGTAACAATGGATATTCCGCGGGAATCAGATTGATATCTTATTTTCGGTTAGGGAATGGATTTTTAAAGGGATTTTGGATTCGGAAATGGTTGGAAAAGGAATTTCAATCAAGTAGAAATATTTTCAATCGGATGCGGGATTGGGGGAATTTTCGAACGCGGGATTGGGGGAATTTTCGAACGCGGGATTGGGGGAATTTTCGAACGCGGGATTGGGGGAATTTTCGAACGCGGGATTGGGGGAATTTTCGAACGCGGGATTGGGGGAATTTTCGAACGCGGGATTGGGGGAATTTTCGGACGCGGGATTGGGGGAATTTTCGGACGCGGGATTGGGGGAATTTTCGGACGCGGGATTGGGGGAATTTTCGGACGCGGGATTGGGGGAATTTTCGGACGCGGGATTGGGGGAATTTTCGGACGCGGGAATGGGGGAATTTTCGGACGCGGGAATGGGGGAATTTTCGGACGCGGGAATGGGGGAATTTTCGGACGCGGGATTGGGGGAATTTTCGGACGCGGGAATGGGGGAATTTTCGGACACGGGATTGGGGGAATTTTCGAACGCGGGATTGGGGGAATTTTCGAACGCGGGATTGGGGGAATTTTCGAACGCGGGATTGGGGGAATTTTCGAACGCGGGATTGGGGGAATTTTCGAACGCGGGATTGGGGGAATTTTCGGACGCGGGATTGGGGGAATTTTCGGACGCGGGAATGGGGGAATTTTCGGACGCGAGATTGGGGGAATTTTCGAACGCGGGATTGGGGGAATTTTCGAACGCGGGATTGGGGGAATTTTCGAACGCGGGATTGGGGGAATTTTCGAACGCGGGATTGGGGGAATTTTCGGACGCGGGATTGGGGGAATTTTCGGACGCGGGAATGGGGGAATTTTCGGACGCGAGATTGGGGGAATTTTCGAACGCGGGATTGGGGGAATTTTCGAACGCGGGATTGGGGGAATTTTCGGACGCGGGATTGGGGGAATTTTCGGACGCGGGAATGGAGAATTTTCGCTTGCGGGAATGGGAATTCGGGAATGGTTAAAAAACCAATATATGAAACAAATCTACCAACGGAAATTAAAATTGTTTCAACGGGAACTGTAACGTTTCTGCTTCAAATACCGCTTAAATATCTAAAGAGCTGGTTGATGCTTTTTTATATAAAGAGACAGAAAGTAAATTTAATGGAAAACGTCAAAAACCGGTTAAAAAACCAAAAGAAAAAATGGCGAGTACTACGGAGACGTTTTACGCAACAGGCCTCTCAAAAATCCTAATATGACCATTATTCTCAAACAGCAAAATGCGGAGAAGCTTTAAAGAAACAAGCTAATAGTCGATTTCGAACTTAAATGACAATTGACGTCCAACGACGGAAAACGGTAAAGTCGACTTAGCAACACGAGAATTAGAAAAAGGGGAGTGATATTTTTTTGGGCTCCAAACGAAACTGCAGCAAAATGAGTCGAAAGACATCTACTCAAGGCCAATATGGAAGTACTTTGCAAAGATTTGCGCCGATATAAATTTTTTTACTCCCAAAACGTCGCCCAAAAAAAATACAGCTTGCGCAACGTTTCAGAATCGAGGCCGAAATATCCGGTATATTTATTAAACTTCCTAAGATATCTTTCTCTTAACGGTTGAGACACGTATAACGTATTTCCTTTTGAAAAAAAAATCACATCTGACGAGCCAAAATATCCCTCATTCTAGCCCCACTCTTCTCCCCGTCCTGGTTATCTTTCTTTTGCTAGGATCAAGTAATAAATAATATGTTAAAATATCTATTTTTCCCCATACTCCAACGAGCAGCGAGCTATTCGGTCTTTGTATAGGTGGCAGCACTACATGGGGTGTTCAGCTATAGCGAAAAATTTTCAGGGTCCTTTTTTCTCAGCGAATTCAAGATCCTAAAATTTGGGGAAAGGCAAAAAAAAATCAAGGGCAAAGAATATACGTCTACGTCGAAAATAAAAAACCTTAAAAACAGACTCGAAAAATATTTCCAAGTAGAAATCTTACAGTTGTGGCAGTTTTTAAGCAGATTTCCTAACGTTTTCGGGCGTAGAAAATTTGAAATGTTAAGCGTATCGTTAGATAATACGCAAATATCAGAGGCCTTGAATACTTTAAGCCTGATGTTATTCGTCTACATATTTTTTTGAAAAATAATGTAAATAAATTTATTATAATAGCTACGGTATAAAAATGTTCATAATTTTAGAGTAAAACCTGCATTAAACGTTAATTTAATTGCGGTAAGGTCTGCGGTAATGAGGTTTGTAACAGCGCAACTCGACCTTTAGAAATATTGTCAAACGTGACAACTGTCAGAAAGGTGACTTAAGGAGTAAACGTCTCCGGATTTAACCTTAAATACGGTTGTCATTCGTTACAACGGTTACAAAACAAACGGGAATAAAATACGACTATAAATAGCGTAATACGTGACGTAAGATCGCAAAAATAATATTTACCTTATAAGGTTGGAATCGACAACCCTGTAGAGGAAGAGGCCTATGTACCAAAGATTCGATTTTCAGAAAATTCGAAGGACCCGAAAGACCTCTTTGATATTTCAACAGTTATATCTGGTCAGGAGGAGACTCGTGGTAAAATCGACGAGACTCCCGCGCCATTACTCCCAAAGTAGACGCGAAATATTTGGGAAAGCGAAAGTTCTCTCCCGAATGACGTTTCTGACGCTTCACTTTTCGACGCGGTAACGAGAAACGTTCGTCCATTTTTCAACGTTCACAAAAATCCTACGAAGACCCCACGCTTGATTGAATTAAATCGGCCAAAAAGAACGCGTCAGCTACCGAACAACATACACTACTATCTCCGGGGGTATTTTGGGATGAAGCTCGCGCAAGGTCAAGTTCAAGCCGCTATACGGCGCGCTCGGCATATGTGTCAAGGACAGCAGTAGGCCAAAAATTGGTTCCTAGCCGCAGCGCCAAAACATTAGGGCGGTAAATATCGATAACGAGCGTATGTAAGCGTTTGCTGACATCTATTTTGTTGTTAATTAAACAAACGTAAATTTATTAAATAATAATTTACTAAACTCGTACGAAAAAAATAATTTCAGGTTTAGCGAGTAGCTTAATTTGTTTTAATATAAAATAATAAAAATGCGAATTACGATTTTGTTCAAACTGACAAATTATCAATGGGTACCTTCAAAAACTCTTTACCCGCGAAATACAAGTGCGTAGCAACGGTGCAGAAAAAACTATATAATATGGAGATGTAGGCAGGGCCACCGAGAGCCGGCCCGGGCCCTGGGAAAATAATAGAGCCGTAAGTATCGGAGATAACTATACATTTTAGGGGATAAGTATACCTCGTTTTGTTCCAAATCGGGCCCGGTTAATTTTGTACCCGCTTTCCCCCTCTCTTGTCGGGCCTCGGTGTAGGCTTCCCTACGTGCCGAAAAGTAATGTGGAAGACTAAGCCTACAGCTGTTAAGCCCACGTAGAAGTTAAGCCATAAATTTACGTCTACACTCCTACACATTATCCTTATTCTAGAATGGTGGTTGTAGCTATTCCCAAATTTTGATATTCATGTATCTCTTACTACTCACTGCGCAATTTGTGTTGACATTCCAGCATAAGACTATAACACTATTTCATTAGTATGAAGAGTTATCTATTTACAGAGTGAAATCATCAGAGTAAGAAATTCGCCCTCTAGCGACGCGCTGTTAATGGCTACACGAGGAATGAGAATAAGCGGGCGAAAAACATAGATTAAGCCCGCTATAGAGTCTGTGTCGCCCATAGGTACATGAAATTTCATATAGCTATGGACTAATTAAAAGGCCACAGAATCGTCTGAATTTTGAGGGTCTTGCTACAGAATCACTTGTTAGCGAAGCTGGAAGTTATGCCTGAGTCACGTGACGGAAGAGCTACACGAATTTTGTAAACGATTCTGTGGACCTTAATCTCACAAGGACATTTCTCATGTGGGTTTTGTTTCGTTGGTACGCTACCTAGCGGGTGAACTGAAAAACGCTATTCAAAACCGGAAATTAAAGGGGGAGATTTTGCGTCGGCCTACAGTTTTCCAACACTACGTTAACGGTAGATGGCGTATTGAACTTCCGGATTTAAACAAAAGGGGAAAGTTTGTGTGATTAGTTTTAAAACGCAGAATTGGCAGCATTGTTAGAAACAAAAGCTCTCAGTAAAAGCATGTAACATAATAAGTATGACTAGGGTAAATGTTTTACTACATCCTTTCCTCAATGACCAATAAACGAAAATAGCGCCACCATGTAGGGGATTCTTAAACTATAGAGTGCTGTCGTCTGATACGATTTTGAAAACTTGTAACGTCACAGCTGTAGTGTTAATAGTGGCCGCCATGACAGTTAGTTTTATTTTATCAATATGCAAAATCCATTGGTGACGTATTGAATTTCGAATTAAAAGCACTCTATACTTCTGGAAATGTAATCGCTTCTGTTTGCATTAACACCAGAATAAAGATTTGCGAATTTTAAAGACTTTCAATATAAAAACCAATACTTATTTTGACAAAATTATTGAATTGTAACATAAAAAAATTTAAGAACTAACCTTTTGTAGACGCTTATGATTATATTTTTAGGATTTAAAATTTCACAAAGACTACCGAAGCTCTGGTTGATGGATTTCTAAATATGTTCTTCTAATTAGTCTTTGGTGAAGAAATTATGTAGCAAGAAATATACCCATGAATAATTAAAAAAGCGGAATTATGCCTTATTTCTAAAAAAAATTCCAAAAGAAATTAATAACTTACATTTAGACGACTAAGAATTATCCCACTTTATAAAATAGGAGTGCTGTTACTAATTGGGTACTGTATTTAAAAATTTCCAATCCCATTTAAATAATTCATTTTGTCCCCAAAGAAATATTCTCCATGATCCAATGGTCATCATTTATTTCAATAGACATCACAGTTTTAATAAACTAGACAAAATTTACGGACTATTGTATAAGCAGCTTTTAAAAAAATAAGTACTCTAAATTTGTAAGCAAATAAATTATGACAGAGCTTTAAAATGAGATAATTACGAATCGCTGCATTAACGAAATAAGCCATAAAACTTTCCAGTTTAAAATTGCTATAAAAAAAATAATAGGTCCTGGGGGAAATATATTAAAAATTTAGAATTCTCTAAAACAGTTTGGCAGAATTTTTTTACAAATTATTTTTCAATACTGTTCCAAACCATTAAGATTTTGTCCTAACTTTAAACCTATTAAATAAAAAAAGAATTAAAAGTTATATAACTGACAGAAGGAAATTTCAATAAAATCCTACGTAAAATAGTTTTGTACTGAATAAAAGTTTAAAGGAAGGATTTTGTGATTTTTTTTCTTCCAAGCAAGGACAGTGACATCGGAATTTTAATGTCTAAGTCTCTAATATAACTATATCCCTTAATAATGAAAATATATTTCTACAATTTCTCACAGTTTTCTAATAACAGCTTAAGCAAATTTATCCCTCAAAACAAATATCAACTTGGTAAAGCTGTTTTTTGTTTACTGTTGAAAAGTTGGTTAAATCTATATTTGCTTTCTCTTAAAAAAATCCAATCGCTTATGGTTATTTCATCCAATGCGATTCTTTATCGGACATTTTTACTTCTAATAACCTCGTTTCAGGGTTACTGACTAAATTTAGTTATTTCCACATTTTTTTTCATTTTAGATACTGTTGTCAAATGTGCGTGAAAAATTTGGATGTGCATAGGACACGGTCAAAAAGATTTATCTAATTTGGGTTTTATCCGTTTTTTTGGTTTGACAGTGAAACTAAATATTTCACATTTGGAATATCTGTTTAAATGCGGAGTGGAAAACCACAGCTACATTTCCATTTTTTACAAGTTAACGTAAATTTGAAACAAAACTAGTCTTCCATTACGAGTAATATTAAAATTATATTGAAGCTTTTCTTTGTTTCATAATGCTTAAATTTAATTTTCAGGTGGTAAATGCCAAGCTTTGATTGTTAAGCCGAAAAATTGGTAAATTAAGCTTCATTATTTTCGTAGTTAATTCTAAACGATGTAAAATTATACAAAAGCGTCACTGTTTGAAGAGTCTTTGTAAGCAATTGTGTGATTTTAAAAAGTCTTATTAATTTTTTGACGTACAAAACATTCGAAAATAGCTGGTGAATTCTTTATCGTTGTGTAAAAATTTTCATTAAAGGGAAAATGTGTCAATTTATACTTGGATTAAAATCAGTTTTTTAAAAAAGAAATAAGAAAAAAATTAAAATATCAAATGTCTTTCATGATTTTTTTTGTAGGAAGTTAAGATTTTACGTTTGAACTTGTTATAATTTTATAGAAACGCATTAGCGTAAAAAGTAAACTTAAGTTTGAAGTGGTAAAATTTACCTTTGTACTTTCCCATTTCAGAGCCAGCTGAAATGGCAAAAGCCCAAGAGATGGAAATTTTTTCCCTTTCATACCACCCTCTATATTCTTAAGCATCGCTTGCAAAATTGACAGATTTTCTTCGAGGAGCCATGTCGTAAACAGCGGTGCCAGAATCGCTCCAGTGTCTACGATGCCTACCCCTCAATTCCACATTTTCTTCTTTCTTTTCCGTGGGACTAGTCTGATTTCCTTCAGCTTTCTCCATATCATCTTCTTCCTCTTCGGAAAAGGCAGTGCCTAAGGGTTGGGCAGCTTCTTCCATAACAGCCCCTCCTCCTTCGCCCCATCCAACAGCAGAGAGTCTATCCAGCGAAATTATGGAAGACATGATTTCACCCAGCGTTAAGGCCGGCGGTTGCTCCAATTCTTTCCTCTCTCGTCTGGAGATAAAGAACCAGTCCAAAAAGAACAGAAGACCAGATGCTACTTTTAAGCCAGAACAAACGCCAATGTACCTAAAATCCGCAATTATTAGCAACTGATTTCTCACAAATTTCATGGTATGGTAATATTTACCTAAGCCTAAAATCCTCAATGTCATACATTAGGCAAAACCCACCAGGACGACCGCAATGGGCTCTCCAAAGAATACAAGTAGAATCAATAACATTTCCAAATAAGATCGGTGATGGAATATAACCTGAAAATTATAAAATTGTCATTTATTTTCAAGATTTAATAATTTTTGTGATGTAAACTGAAAACGTACCAAATAATCTAAAAATGACAAACTGCATTCCAAGAGCAAATGCTCGTTCCTCATCTTCGACAGATCTCAAAGTTATCATTAACAAGGGCATTTGAGTAATTGAAACAACCAAGGTCATAATAAAAAGCAAAATCATGAAAGGAATCATGGCCTCGCAGACATGAGGACAAGGGCCCATGGTTGCCAAAGGTATTGCCGTAACTCCGTGATTTTTGGTTGCGTTGGATATTATACAAGCGCAATTACTGTAGCTCTGTTAAATAAATTTTTTTTTATAACCTTCCAACAACTGAAATAAATTGTGAAAAAAAAAATCTTACATCTGGACGTTTAACAGCTTCAGCTCGACAGCCAGCGTGACAGGGTGAAAAGTAGGTGATACCGTTACTACCACATACTGGTTCGATATGATTTGGACTGCAATGGCACCCTAAATTGCAGTCCGCAGTGAGATTCACTTGAAAAGTTGTGTCCAATTCAGTGCTACAAGAGAAAAAATTAGTCCACCCTCTTGAAGAATATTTTATGGTCTTGGATATTCCTACTTGTTAAAATAAGGTTGAGTTGTTCCAGCCATACGAATATTGTCGCAGCCCAGAAAGTATAAAAGAGTATAAAGTCCCATACAGACCAAGTTAAAGAAAAGGACGCACTGAATTGCTCCTAAGACATTTTAAAACAATACAGTCAACAAACAATCGTTTCTTCTTTGAAGGAATTATTTAATATACAACCTTTGGGTTTCATCTGGAATCTCTTCAATATATATCCTCCCATAAAGATTCCTACACAAGCTCCTGGAATTGCTATTCCCCCTGTTACGATAAAAGAATATGTAAACAAGTTTGCCAAGAAGGCGATAATATTATTTCGTGCCCGTATTTCAATTAAGCAGGTAGCATAAAATCATGAATTAGTAATAACGCTTCAATTTAATACAGCCACACTTATTTATTACTTCTGACTATACATGGCTTCGATAAGTAAGTACCACATGTGCCGGAGTTCTCCCATTCGTCAACTCAACTCTCTCTTCTCTCTTGTTCCGTGCCGCAAGGTAATAGTGAGTGTAGGGAGCTGTTGGCTCGCGTGGAATGAAGGGCTGGCCACCATCCTCCTACGCATTGTAACATATCTACAGTTTCGTGCCCAGTATCAAGGGACGCCACGTTTATCATTCCAGCTGCGAGTTCGTTCCTTATTATTACCTATATATAGGCTGTATTCTCATGGCATCATCATCACTGTAGTGGAAGGCTAGTGTCATCCCCCTTTCCCCCATAACTATCTACCTTAGAGCAATAGCCGCCATCTTCTCGTGAATACCACCTATTTTAGTCTAAGCTTATACTGAAGCTCAGACCTGGGTTTTTAAGATTGTGTAGTCACATCTTAAGCCTCCTAGGCCATGTTACCCTGACCTCACATTGAGTGTGGCTACAGCCTAGCTGATTATCAAGTTTACCGATATTGCTCTGCGTGATTTGAACCTGGAAGAGTAGGAGTCACCACTACTAGGTCACTTCATTTTTCGCTTTGCCTTTTCAGGCAGTGAGGTTACAGAAAATTCACCTTCCTCGCACCTTTGCGACCACTACGAGGTGACCAATTCCATTCCCAGTTTTCTCCGCCACTTCTCTTTCAAAGACCTGTCTGCAATGTCAAACGGTTCTCTCCCGCCTTTAAGGGCACTACTAGCTAACCATCTACTTATACCAATATTGAGTAAACGCAATATTTCATCTCCCCACCTTTTTTAGGGGCAACGAAATAAAAAGACCAATGGAACAGATTAACGAAAATAGCTTACCAGTGAATACATTAGCTTGGCTTTTTCCAATGCTAAACTGAGTTTCGAGATATTTTGGAAGAAATACTACAAATCCACTGACAATGGCCAATTCCATACACGAGCCCATGCAGGTGATCATGTAAACGGGGTTGCAGAGAAGTCTCCACATGGAACGAGGAATGTCCCTGATATTCTTTCCATAGGCCTTTCTATCCTCTTCCTCCTTCCCTGCCTCCAAGTTTTCATCCTCTCCATTTTCATTCGGAGGTTTCCACTGGACCGGATTGGGTCCAGATTTGAAGAAATCCCGGTTCTCTTCCCACATCAACTTTTCTCTCTCTCTCTTGAGTACTTTGGGAAATCCAAAATAAGGCAAGGCCACCTACAAAAACAGCCAATGCAATGAAATAAAAATTCACAAAAATACACCAAATTTGTAATACTTACAAGCATTAGGGCTATTCCGCAAATGACAAATCCAGCCCACCAAGCCCCGATCCATTTCGGATGACCGGGATACACGTCAATTGGCTCAACACCGAATAAAATGGCATCTTCGTGGTATGATAATAAGTAGCCTCCTAACAGGAAGCCCAAAACTAAACCAAACGCAACCATACTATACATACAACCTATAAGAAAACCAAAATTATGTTAAAATCTATTACATGGTAACTTTTTAAGGTTAAGAACAACATATACCTATATACATGGAGGAACTTTCTTTTCTAACATGGTCATCTATATACGTAGTTCCCAAGGTAAATATTGGAGAGCCGCCTACGCCAATTAATACTTGGGAAAGCATGAAAATAAGTATATAAAGAGCGTTGGAAGATCTCCCTTCATTACAAGTCTTTGGGTCCATGTCAGGGGGATTAAGGAATGGACTGAAATATGTATTGAAAAGAGTATTAATTTGGGCTTAAAGTTTTCTAAAATTTTTAATATTTACCTGCTTCTGTCCGAAGTTAACGATTGATACGACGTTGATAACTGGCACGTATTCTCCATTCCGGGTTCCGATGAATTTTGGTTAAGAATTTCTTTGGGTGAGGGAATTTGTCGATCCAAGAAATAAGGTAGGGCGAATAAACAAGAGCCAACACCGATAACTAAAATTCCTAAAAAAAAATCAAAAAAATCAGTAGAATCACAAAAATAGACTAAAATTAAACGATGAAAAGGTTTAAGATTTACCTTTTCCAATCCATACGGGAATGTGCCGATGAGAGCCCAAGTAGCTGACAAAGATTATTGTAATCATATTGCCAACTTCATATGTACTGGCTATTGCTCCCGATACTCTACTTGGTATATCAAACCTCTTTTCTATTGTCGTAACAACACTGAAACAATAATTGAAATTTTAATTAAGCTCACAGCATAAAGCATTTTAAATTAAAAACTGGCAACGTACCTATTGAAATAACCAGAGGAAAGAGCTTGATGCAGGGTTACTAAAACACAGCTTAGGAAGACAAAGACTTGAATGCTGGCAAAACGTTGAAGACACCGTGGACGGAAGTTAAATATGCCACATTCACGTAGATTCTCAGAATTTTCTAAATAAATCATACACAATTTAGTTTTATGTTCGGAAATGTAGCTATATATTTCAAAGATAAAACAGAATATTTTGAATTGCTAACCTAATTCTCTTTCGTGCCTTAGCCTCTCGGCACGATCTACAACCCGGGCAAATTCATACGTGCTATTACATGTTGTATCAGTAGCTTGGGACATTTCACTGGGAACAATATCTGATGGCAAAACACCATGGTGGGCGTAAAGACCCATGTTTGTGTATAAAGAGAAGTCTTTGGAAGAACTACTTCCAGCACTTTTGGTTCTTCTATGGCACCGCCAATGAGGAACATTTTCTTCGCGGGCGAAAGTCGCTGCTGCACCCGCACTCAGATCAAAACAGCTTGTAGCCATTATGGTTTTTACTTTTAACGCTTCTACTTTAATTGCGACGAATATGGTCCTAAGTAGCTTGCTTGTATAAAATTCTCAAAGTCTAGATACAAGAAGAGTTGCAAGAGACCAGTGCCAAGCACAAACAGCCATTGTTCTCCTCTCTTAACAAATTCCTTTCCTGTACAGATTCAGTCAAGACTTGAGAAAACACATTATCCCCTGAAAAATAATATACGTAATTAGTTAAAACAGGAAATTAATTTATACGAACATTTACAAACGAAATAATTATATAAATTTTAAAAGATAAAAAAACTATTGTTGTTGCCTAGTCCTAGGAGTCGTCAAAAATTACATAAATATTTCCAATTCATACCTAAGAAATGCGGCGACAATAGGGTTTTTTCAATGAGAATAAAAGAAGCGCTTATAATTTAAAATTACCGATAATATTTTACTACCTGACTACGTAGCTGCTACTAAAACAAAACGCGAATGTACAAAGGAAAGTGGCCAGCTGGGAATTCCGCTTACGACTGCGTTGAGAGCTCCCCCTGGTTACCTTCCTCTCTAATGATTTTGCTCAATTTTCTCCTCGCGAGCGGCGCATTGGAAGGGGGGGGGGGAGAGAAGATTCCAGGAACTCTCGGCGGTCGGTATTTCAAACCCCTGGTCCCCCCCCTTCCTTCTCCAAACAGGTCAAATAATTTTAATAGTCTACTCTTCAATCTCCCGCTCTCTGCGATCAAACAAAGAAAGTAATTTCGCCTATTAAAAGTAGCGAAGAAATGTAAACACTTCCCTGAATTTCCCAAACTTCGTTACACTAAACGGATAACAGAGATCTCGTTACAAAATGACCTTTAAAAGATTAATGGTATCACGGTACTCGAAAGGATAAAAAGTTTGGAAAAAAACAGTGCCGTTATTTTAATGACGGCGGTGAATCTCCGCAGACGGGAATGATTCGCATTCCTTTTTGGGTGAGACCCAAGGATCTGTTCAACAAATAGACGGGCTTGCAACCCTTTCTAAGCGAAGAATTTGTTTAAAATTAGTTTGCGAGAAAAAGTATTCTTTTGGGATCACGTATCAGCGGCGGTAATCTTCCGATACCAATCTATCAGCCTTTGCAAATTCGATAATCATTTTTTCAGTGGCACACACTTAAAAAAGAAATGTTTTTTTTCCCCGCAACCACACCGTGAAAGAAATAAATATTCTGGCGCCTGAAAAATTGCCTTCTTTCTTCGCTGCCACAAACAAAAAAAGCAGGCTGGGAAAGCTCTCGGGAAAAACGTGCCCTAATACACTCTTATGCAAAATTAGACTGGGCGCCTCCATATTTTGTTTTCTCCCTTTAACCCTCATTCTCCATAAATGCGAGGGGTGAAAGAAAGGTGCGAAAAAAAGTATAAACTTTCCAACCTTTAATCAAGGTTAAGACTAGTTTTCACTAGGGCAAAACGCCACGGACGCAAAAAAATATCCGTTAGGCCTAATACATTTTTTTTGCGTCAACGTTCACCATCGCTGTAGTAAAAACCAGTCTTTACATTATAAACAGGGCAGCGCGTTTTATTGTTATCGTTCTAATAAGATTTTCCCCCAGCCACGATGAAAGGAGGGGGAAAGGCTGGTATGATAAATAAATAAAAGTTTTAATTTAGGCCTTGCCAGAAAGCTTTCCCCGTTGGTATATTTTAGGTAACAACCCGTTAACTCCCTCCCACCAAGGTGAATATTTTGCCCCATGAACGCTTTTAAATAGAATCGCTCGGAGTCGAGAAATGCCTGAAAATACAGCCCTTGGGAACAAGCTTCTCGACGTAAATGGAAATTCGTCAAGCGTTAAAATGAAATGATAAAATTGAACTTTTAACACGCTTTCAAATTTGCAAAATTTCTATTGAAGAATTGCGTAACATTAAGTCTAGTAAACTCCAATTCTTGTATGAAATTTTAATTTGAAATAGGGAACGGGGAGGCTGAAAAGGGATTACTATAGATTTTCCCGAAAATCATTGGAACTAAGATGGGAAAAACAACATGAGTCACTTCAATCGATTGACCGATTTCAAAGATATGAATATACTACTACATGTTGGGGTACAAAATGCAGCTAAGCAAGCTACCCCTCAGACCGAAAAGTGTAGATATTTTTGGTTTCAATAATGTATTTATTTATTTATTTATTTATTTATTTATTTATACTTAGGGTTAGGGAAAATGTTGGGACGATTATTTCTCCAAATCACCTTCCTGTTCGTGTTCGAAGGGTAAACGCCTTCAGTGGGGCAGAAATGTTACAGAAGTTGGCAAGGGCAAAGCAGCTCAAACCCTGTGGTTTGGGGGGTAGTCCCCTGGAGATCAGTAAATCTTTTAAAAAAAGCAAATAACGGGAAAGATTTAGTATCTTTTGTACTTCGAAATTTAGTAGATGGATTTAAGTTGATCTTTAACACAAAAATAGGAACGATTTCAGTAAGTTTCAACATAAGTGTATAATATTTTTTACATAATTGTGACACTTCCTATTCTTCACATGCAAAGTTTTTACTGACTATATTACGGACTTCATCGCTGTTTTGCGTCCGCTTGCTAACGCGTCACACGTAGCCTTTGACAGCGCCTCGCTAGGGGGAGATTTTCTTCTTGTGATGACGTCACTCCGTTACTAGCTCTCAGTAAAATATTCCCCAAAGTGACAAACTTATGGAACAATATTATAGACTTATGCTTTCAAGTATGTTATAATACCAACCCAATGTTTCTTTAAAAAAATTAACATACAGGGTTGCCACAATATTCTTAGATTCAACTTCCCTGACTATTCTCTGTTTTTCTTGACCATTTTAAGTTATTTTCCCTGACCATTTTAAGTCCGAATTAGACAGTTTTTAACTTTTACTTTTATCAGAAGTTAAATTAATTTAATCAACTTATATTTCAGTACAAAAGTTATTTCAATGTTAAAAAACCTTTCAAGGATCCAAATAATAACAGAATTTGCCATAGATCTAGAGTAAAAAATTACCTTAAAAAGTGTCAAGATAAAACTGAATTCCCCGACTTTTTACAAATTCTTAAAATTCCCTGACCTTCCCTCACTTTTTAGGCCCATTTTTAAACCCTGACCACAGGTTAGTAATTCTCTATTTAAACTCTAATATATTTTTAGTCAATTTAAAGCCTTTTTGTGGTGGACCACCTATTTCACATTTATGGCTATATGTGTTAACAGATCAAAGCTAGAATGTTAGCAAAACATTGTTTGTAGAATACGCTCCTTTAAACACACACCATTTTAACATCTAGGTTTTTGCAATATGCCGTGACAGCCGTAAACTTGGCATTGACTCATTGATTCATTGATATCACTATTAATTATCAAAACTGTCCGTATTTTAAAAACTGTCTGCTAAATTATGGTTCCGAAACGAATTTGGAGATGATGGTAATGTAATTACGAAATTCTGTCACGATAAATTTACAGTTGGTTGGATGAGCAGTGAGTACATTTTTAAAACGTTATTCCCAAAAATCACAAAACAAGCCACGGTTGCCACAATATTTCCAGATTCGAATTTTAAGTCCAAAATTAGACAATTTTTCACTTTATATTTTACCTTTATCACTTTATATTTTACCTTTATCACTTTATATTTTACCTTTATCACTTTATATTTTACCTTTATCACTTTATATTTTACCTTTATCACTTTATATTTTACCTTTATCACTTTATATTTTACCTTTATCACTTTATATTTTACCTTTATCACTTTATATTTTACCTTTATCACTTTATATTTTACCTTTATCACTTTATATTTTACCTTTATCACTTTATATTTTACCTTTATCACTTTATATTTTACCTTTATCACTTTATATTTTACCTTTATCACTTTATATTTTACCTTTATCACTTTATATTTTACCTTTATCACTTTATATTTTACCTTTATCACTTTATATTTTACCTTTATCACTTTATATTTTACCTTTATCACTTTATATTTTACCTTTATCACTTTATATTTTACCTTTATCACTTTATATTTTACCTTTATCACTTTATATTTTACCTTTATCACTTTATATTTTACCTTTATCACTTTATATTTTACCTTTATCACTTTATATTTTACCTTTATCACTTTATATTTTACCTTTATCACTTTATATTTTACCTTTATCACTTTATATTTTACCTTTATCACTTTGTATTTTACCTTTATCACTTTGTATTTTACCTTTATCACTTTGTATTTTACCTTTATCACTTTGTATTTTACCTTTATCACTTTGTATTTTACCTTTATCACTTTGTATTTTACCTTTATCACTTTGTATTTTACCTTTATCACTTTGTATTTTACCTTTATCACTTTGTATTTTACCTTTATCACTTTGTATTTTACCTTTATCACTTTGTATTTTACCTTTATCACTTTGTATTTTACCTTTATCACTTTGTATTTTACCTTTATCACTTTGTATTTTACCTTTATCACTTTGTATTTTACCTTTATCACTTTGTATTTTACCTTTATCACTTTGTATTTTACCTTTATCACTTTGTATTTTACCTTTATCACTTTGTATTTTACCTTTATCACTTTGTATTTTACCTTTATCACTTTGTATTTTACCTTTATCACTTTGTATTTTACCTTTATCACTTTGTATTTTACCTTTATCACTTTGTATTTTACCTTTATCACTTTGTATTTTACCTTTATCACTTTGTATTTTACCTTTATCACTTTGTATTTTACCTTTATCACTTTGTATTTTACCTTTATCACTTTGTATTTTACCTTTATCACTTTGTATTTTACCTTTATCACTTTGTATTTTACCTTTATCACTTTGTATTTTACCTTTATCACTTTGTATTTTACCTTTATCACTTTGTATTTTACCTTTATCACTTTGTATTTTACCTTTATCACTTTGTATTTTACCTTTATCACTTTATATTTTACCTTTATCACTTTATATTTTACCTTTATCACTTTATATTTTACCTTTATCACTTTATATTTTACCTTTATCACTTTATATTTTACCTTTATCACTTTATATTTTACCTTTATCACTTTATATTTTACCTTTATCACTTTATATTTTACCTTTATCACTTTATATTTTACCTTTATCACTTTATATTTTACCTTTATCACTTTATATTTTACCTTTATCACTTTATATTTTACCTTTATCACTTTATATTTTACCTTTATCACTTTATATTTTACCTTTATCACTTTATATTTTACCTTTATCACTTTATATTTTACCTTTATCACTTTATATTTTACCTTTATCACTTTATATTTTACCTTTATCACTTTATATTTTACCTTTATCACTTTATATTTTACCTTTATCACTTTATATTTTACCTTTATCACTTTATATTTTACCTTTATCACTTTATATTTTACCTTTATCACTTTATATTTTACCTTTATCACTTTATATTTTACCTTTATCACTTTATATTTTACCTTTATCACTTTGTATTTTACCTTTATCACTTTGTATTTTACCTTTATCACTTTATATTTTACCTTTATCACTTTATATTTTACCTTTATCACTTTATATTTTACCTTTATCACTTTATATTTTACCTTTATCACTTTATATTTTACCTTTATCACTTTATATTTGACTTTTTAACTTTTATTTTACCTTTATCGCTTTATATTTTAGTATTTTACCTTTATCACTTTATATTTGACTTTTTTAACTTTTATTTTACCTTTATCACTTTATATTTGACTTTTTTAACTTTTATTTTACCTTTATCACTTTATATTTGACTTTTTTTACTTTTATTTTACCCTTTTAACTTTTATTTTACCTTTTATCAGAAATAAATTAATATACTTCAAATTATAGTTGAAGTAAATGTTATGCTATCACGAAAAACGTTTTATTGCAACGAGTAAAAATGAACAGAACGTTTTAGAAACTAAAAAATCACAGAAATTTCCACAGAAAAATAAAATTGCCATCATAAAAAGTTTACAAGATAAATTTAAATCCTCTGATTAACTTTTTTTAAAAAGTCCTTGAACTTTTCCTGAAGTTTAAGGTTTATTTTTAAAATTTTCCGACTTTTCCTTGACCTGTGGCAACCCTG
Source organism: Leiobunum rupestre (assembly GCF_980474605.1). Taxonomy (NCBI): domain Eukaryota; kingdom Metazoa; phylum Arthropoda; class Arachnida; order Opiliones; family Sclerosomatidae; genus Leiobunum; species Leiobunum rupestre. Next base: position 19,586,169 of record NC_143390.1, on the reverse strand, counting down.
TTAGTGAAGCTGAAAATATTTTTGTATGTCCTTGGTACATTGTAGATTATGGGCATTGAAATATATATTATATTGTAGAATGGGCGAGAGCTGGAGGGCTTAGGACCAGGACGTGTCCCGAGCAGCTACAAGGGGACTGCTCTCTTTCAGTCAATTGATTAACAAAGTCTTGGCGAGTCTATTATTTCGACAGAAACGAACGGGAGCGAGAGAAAGGATTGGAAGATCCAGCTGAACAAGCTATAAATTTTTCTATCGACAAAATAGGCCTAAAAGGGGGGTTCACCCGTCACCACTACCACCGCCACCGAAGAGTTGGACCACGCTCCGCTAAACCAAAGGGGATGAGGATGCGGTGGACGGGAAATTCTAAAAATACATCAAAACTTCGCAGAGAGAGCTACCTAGTGGGGGATATTCTCGACATCTAACTTTCTCGAGAATAGAAAGAAAAAAAATACCGAAGATTTTAAAACGCGTTCGAATTTTTTTTATCATCAACTTAAGCAAATATTCAAAGTGGAACGATTCCAAGAAGGAAACACACGCTTTGATTCGCACCTATTTTCTGTTTTCACTTTTTTCCAAATCTTTTTTTGGCTAGAGGCTGGACCAAAAATATTTTTACATATTCTCGAAATTTTTACACTCCATTTGTTTTTCGATTTGTCAGAATGTATCTAAAGGCGCTCATTTTTTGATATGGACTAAAAGAATCGATAATAAAAATCCGGATGGAATATTTCTCGCCTCAAAACCCTTCAGTGGCCTATTTTGAAAGTTCCTAAGTTTATCTTTATTATGATTAAGATGTAGAAAACGCTTTTCAATCACGATAAAGGAGCAGTCAAATTAATGACGACCCAATCTACCTTTGAAAAGTTATCTCCCCACTGGTTTAAGGGGTTTTCCCCCGATAAAAACTTGTTGAGGTTAACGGTGATAATTAGTGTAGGGAGCTGTTGGCTCGTGTGGCATGAAGGGCTTGCCACCACCCTCCTACGCATTTTATCCCCGAATTAATGGATTTAAAAGTCACTTGATGACTTAGGCCTAAGGTAGTGCCTTGTTTATTAGCCTAGCTGATTATTATTATAAGATATTTATTTGTGGAATTATTTGCATATTTTATTTTCTGTAATACAGGCTTCCGAACGATATAGACCGAAGCCCCAAATATAACGCTGACATCGGAGAAATTGCGACGAAAAATAACCGCAGTTTTTTGCTTTATTTTGTTAAGGCAACAGTTATAGGTCATCTAATGCAGTCCCTCGTAATCAAAGAGGCAATAAATTTTAACTGCATTAGAGCCTCGCCTAAAATAATACGGTTCGACCTCAAAGATGGCTGTGATTAGTACACTGGCGGATAAACTAGAGCGCATTTTAGATCTTTCCTGGATCCTCGCTATAGAATATACGTTTTCAACGCTAGTTAATGTCTTATCTGTCACGATTTCCTACCATCCGCAGACCGGGGTGGCACAGTTTTTCATATTCCAGGTTTTCCCGGACTTATTTTATGTAAACGTTTTGCAATTTTGTAACCTCTATTTTAATAAAGGTTTTCTATTTGCAACCAAAATTAAATTCCCCTACTTTGAAAACCATTTTAAAATTTCGCCGAATTTCACACCCATTTTAAAATGTCCCCGATTTTTAGTCCCATTTTAAAATTTCACTGATTTTAGGTACATTTTCAACTTTCCCTGATTTTTAGTCCATTTTAAAATTTCCCTGATTTTTAGTCCATTTTAAAATTTACCCAACCTTCAGTGCTTTTTCAAAAATTTTCCCGAATTTTAGTACTTTTTAAAATTTTCAAGACATAGTCCATTTTAAAATTTTCTGTCAACCTAAAAAAGTTCCCGACTTGTAGTCCATTTTAAAATTTTCAGTCAACTTAAAAAAGTTCCCGACTTTTAGTCCATTTTAAAATTTTCAGTCAACTTAAAAAAGTTCCCGACTTTTAGTCCATTTTAAAATTTCCCTGAGTTTTGGTCCATTTTAAAATTTTCCCGAGTTTTAGTCCATTTTTAAATGTCCATGATTTTTAGTCCAATTTTAATATTTCCCCGATTTTTAGTTCGATTTTAAAATTTCCGACTTTTTAGTCCATTTTAAAATTTTCCCCAATTATTTTCAGGAATTTCAAGTTTTACAAGTACTGTTGCAACCCTGAGAAGACTTCACTCTCAACGCTTTCAAAATTGAAAGGCATCAGCAGCAGAGACAATGGGTTTTGAGCGAGACGCGTCAATACAGAACTACTATAACCGGCATCCGCTTCAAATACTGTAATTACACTCTTCCTATCATCTCCGATTTAAAAAAGATGATTGATAATCTCAGTGTAGGAAGGCTCTTCTCAGGGCAATTGGAGGGGTGAAAAGGTCAAGGGTTGTACTACTTTCAATCCCATCAGCGCGGCCAATTTTCCGCAGTTTCGAATCTTTTTCGATTCAAAATCCGATCGAAAAAGCAGAGAAATTTGTCTCCCTTCTTTGTTTCAGATCTCTAGAAAAATAATTGTTACTTTAGCATTTAATCCCCTTTTCAGCGAAAACAAGAAGATTTATTTAGGTCGACCCATTTTGAAAATTGCTATAATAAGTATACTTTTGTTTTTGAGGGAAAGCTATATCGAAAGTCCCTCTAATTATTAATAAATTGAAAATTGGATAATGGATAACGTGATTTTTGAGTTTGTAGAGGAAAAATATTTAACGATGTCAGTGTCGTTATTTCAATAAAACCACAAAGGAAGAAGATTTCTCCCAGAGATAGCTCAAATTGAACGTACTTTAAAAAAAAACTGGAAAATTTTATATTTCTTATTATCATAAGTAACATAATATCCCACAGGTTTGACACTTGCTATTGTTTTAATGCTGATTTTCTGCCTGAACAGTTTTTCGACCCTGACACTATCACAACCGAACCGAGTAGTATATTATAGTCCTTGGTAGTATTTAGGCATATTAAGACACTAGGGGGCTCTGTGCTGAATAATACCTTGATTACGAAATAACTGAAAATAAGTCCTATTTTTCTGTTATGTTACTTACGTTACTATTAAAAAAAAATTCGAAAATTGCGTTGGTTCTTTATTATAGTGGTGGTAACAAAGAACTTATAATTTCAAATTAAAATAGAAGAATAAATAAATAAGGAAAAATAGGACTGAATTTCTAAAAATATGACTTTATAGAACTATTTTTTCGAAATTATATTAATTATTATAAATCATTATATATGGTATTTCATTTACTAACTTTATGCATTTAAAAACAAAATCTATATTTCATGAAATAAATCTTTGATGTTCACTTAAAAAATAGTAACTATTTAACCATTTTATCACACAAATATACTAGTACAATAACAAAAGTGTAGACTAGAATGACTTTGTATAGGAATTTATTCTATAGCTAAATCTAGCAATTTAACTTACAAGTTAGTGGCGGGAATTAAAATAGACAAATTATCAAAAATATATGATTTTTTGGGGATATTGCTAAAAATATAGGATGTTATAGGACCTTTTAGAAAATAATGTTATAGGACCTTTTAGAAAATAAAGGATGTTATAGGACCTTTTAGAAAATAAAGGATGTTATAGGACCTTTTAGAAAATAAAGGATGTTATAGGACCTTTTAGAAAATAAAGGATGTTATAGGATCTTTTAGAAAATAAAGGATGTTATAGGACCTTTTAGAAAATAAAGGATGTTATAGGACCTTTTTGAAAATAAAGGATGTTATAGGACCTTTTTGAAAATATAGGATGTTATAGGACCTTTTTGAAAATATAGGATGTTATAGGACCTTTTTGAAAATATAGGATGTTATAGGACCTTTTTTAAAATATAGGATGTTATAGGAATTATAGTACCTCTGGGGTATAAGAGATAATAGTATTTTAAAAATTAACTCTTATTTAGAGAATACTAAATATAAATTCCAATAAAAAATGAATATATAGTAAGCTTAACTAGAGCATCATCTGCGAAACGCGCACCTTTTCACGCTCAAATAAGATTTTTATTCACGATTCTCTCAAAGCGTAAAAACATTTGCGAGGGCAAGCTTTTGTTGCGCCAGGAAGAATAACGAAATCTACGAATCTACTCGCCACACGTTACACACCACACAACAGCGCACAGACTCCCGATAATGGCGAGGGGGCATTGCACCGAAAAAGCCGAAAAACGCCCCGAGGATGGACTGGAAGAAGCGGGTTTCGTCACGGAGCCAGTGCGCTACTGCTACTTGAAAGCCTTCGTTTCATCGTTCGAGCGAAGACAATGAGAAGGGGAAGACGCGATATTAATAACTACGCGTCTCTGAGAAAAAGATTGTGAGGATGAGTCGTCTCTTCGACGTTAGCGGCCATTTTTTTTTGGGCAGCGAAGTGAACGCGTTACGCGCCATCTATGCAGCGAAGTGTTGCCAATGTTCGAAAGTCAAAATTCCCATTGCTGGATAGTAAATTTCCCACCAATTCCCACAACCCTATTTAGCCCCACCCCCAACGAAAACTCAACGGAAAACATGCCACAATTTTTTTTTTAATTTTTGGAAATAAACTTTCAGAATTACAATTTAAAAAAATTTAATTTCAATAAAATTTACAAAAATGTTTAAAAATTGAATTTTTAAACATTTTTGTTGCTAGACTTATGCATTGATTGATTGAAGCATTAGGAGGCGACTCCTTTATATTATTTATAAAATCCCAAATACACTGCTCTAGATAATTTTGAGCTTTCTATTGATAGCCAAATTAAAAAAAAACATAGGATCAATACCCGCAGACGTGAAAATTCCAACAAAATCCACGTTTTTGAAATAACATTACCTTTTCCCCACAGAGCCAAAATGGACCACAAAAATTCCCACAATCTGGCAACACTGTTGCATAGAAGTGAACGCGTTACCCGCCATCTATGAGTATGAACAGACTTCCATTAGCGCTTTGCCATGCTGGACTATTATTGCCGATCCTTTTACCCGATACTAAATTTAGCAGAAACGACAATGAAGAGTGCCTAATAACGGCACTATCGTTACGGCACTTAGCCTTCGCTGTTATTAGTTTTAATAGTATCGATAATATCCCAAGCCTTGGTACGTAGAGTACAAGTGTAAGATCAAAATTAGGTTTCCAACATAAGTGCGTCAGTTACTTTTCTTCGGCGTGTTACGTTTACTGGGAGCTATTTCTAGACTGACTAGTCATTTTTGGTGAACTTTATACTTAGGTCATTAGGCCTAATACGTGCTCTTTGCCTCGTCGTCATAGTGATCGCGTGCAGTGGTAATACCGCTGTGTGATAATTTATTATTACGTTACGTATTTTCTCATTTTAGGAGCTTATTGTTTTGGTTGTGACGTCCATTCTACATAACTAGGTGGTTTGTTTTCGCTTGTTCCGGGATTTCGGGGTAGGGTAAGAAGAGTAAGGCTATGACGTCATTTTACTCCGATTCTGTGCTGGCGAATAGTTTGAGTCGGAGTAATTCGAATAAAACGTTTTAGGGCGAAAAGAGTACACTTTTAGTCCGAGAGCAGGCGAAAAGAAACCACCTAGTAAACGAGTAAGAACGTCCATGTTTATAGTGGATCAACGACTTCTGTCACCAGGTGTAATAAAAGGTAGCGATAATTGGCGCTAAATACGTTATAAACAAGTGTTGGCCTGTACGCCGACGATTTTTTTAGTTAATGCATGCTCACTTTCATTATTTCGACTAGCTGACATACTTATGTTATTTTATTATAGATTTATGGTACAAGCATACATGAGTATACTTAAAAAATTAGGAGTTGTAAAAGCAAAAATTAATTATATTATTACTATCGTAAGTAACAGAACAGTTAAGTATGACACAATCTATTCACCCAACGTTAATATTTTCAATGATGGTCTGTTACTTTTGTTATTGTCAATTTTTCGACGGGGTAGTCACTTTAGTAATCAGGATTTTCAAATCGTAGATAATCACGGGAAATCGCTTAGGGAAATCACTGAAATTCACGTATAATTTATGATAAATCACTGGAAATCACCGATAATTCAATGGAAATCAACGAATGATTTTAGAAAATTAGAAAGCAGGTGTACAAAGATTTTACGAGTGACTGCCCACTCGTAATTTCTAATTAGTGTCCTTAGATTATGACCTAAATTGGCAAGTGTTGAGGTCAATTGGACAATTTGACCAAAATAGTCAGATAGTCAACAAAAAAATCTGAATTATACGTAAAAATGATTTAGTTATTTCGAAATTAATTCCGGCCTTAGTAACAACCAAATTGCGTAAAATATTAATACGATACGTGGAATTTTAAATTCGAAAAGGCTAAGTCTGATTTATTCATTTGAAATTAGTTTCCATTTCAAATTATAATACAAAGTCAGCATCCCAGAGGGGACAAACGACGTCGAGCATTCTCGAATAATGTCAGAGCGGCAACGAGTTGCAAAAAAAGATAAATTTTCAAACAAATTACCCTTTAAATGGTTTACTAAACTTCGTAATATAAAATGAAAATGAATGAGAACCGAGAGCCCTTGGAATAATAAGTTCCTAAACTAAAAAGGCAGAACGGACTGTATACACCTAAAATCTCGTTAACCAAATGGAAAACTTGTGTCAAGCAAAGCGCCTTGACGTATTTAATTATTGTCGCTGACAAAAAGTTATCGACTATACCACACACACCTACGCCGCCAGAAGCCGAAAAGAATAGGGAAAGTATAGAAGCCACATGTTTGGCGGAAAAGGGTTAAGATTCGCAGATGGCAGAGGATAATTGGACGTAGCGAGCACTAAATCCTTAGTGTTTGTGTGTTTGGTCCTATCCAAGGGGCAGATCACCCCTCTTTCGGGTGCATACTTAATAGGATTTAATCCGATGACATTTTTAATCCAATTTAACCTTTCACATTCTAATCTTTTAATTTAGATTTAATCCGATGACATTTTTAATTCAATTTAACCTTTTAAATCAGATTTAATCACATTCTAATCTTTTAATTTAGATTTAATCACGTTCTAATCTTTTAATCATGATTTAATCACGTTCGAATCTTTTAATCTCGATTTAATCACGTTCTAATGTTTTAATCTCGATTTAATCACGTTCTAATCTTTTAATCTCGATTTAATCACGTTCTAATCTTTTAATCTCGATTTAATCACGTTCTAATCTTTTAATCTCGATTTAATCACGTTCTAATCTTTTAATCTCGATTTAATCACGTTCTAATCTTTTAATCACGATTTAATCACGTTCTAATCTTTTAATCTCGATTTAATCACAATCTAACTATATCAATATATTTATTTTTAATCGCGTTTTAATCGGCTTGATTATTTTTGATTTTATTGAATTTATTGACTTTTATACAATTAATGGCTATTTTCCTTTATAATTAACGGATATTTTACTTTTATCAGTTAGCTAATCTGGAATTAAATGAAATCATAATTAAATTTAATTACTATTTAATATTTTAATTTGCTCAGATTTTTAATCATCTATTGAAATACATTGTGTGACTTAAATTAACATTTTATTAAAAACAATCACTTGATTTAAATCAACCACTGAAAGTTGAATCATGGATTCAATTCAATTCTGTTATTACGCTATCAACAAAACTTTCTAATTTGAGTTTCAACGCGATGAGAAAATATTACAAAATTCGAAAATTGAGTAACAAAACAAAGAAACACAAGTTTCAATTTTAACAAGATGGCATGGACCATAATAAGTCTTACGTTCCGACCCTCTCTCCTACAGAATGGGCCAACTAAATTCGATAAGCAACCACTTAGGAAAATTGCAATCGCTAACAATATTTTATCAAATGGTTTCAAATTAATTGATTTGGCGCCTTTGAGTGTAATTTATTTCTTATCGATTACATTTTTCACCCAATTTTTATTGGCCCCGCGATTGCCCAAATTGATATCGCGATCGTTAGGGCTCGAAATTTCCTTTCGATTGATTCTTCATTACAATTTCTCGGCTTAACGGTTTCAGAAGAATAAAAAGTCCAATTTTTAGGGGCCCCTGATTGCCCAAAGTGATATGGCTAACGAATGAAGACACTAGAAACGTTAGAATGAACTAATAGCGATCGAACGTCTTATTAATTACATTCTTAACTAGTGCCATTCAAGAAAAATCGACGTCTCATGGATATCTATTTGGGGGTGGGGGGGACACCCCTTTGATATTTATCAGCGCCACGTCACTGGCATGCATACATATTGGAAATTATTTACCAATTGAACGACGCATCAATTGAATTTTTATCGAGAGCCGTTGAGGAGATATAAACGTTTAGCGGGGACCCACACGGAAGTAGCGCCGCGGTGTATTCAGCAGCCCCCAACAACATCCGCATCGGAAATAACAGCTTTCTCTTCTATATCTAGAGGCGTAGGCTAAAAACGAGGATTCGAAGAGGCGTATAGAGTTATACGCTTTCTCGACTATTGTGCCATACAACAATACATACTAGCGGGTTCCGGCGTTATTATTAGTATTATTTAAATTAGGAATTTTGGTAATTATTATCCTTGAATAGGCGATAGCATAAATTGCTAGGTATACTGGGTAAAATTTATTTAGGGAAATATTTGAGCGCCATCAAACGGTAGAAATAAAAAGTCACGTGGTGCTTTAAAGTTTACCGTTTAAATATGTATACTTTTTTTATTTGCTAAACTTAATTTAACGACGATTCGGACATAAGTATTATTAATTGTGATAGTGATGTTAGTCTCTAACCAATTCGCATATTACATACAGGGAAACAAACATTTAGAAACCACCATCGAGTATAAAATTTTAATTTCGTATATCTACACCAGATGACGCCAGCATAGATTTTTTAGAGCAAAATTTTAAAACAAAATTAAGTTATTATATAATTATAATAATTTAAGTGCTATTTCAAGCTGAAAGTTTATATAAAATATTTTAGAAAATATAATTATACAAAATTTCAGCTTTTAAATAACCAGAATTTAAATTAGACTTTCGCGGGTTTTATCATTTTTGATATTTCTGATTGTAAACTGATGGCACCATCTAGTAACAAGTAGATTAAAAATTTACACACAATGGTGGAAACCCGTAAAAGGGTCTTCTCACTTCATATATGCGTATTGGTGTATTGTAAACAAATTAAAGACTTAAGACTAGAACACGTTATTAACCTAGGCTTAGTGAAGCAGCCCCTATTTTTTGACTACGGCCAACCCCGATCGCTGACCAAAATAACGGGTGCACTATCCGCAAACTAATCTCGTTCAAAACACGTGTGTCTCGCTTTTTAACAGCTCACCGATTTAATTTCGATCGGTGGCGGCGTTTGGCGAAAAAACCAAAATCGTCGGCAGCGTTGTTTATTTTCGGCGGCGGCATGAAGGGGAAAATTGTATCCCCCATTTTAAAAAAAATTTAAAAAAAATCCAAAATGGTAAAAAAAAAAAGGAAAACTCAAAACATTTCGGTCGGATGGGAAAGTCATTGACGAAAGGGAATATTTACTATTTATTAACGCGCCATATTTTGTTCGTCGACAACCCGCCTGTAACTTTAATGAACCTTAATTAAACCCCGCGGAATAAGAGTAGAATGGGAAACCTTTTTGGGAAGCAATTTAAACCCCTCGATCAGCGGGCCGGAAATAGAAGAAAATCGATTTATGGCAAAGAGTCAACAGCTCGAAGAAGGTAAGAGGATGGCTTTCTTCGCCAACACCTCGAGGCCCGCTAAACGGAAAGTGGTCACTTGAATCTTCATATATATGAATAAACAGGGTGTTTCAAAAGGTGATGCCAAAATTTGAAGGAGTTAATAATCAGCACCACCTTAGGAATAACGAGGAGACTACCCGAGGTGATAATCACCGATTTGGTTGAAAGTAGGTGGGTATGTAGACCTTATGGTAACATGAAATTTCACCAAGGGAAAAGTTGCAATGGGAATTAGTTTTGCCATGGCAACCGAAAATGTTTTTGACAACACAGTCTGTATATTGTCCCATTGAAAATAACAATTGATCAATTTTTACATATTTTGATCAAATTGACCAAAATTCATCAAAATATCATAAAATTCATTTCATGTCAATTTTGATCTATTTTTTTTGTTTTGAAATTTGAATTTTTTTTTAGAAGTGCTCAGATTCCCATGTTATTTTCAATGAGAAAATATACCAACTGTGTTGTCAAAAACATTTTCGGTTGCCAGGGCAAAACTAATGCCCATTGCAATTTTTCCCTTGGTGAAATTTCATGTTACCATAAGGTCTACATACCCACCTAGTTTCAATAAAATCGGTGATTATCACCTCGGGTAGTCTCCTTGTAAGTCATCGAGCGACTTTTGAAGCCTTTAATTCAGGTGGCCGGGTTACAATGCGTAGGAGGGTGGTGGCAAGCCCTCATGCCACGCGAGCCAACAGCTCCCTACACTAACTATTACCGTTAACCTCAACAAGTTTTTATGTAGGGGGTGAGTTGAGAAGTACGCCTGTTAAAAATTAACCACTTATTTTATTTTTATCCATAAACTACAATTATCTAAAAATATAAATTATTTTTTGCATGTTAAATTGTGGTTTATCCATGGATAACATCCATAAATAAACAGTTAACCAAAATATTTACCATTAATCAAAATTTTGTCAGTTAATTTAACTGTTACGCAGAGCTCTACCAGAGAGCTTCAAAGTGTGGCCTACTAGCCCCTGGAAGTAGGCTGCAACAATCGCCAAACCAAGCAGCGGGGAAACGCGAACATTAAGGTTTGGGTTAGTGTGATAGGTAAAAAAGGACTTTGTAAACAAATCGAGGTAACCAGCGTAAAAAAGTAAACTTAAAACGTATTTAAAGTCGTGATGAACCGCAATTTCTCATCACTTTTAAACTGCCACAATGGAGTTCACTTCGGAAGAACTGGCGGATATTCATTTCGGGTATGGACAAGCGGATGCCAATGCTTTCGCTGCTAAACGTCTCTACCAGGAAAGGTACCCGAACCGGCTCATCCCCGTCTCACGGACTTTTACCAATGTCCATTGTCGCTTAGGCGGTGCACGGGGTATATAAATACAATAGTCTGATGTCGGTTACGTGAGACAGGCAATTCCGGGTACGTTACTTAATTTTTTACTTGAACTTCTCCGCGACTGGTTCGTTACAAACGTATTGTTCGTTTTACAGAACAGGAACGAAGTAGGTCGACCACGGGCTGCCCGCAATGTTCAGTTGCGCTTGTTGCAGCCTACTTCCAGGGGCTAGTAGGTCACACTTTGAAACTCTCTTGCGCTTTTTTAACTCATCGTAGAAAAACAGGCGTACTTCTCAACTCACCCCCTACAACCCCTTAAAATTTTTGCATAACCTTTTGAAACACCCTGTATATGTATATAGTTGAAAATCTAGCTAAAAATGAAGAATCGAGAGAGATTTTAACACCCTTGGGAAAAACAGTGGAAAATCGAAAAATTCCGACCCAAACAATCCTCTCTTCATAAAGTAGAAAATTCGAGGGTAGGAAGGGACGTTGAACCCAGTCTACCCTCTGCTTCGTGATATAACAGTGGGTTACAAAAATTACAAGGCAACGTTATAGAGAAAACAGTTATTATATAAGGGCCTCCTCCTTCCTACTTAAATACATTTCCAGATCCTCTGGAACCAGCTTCAAGTAATTAAACGAATGAAGAAATGAAAAATAGTGTACACGCGGATAAATCTTATAGCGGACTTCAAAAAGCTATGGCTCCGACTCAGATAGCCACCGATTGTAGCGCCATTGTGTTCGATATTGGAAAGAATTCGACCCAAATATTTAACGACGTTAGGTCTAATATCTTTAGCTCTCTAACATTTCTATTCGAATTACCTCGGTAGGAGCGCTGACGGGTGATGTCATTTAAAGAATTGGGTTTTTGCTTATGCAGGGTTCGTACAAAATTTCCGGAATTAAATTCCCTGACATTTCCATGTTTTCCTTGACCAGATTTTGACAAATTTTCCCTGGCCATTTTTGTAGAATAAATGAATGTAAATGAAAAATAATTATTATGTATTTTTAATACATCTTTCAAAAATTTATTTGCCCGATTTTTTTGAAAATATTTTAAAATTCCCTGACCTTTTGAAAATATTTTAAAATTCCCTGACCTTTTGAAAATATTTTAAAATTCCCTGACCTTTTGAAAATATTTTAAAATTCCCTGACCTTTTGAAAATATTTTAAAATTCCCTGACCTTTTGAAAATATTTTAAAATTCCCCGACTTTTTTGAAAATATTTTAAAATTCCCCGACTTTTTCGAAAATATTTTAAAATTCCCCGACTTTTTCGAAAATATTTTAAAATTCCCCGACTTTTTTGAAAATATTTTAAAATTCCCCGACTTTTTTGAAAATATTTTAAAATTCCCCGACTTTTTTGAAAATATTTTAAAATTCCCCGACTTTTTTGAAAATATTTTAAAATTCCCCGACTTTTTTGAAAATATTTTAAAATTCCCCGACTTTTTCGAAAATATTTTAAAATTCCCCGACTTTTTCGAAAATATTTTAAAATTCCCCGACTTTTTCGAAAATATTTTAAAATTCCCTGACCTTTTGAAAATATTTTAAAATTCCCCGACTTTTTTGAAAATATTTTAAAATTCCCTGACCCTTTGAAAATATTTTAAAATTCCCTGACCCTTTGAAAATATTTTCAAATTCCCTGACCTTTTGAAAATATTTTCAAATTCCCTGACCTTTTGGAAATATTTTCAAATTCCCTGACCTTTTGGAAATATTTTCAAATTCCCTGACCTTTTGGAAATATTTTCAAATTCCCTGACCTTTTGGAAATATTTTCAAATTCCCTGACCTTTTGGAAATATTTTCAAATTCCCTGACCTTTTGGAAATATTTTCAAATTCCCTGACCTTTTGGAAATATTTTCAAATTCCCTGACCTTTTGGAAATATTTTCAAATTCCCTGACCTTTTGGAAATATTTTCAAATTCCCTGACCTTTTGGAAATATTTTCAAATTCCCTGACCTTTTGGAAATATTTTCAAATTCCCTGACCTTTTGGAAATATTTTCAAATTCCCTGACCTTTTGGAAATATTTTCAAATTCCCTGACCTTTTGGAAATATTTTCAAATTCCCTGACCTTTTGGAAATATTTTCAAATTCCCTGACTTTTCCAGGTCGTGTACGAATCCTGCTATGATTCGGGTCCAGTAGTTTATTTGTCCAATCATCCTTAGGAAAGCAGAAATGGTCATTTCTCAGAAATGAGAATATGTTTCTTTGTATGTTTCAGAATATGACTAAACACCTATCCGCGTAGATCGAGAGATTGATACGCTAATTAAATACCCAGTTCCGCTATTCATTCGCGAGTTAGGCCTGCATGCGTTGTTTCATAATCGTTCACAGTTATTAGGAAAACTTTCCACAAACTCAATTAGACGAGCGTGTAACGTTCAATGGAAGCTCGCTAAGTTTGAGGTCGTGAGAACAGGGCCAGTTGGCCCGCCAGGCAATTTTCTGCTTTTTTTGGGAAGTGTATATCTTTTTCATAAAAAGACTCCAACCAAGGCTTAGTAATAATGTCTTCGAAAGAAAACGCTCCAAGTTTGGCTAACAACTTCTAACTTTATTATCCAAGATTTCGAGGGTGATGCGAATTAAAGTCACGTTCTAGAGAAAATTGCAGGCACTTGGGAGGACTTACTATAGGAAAGGCAAAGAAATTTAAATGGACAATGAGCCCAAGAAAGAGTTTATAGGGTTTGTTTGGCGCCTATGTTGTTGGCAACTCAGAGAGGCACGGTTGGGAAAAAAAGGCTTTTTTGAAAAAATCCAGAGCAGTGGTTTTAATTGGCTATAACCGGTTTTTTCGGTTACAACCGGCTAAAATATAAACAGTACCTTTAAATTATGTAAGTATAAATTGTCTGCAGTTATTGTCGTAAATAAGAAACTAAACAAATAAAGCGAAATAACTATATAAAAAAACTGAATTCCTTTGATTTCCACGGGAAATTCCCCCTAGTTTTTGTGTATAACGCACCGACAGAAGCGAGGCAGCGAACTTTGGAACTTCAAACCTACCGAAAAACTGGTAAAAGTAAACCGGTTTCTAAATATGAAACAAAAAATAAACTAAATTTCTAAATAAAAACTATTAATTTAGTAAAATATTCATAGTGTATTTTTTTTTAAGAAGCCAAAAAAATCTGGATTTTTTCCAGTGGCTATAACAGGATTTATCCATGGACTCTATTATACCTAAGGTATAATAGAGTCCATGATTTAACCAAGTGGCTATAACCGGTACGGCTGGTTCTATGCCAACCCTGGAGAGGCGTAGCTATTTCACGGAACTTAGTAAAGTATACATTTTTTTCGGCTCTTCTTTTGCAAGATTCAAGATGATACGCAACGCGTATTCAACATCGCATTTATTATTAAATTAGCCGAGATTGTTACTGTTACGCGAGGGAAGATTATAGATTATTTAATGACTTTTAGCGAGCATTCGCAATTACCAAATGAGATTGCCTTATATCGAAAAAACCTCTCATCAGATACTCCTATAAGAATGGACCATTAGGGCGTCTACGCGAGTAAATCCTTAGTGAGGCCCAAATGAGAGCGAGATGTTTTCTCTCCGAACCCAGGAAAATCCTTAAAGCCCAAAGTGGACGTCCAAAGCCAAATTCAAATCCCTTTAATTATTCCGGCGCCTTAACCAAAGACAGAGTTCGTAAATTATATTTAGTCATCACGACACCGAGGGTAATAAATGTCACAATATTAGAAATGATATTTTTGCGTTACGAAACATTCCAATACCACGAGGAAGATTTTTAATACGACTACCCATAAGATGGCGCTACGCAACACTAGGGCGGATTTTCTCCGCTTCTATTTAATAACGGCGTGCTGTATAGAGCCTAGCACCGCCGATATTTTCTTTGGCGCCGAACCGCCGCCGATAAATTTTGTTCGCGCCTCCGGAATGGTTTTAAGTTTTCCTACGTAACTTAATTTTTTTATTTCAAAAAGATTTTGGAATTTTTTATAGGAAGGGGGGAGACTTTTATCCCCTTCACGCTGCCGCCGCCGTAAAAAAAATGCGCCGCCGAGGATTTTTGAAAAATCGGCGGGTGTTTTTTTGTCAAACGCCGCCACCGCGCCGCCGAAAACCAATTAACGCCATTGAGGAATTTTTGAAAAATCTGCGGGTGTTTTTGCCAAACGCCGCCGATGCCTTAAACAATTACGCCGCCGAGGATTTTTGAAAAATCGGCGGGTGTTTATGCCGAACGCCGCCGATGCCTTAAACAATTACGCCACCGAGGATTTTTGAAAAATCGGCGTGTGTTTTTGCCAATCGCCGCCGCCGACGAAAGAAATTACGCCACCGAGGATTTTTGAAAAATCGGCGGGTGTTTTTTTGTCGAACGCCGCCGCCGACCGAAATTAAATCGGCGCTATGCTCTAGGCACGTATTAATTGAAACGAAGTCAGAGTTAAAGTCTTCATCGTTAATTCGTTATTCAGGGAGAAGACTAACAAATAGGATTTTTGACCATTTCGGCCAATATTATTAGCAATAAAATCCAACTAAGAATATATTTATACCCAGGGATAAGGACTATTTTTAGCGTTGTTTGCGAATCGTTTCTAGTTAGTCACCCTCCCTAAGACGGAATAAATCCATTTTTGGTCCAACAAAGCCTCCCAACGAAATAAAACCTTCAATCCAGAGGTCAATCCTAATTATTCCCTTAGCAACACGAACTTCTAAACCTCTGGAATTCATCGTAAACGTACGGCCATCGGCGCAACAAACACCTGCGTGCCAGATTGAAGTGAAGAAGTCGTGTCTGCCAAGTTTAAAGCCGCGAACGAGAAAAAGCAAAGAACAACTATACAGTCGTAATAAAGCCGTCATTACCGTTCATCGGGACCACTAATTTTATTACCAATTAAGCCTGGTTTTCACTTGGCGGTTTTTGGGCGAAAAAGCCCGGCGTCGACGGAAAATGGGCGAAAATTTCCGTCGACGCCGGGCGGAAATTCCGTCGGTTTTCGGTTTTGTGTGGCGATTTTAATTTCTATTTTTTTCGCTCAGTTGGGCGATTTCGCTCTTTTTCAACCAATCAAAAACCATTTTCGAAAGGTGACTGTGACGTCAGGGGGGATGGTTAATGCTTTTCTGTGAATTTTTTTAACGTGTTTTTTTTTCATGATACCCTTGTTGCCTTCTTTTCCAGTATGTTTCTTTCACCCAAACCGATCTTTCATAACTCATATTTCTTTGAACACGATAGATCATGTAAAATAACATTAAATTTAAAATGCTTACACGAGCTTTAATCAATAGTTCACTATTATGATCAGATAAATCATCCATTTTTAGGCCTAGGCTTAAATCTCCACTATCAGACGAAAACCGACGAACTCGCTGCCAGAAAGAAATCGCTTTATTTCCGCCCTAAAAAAACGCCAAGTGAAAATGCTAAAACGCCGACAGTGAGCGAAACGTCGAAAACCATATCGCCGACGTCAAACTTTCAGTCGTTGATTTTCCGCCAAGTGAAAACCAGGCTTTAAGCTCGTTCGTGGGACTGCTAGAAGACGCATTAAGCAGGATGCCTTGACCGTTAACCGCGTCTACTGCGATCACGCATTGCGAAATCTTTCAAGCGCCTTCTCTTTTCGTTCCCGGGACAATTATCATCCATCTCCCTTCTGGCTTCTGGAAATTTCAAGAGCGAAACCAATTTACAATTAAAGACCTCAATTATTTCTCTTTCTGTAGTCGTATCGGTTACTTCGGACTTTAACGGGTCGACGTCACCCGGAAGATAGTCTCCGCCTACACGGATAGAGAGCCTTCCCCTTACGGTCTTACTGCGACAAAGGGGAACAGGGTACGCGGCGTGACTTCACATAATAACCGTTCAGGGTGACCACAGAAAACCTCCCAAAATATAATAGGAAAAATAGAAAATTTGTAGTTGATTTAAAAGAAAATATAGGATAAATTCTATTGAAATTAGAGGATAAATTCTATTGAAATTAGAGGATAAATTCTATTGAAATTAGGGGATAAATTCTATTGAAATTAGGGGATAAATTCTATTGAAATTACGGGATAAATTCTATTGAAATTACGGGATAAATTCTATTGAAATTACGGGATAAATTCTATTGAAATTACGGGATAAATTCTATTGAAATTAGAGGATAAATTCTATTGAAATTAGAGGATAAATTCTATTGAAATTAGAGGATAAATTCTATTGAAATTAGAGGATAAATTCTATTGAAATTACGGGATAAATTCTATTGAAATTACGGGATAAATTCTATTGAAATTAGAGGATAAATTCTATTGAAATTAGAGGATAAATTCTATTGAAATTAGAGGATAAATTCTATTGAAATTACGGGATAAATTCTATTGAAATTACGGGATAAATTCTATTGAAATTACGGGATAAATTCTATTGAAATTACGGGATAAATTCTATTGAAATTACGGGATAAATTCTATTGAAATTACGGGATAAATTCTATTGAAATTAGAGGAAAATATAGGCTAAATTCTATTGAAATTAGAGGAAAATATAGGCTAAATTCTATTGAAATTACTGGAAAATATAGGCTAAATTCTATTGAAATTACAGGGAAATATGGGATAAATTTTATGGAAATTACAGGGAAATATGGGATAAATTTTATGGAAATTACAGGGAATTATAGGATTAATTCTATGGAAATTACAGAAAAATATAGGTTTGAAATAGTAATTAGGTAGTTTGAAAGGTAAATTGGTCCAGTAATTAGCTGATTTCTAATTGGATAGAAAATATTTGGTATTAAATCAGCGTGTAGCGATAACTGACTTAATTGAAATGTGTTCTCAACTTCGTAGTTTCTGATTGCCATCTATACCGAAACACGAAATTGCAAACGGGTAAAGTAGGAAATATTCCCCGAAAATAGGAAATTAGTGTAATTATAGGAAGAATTTGGAAATATAGTAAAAATTATAAAATATAGGAGGTGCGGTCACCCTGTATTCTTGTTGAAAAATACCAAAATAAGCAAAGTGGAAATATATGGACCAAATATTCGTTGTCATTAAAACGTATTCCTTTTATAAAATGTCATATTAGAATATAAACAAGAGCAAAGCACTGACGAAAGACCTTTATTAGAATAGGAAAACAGATTACAGGAAGGTAATTGCTAATTTGGCCAAACTTTGGCTATACAGATTGTACATTCGCGTTTACTTTTAGGGCGTATTCGCAATGGGAGGAAAAATGGACTTCACTTCGTCCCCGCAGTAGGTCAATAGCGCTAATGACAGTTAAAGCGCGACCCTACAAATACAGATCGATACGAAGTATAGAGTAGGTTACGAAGGTCACCTCAAGGTCCTGGTTTATGTCACGAAAGTGCCGACGCGGATAATGGTGAATGAGACGGGAAAGTGTCGCGATAGTAGTCGACACTTTGGGGGAAATTTTTATAACTTTAGCCTCGGAGATGACATTGTTTGGACAGTAATATAATTTATGAAGTCACTAAAGAAGTAGGAAATTTGACGCGTCTATAGGTCTAACATCGATCCCATCATAAATTATTGACTTTCGATTGGATCCCATCCAAGGACATCTTTCGAGATTGACGCGCTTCTGGTCCGCCTATCGGTCCTCTTGTCCGGACCAGCGAGAGAGCGACCCCAATATAAGAACCATCTCCTTAAAAACAAAACCGTAACGAGGTACGAGGGAACAATCAGCGTGCGGTGTCCCTCCTACAATCCATTACTTTCCGCACGGTTCACTAGGCTAAGCATTCTTGGCCTTATTTGTAGGAAGCCGCCGATGACGCGAAACCGCGGATTATGGTAAAGCGGCCATCGATTTTCATACACTCCGGCTACCATAGCGGCTATATTCGCGAAAAGAAGGAGCATTCAACGGGAAAGTATAGTGTTATGAGCGATAGCGCTCTCTTACGAAAAACTCGTAATTTATAGGACGAAAAGGAACCCTATCGTTTCTATCTCTATCCCGCGAACAAAGAAAATCGTCCTCAGCCGACCAATAAAGGACGAAAAGTACACTGTCCGCGTACCAGACGGCGCCTTGTCCAGTCTGAGAGCGTGATTGGAAATTGTAGCCCTTGCTTAAAACCCGATGACGACGGCGGCAGACGACGCTGATTCACCATAGTCGCCTACTACATCCGTACGTTTAAAAACAATGGTTACGCATGGTCGATGACGTTTGGAAACGGGTCTCAGACAAGTACACTACTGCCTGTAAAGAGTACGTAATATAGGAGTAATCCGCGTACTTTGTGTTGTCTTACTACAAGTACTCTTCGCGTAATCTTAGCGTTCTATTCGTATTTCAGGTAGTAAAAGACTATGCGTACTCTCTACGTAATCTCTGCGTATTATTCTTACTTGGCGAAGAAAAATACTACGCGTACTCTCTACGTAATCTCTGCGTACTATTCGTACTTCGCGTAGTAAAAGACCACTCGTACTCAGTGTACAGGCAAGGTGATCAGCCCCTCACTTGAATAAACTTTTGGCACGTACAAAACTAGACAATAATGACGAAGATTTAAGCAAAATTGACAAGAGCCCTTTGGGCCTACGCGAAATCAGCTTAAAAGGGGGAACGTCTTTTGAAGTTTTAGGAAGTAAACAACATTGGTGACTCGTAGGACGAACGGGCGCTTCGAGCCATGCCAAAGAGATTCGATTGGTCACTAGCAGAGCCGATCAATAAAACTTTTAAAAGGGGGAAAGACTCCGCTTAATTGACCCAATTAGGCGCGCTACCGAGAACGTCGTAAGGGGCCCAATCCACCAACGCGTTGCCATTTTTGGATTCCATCTAGCAGAGATTTTCTTCGTACCGTTGCGGGAACCTAATAAAGATTGATAGAATATGCCTTTCTCGTTCCAGAAAGCCGGTTTCAGTCAATCATAGCGGGGTTGAAGGAGACGCGGTATAGACGCGTTTTTACCAGCGTTTTCACTCCACTTTCGCCTCTGGTCTGGTTGACGTCCAGGCACGTTTACGATGGTCTATTTCGGTATTTTGTGGAAGTGTGGCGAAGCGACCGAAACTTTTCCCCGGGGACCTCTCGAGATAAATAAGGAGCACCGCTCTAACACAGAGTAAAGACGAGGGAAAACCTACAAACCCAATTTCCGAAAACGATATTGACCCTTTCGCGTCGTTTGATACAATCTTTCTTAACATCACCCTTCTCTCTTCAAAAACACCGATTGATTCCTTATCATCGAGATTACATGAATCGTAATCAAAATACATTCATCTATACTGCAGTGGAGGGTGGTAGGCCAGATATGCCATGAATGGTATAAAACACGCGAAAAGGTAGAAAAGTCCATAATGAAAATGGGGGTAACAAAAGAAGAAAATATAGGAATTTATAGGAACATTTTTAGCCAAAAAAATACGAATTTATAGGAACATTTTTAGCCAAAAAAATACGAATTTATAGGAACATTTTTAGCCAAAAAATACGAATTTATAGGAACATTTTTACCCAAAAAAATACGAATTTATAGGAACATTTTAGCTAAAAATAGGAATTTATACGAACAATTTTGAAAAAATAGGAAATTATAGGAGTATATTGAAATTATAGGAATTGATCGGAACTCTGGGAGCCCAACCGTTGCGGTTTTCGGGAACACCGGACCTAAGCCAGAGCTAAGCTCTATTTAGAAGGCAAATTTTTCCCAAACGTTAAGGCTGTTTTCTAAAACATTATTTTAAAAATTATAGGAATTTCTGGATGTAGCTATAGAAAAACTAGAAAATTTCGAAAAAATAGGAATTTATAGGAACAATTTTGAGAAAATAGGAGCATATTGAAATTAAAGGAATTTATAGGAATTATAGGAACTCTGGGAGCCCTGCAAAAGGTAAACCCCAAACAAAAATTTAAAGGAAAAGTCCAGGTTGGGTAAAACTTGGGTCTATTTGAAAGATCATGTTTAAATATACTCAAAAATATCAGTCGTAAAATTGTATCTTTTTTTAATGACGAGAAATTAATTTTTAAACGAGCGAAATTTACCGCCAAGCGAGCTGCCATTTTCTTTCGCCTTCCCTCCGCAGACCGCACGCGGAGCAAGCGCGCGCGGGGAACAGAGCGCTGTTAAAGCCTGTTATAGCGCGAACAGCGCGTGATTAAAGTCCTAAAACGTCACCCCGAAACAAAAAATGGCAGCTCGCTTGGCGGTAAATTTGGCTCGTTTAAAAATTAATTTCTCGTCATTAAAAAAAGATACAATTTTACCACTGATATTTTTGAGTTTATTTAAACATGATCTTTCAAATAGACCCAACCTGGACTTTTCCTTTAAGTAATTTCAAAATTATGAATTACTCGTATCATATGTTACATAAGTTACTCATAAGTGTGCCAGAAATAATTTTTTTCTCAATAAGACCTTGTTGCGAGGATAAAACATAATTGACGTCACTTCCCCGTCGATGACCGTTTTATCGTCATCAAAACTAATTCTGGCGGGGAGGGAAGGAAGTTAAAACCAGTTTTACGCAACGTTAGTCCATATTTTCTTTGGTGGCTGTGAAACAAGGGCTCATTTCAATTTTTAATACAAATATGTTGAACGGAGGCACACTTACAATTATGTTACATATGCTCGCACCAATAGGTCTTCAAACCCGTTGCTTAGCAACTGAAAGAAAAATAGGGGGATATTGGAGAGTAAAATATTCGAAAATTTAGAGTTAATAAGAACAAACTATGGTCCGCAATAGAAAGCAAGAAAAGGTAGAAAAGTTCATAATGAAAAACTAGCTTTTAAATTCATCAAAATTCTACTGTACTTTTGAACAAAGATCATGGAAATTTTTAGTACGATTTTGCTAGCTTTAGGAATTTAAAAAAAAGAACCCCTTAGAATGGATTTGGGCACATGAAAAAATAAGCGGACGCCCACTTATACTTGGCCTACCTGACCAAAGGATCCTGACGCCAGTCACGCCAGTAGAATCCTAAGAGTTTACACACTACAGTTTCAACTACAAAGCACGACCGCGAATTCCTGGAAATTTTAAAATATTTTCCGCAAAAACCAATTGTGAAATCGCGTCACGTATAACGTTTATACGTAATAATTTGAATCGTAAAATGTTAAGAGATAAAAGCTCTTGAAATTGAAACAAAAACATCCAATTTCTCCCCCGCCTTGGTTAACAAAGAACAAAAAATTGGTGAAATAATCAGAAATATAAATTTAGAATCCACTCGTCGGGTCAACTACCTTTGCAATCCTTTACAACGCCGAAAATGTCCCATTCAAAATATAATTTCCACCGACAGCAGCCAACTATACCTATAGTGTTCGTTCATTTACCCATTCGAAAGAAGTGTTATGGACAAATAAAACGGAGCAGACTTTACTCTTTTCCTTCCTATCGGCTAAGAACTCGATTCGAACCGGCAATTCACGGTTGTTGATCTTTTATAGTACCACAAAATTCACTCTCGTCCAAAAACGCGATATAAAATGTCAAAAACCGAGACAATATTTGGATCGAAAGAGATAGATTAAGTGAGAGTTAGTTTGCTCCAAATAATATATTACTTTTCAGAATGTTTTTTTTTCCACGACAGATTGAGAATTTTTTTCGAATTTGAAACAATTGAAATAACTTTTTGATAAGCTATATACGCGTATTAACCTATTATTTTAGAAAGAGAACAAACCCTTTATGCACGAATAAGTTTCGGTATGGACACACCCTTACCCTTTACGTTGTAATTCACGAATGAATAAAATGAAAAAGAAATGTGAAAACAAAAAAACGCTTTTGGGAAAAAAACCGATCCACTTTCTTTTTGCAACGAGAACCGCGTTCTGTACGGCTACCTTAGCTCTTCAAAAATAGAATTGCTTTAATTAACGCGAGCGAAAACGACAGCCATTTCTCTTCCTAAGCCTTTTTATTGCGCTACGAATTAAACCCTATACATCAAATTCGCAATTACTTTTGACAAAAAACACAGAAGCCAAGGGTTAAACGTACTCAAATGGTTGACATTTATTCTAAAATAATATAGACCTCGTACATTATATATATATATATATATATATATATAACGGTAATAGCGAGTGTAGGGAGCTGTTGGCTCGATCGCGTGGCATGCAGGGCTTGCCACCACCCTCCTCCGCATTGTAACCCGGCCACCTGAATTAAAGGCTTCAAAAGTCGCTTGATGAGTTAGGCCCAAGGTGGTGCCTTGGGTATTAGCCTAGCTGATTATTATTGTGTTTTTATTAGTATATATATATATATAATATATTATATATTATGTTATAACTAAAATGGAGCACCGTCACCAACCTTAAAAAGTGGGTGGGGTCAAAGTGAGGGACACTTTTAAACTACATACTTTTCAAGGATAAACTGACATTACAAAAAATTCGCACTACGAGGGAATTCAATTCAAAAATATATTAATATAAAAGCATTTAACCAAATTATCCATATTGAATATAAAAATAAAATGAAATCACGGCATTTTTACCTCTCCGAGGGGACAAAGTCCCCTAGGAGGGGTTATACAACGACCGTGTCTGTCTGTGGGTCTGTGGGTGGGTCTGTGGGTTCGTCTGTGGGTGGGTCTGTGTGTGGGTCTGTGGGTGGGTCTGTCTGTCTGTCAGGACTGCGAACGCGTTCGCATTTTCGGTGCAAAGTGTAATCACTGCGTACGCAGTTTCTCAAAGGGTTGGCAAAACCACCGTGTGACGGTGAGCGTTAACGGATGCATTTGCGGTTTGGTTTGGATGGTGTTTTTTCGCTCACCGTCGTGACGGTTTGGTGTATTACGTTTTTGTAATGTTTATGCGTAGGTTGTGAGTGTTGAATTTGTTGTGTTTGTGTTCTGATGGTTGTGCATGTTGAGTCTGTTGTGTTATATGGGCGTTTTCTCTCCAACTTCTTCTTAATGACTTTGGGACGGACCGAGTGCTGAGTGTAATGCTACCTCTCAACGTCCAATGGCAGGGTTTCCACCAGTTGTACACGGTATTCGTCTTAGTATCAATTTGCGATCGCATCGGGCGGGATTTGAACCCGAGACCTCCTGATTGACAGGCGGACGTTCTACCACAGAACCACCGACACTTGTTTCGCCTTATTGAAAATTAGACCTTCAGCTTTATCGGAAGCGTATTTAATAGAGTACGAAATTTTGGTTTAATTGAAATAGAATTGAAATTGAAATTATTGCATCGAAGAAATTCTAATTTAGCGATTTCTCATTTGATTAAAAACAAATGCGTCATCCAGGTTTCGAACCCGGGCCGTTCAGTTAGGCAGTCGAGCGCTCTACCACAGAACCAACGATAACTTCAAGCTACACTGCAAATAAGACACTCATTGTAAGCATTATAGTTAACAAAGTCCTGAAATTTTTTACGAATGAAATTGTGAAGGCCTAATGTGGTTTTTTTACGAAAAAATTATAAAGACTTAATCTTGTTTAATATAATAAGTTGCTTTATTTCAATTTGGTACTTTTGTTTAGTGTTTTTTTAATGAATGGAGTTTAAGATTGTTTCTTCTATTATTTGACGTTTTATTTTTGCGGTTGTATATTTGTTTTATCTTTTATTCTTTTAAAATTATTTACTTCTTCCGCAAAATGGTTCATTTTTTGGAGGAACCTTTTTACTTATTTTTTGTGTATTAATGTTTTGAGAACCTTTACGTTTGGGAAAGGATAATTTTTGACGGAACCTTCAAAGTGTATACGTCGCATTTTCAAAAAATTTAATGGTCAAATCTTGTTTTAGCGCAGTCAGCAGATAAGATAAAGGGTAGAACCCGTTAGTTTTTTGTAATTTATTTAGTTTTTTTCAGTCGTATATTCTTATCTATTAGGTTTAGCGTATTGGTTTTCAAGCTTAATAATTCATTTATTAACAACATATCGAGTTGGTCTGGTTTTCAACTCGGTCGTAATTTATTTTAAACGTTTTCTCGGCTGATTAAGATGTTTAATGCAGTTCATCAATTGGGTTCGTTTGTGTTTATTTATAAAGAACCATAACTATTCCCTCTACGGTCATTTATTGATATACGTTTAGTCAAGTGGCTTTCTGTGCTTTGTGAATGGTAAGTTTTTCGCTTCTTGTTAATAAGTTTTTTGTTGGTGTGGATATTTGGATATCTACGATTCCTAATGCAGTCATTGATATCCTGGGTGTGCGAGTCATTATATGATATGGGAAATTGGACGGTTTTGGTCTTTTTCATGCGGTATGTGTCACAACGTCAACAGGTTCCGACAGTCTACGAGTCGTCCACTACCAGATATCTACGGTATCTTGATCGGGCGATAGTTGAAATAAAATGAGCGTTAACTATGCGGCAAGTATTTCGTAAGCGACAAAAATACAAATACCCTCTGTAGATATTTCTTTCATTAAAATTGGCTTCGTATTATTTTTAACTGCTAAACTTGTACCGTAAATAGGGTTAAAGTCAATTGTGCATTGTTTTAGTACGTCTAACTCACTGTTGTAACTACTTAATTTATAATATTCTGAATAAATTAATCTCGGTTGTTTCGTCTCAATTATTTTAATTCAAATTAAAATTTTATACCGGGCGGGATTGAACCGGGATTACGTTATTAGTAAATAACTCTGAATTGGGGAGATATAACTTTGAGGGTCATCTCGAGAAATTATTACCACTAGGGACAATGCTTCCGAGGAGAGGTATATTTTGGCTTGCCAACTTGTTTTCTTTACATATAAACTCGTAAAAGGAGGACCTTCGTAGCAACAAAACGTTTTCAAAATTCCGAAGGCTAATGATATCAGCAAACGTATTGTCTTGTTAAACTACTAAAGCGGGTACGGGTGTTCATTTGCATAGTCCTATCCGTAACAGTCGTTACGACCTTTAGACGCTCTACGCCTATCCCAATTCCTCGTGAATATAAAATCAATAAAATTAAAATTTATTTCCAATGGAAGGAAAATATTTACTCGAGATCAAATAATAACTTTAAAATAAATATTATTATATATTTATTATAACATAATATTTATTATAATAAATACAATAACACCAATCTTTTCTAGCGTATGTTGAGTTGATCTTTCCCCTAATATACTTAATTTCATCAAACAGACACTAAATTTGCGATGAAAATATAATAAACATAGGGTTAAAAAAATTTAAAATTCGAATTTTCAGAACTTGCTTGTTCTGTAACTACTTTTCTTAATTCAGGTAACGAAAAGTTAATCACCCTTTTCAAAAGATTATCGATTTCACATCCGTTCCCTAGGTTTGCGGTTTTTGCTCCGTGGGGAAAAAGCAGTCAATTTGAAGATTTCATAAAACTAGACAAATTGTCTCGTTTTCAATGGCCTTGATTCACGTTCTGGTTTGCCACAAACACGTATTACGTTCAATGGGTTATCAATTCTCATCGAATGCTGATAGTACAGACTGTACTCTATTTGAAGCTTCGCGTACAAACAGACTGTCGCTAATCCGACGCTTCGCGTACAAACAGACTGCCACTAATCCGACGCTTCGCGTACAAACAGACTGCCACTAATCCGACGCTTCGCGTACAAACAGACTGCCACTAATCCGAAGCTTCGCGTACAAACAGGCTGCCACTAATCCGAAGCTTCGCGTACAAACAGACTGCCACTAATCCGAAGCTTCACGTACAGATCGCACTATATTCGAAGCATGGTGTACAAACAGACCGCACTATATTCGAAGCATGGTGTACAAACAGACTGAAACCCACCCAAAGCTTCACGTACATACAGACAACCTCATTAGAAGCATGGCGTACTAACAGATTGCACCCCATCCGAAGCTTCGCGTACATACAGACTAAACCTAATTCGAAGCATGGCGTACAAACAGACAACCCCATCCTACGCATGGCGTACAAACCGACTGCACCCCATCCGAAGCTTCGCGTACATACAGACTAAACCTAATTCGAAGCATGGCGTACAAACAGACAACCCCATCCTACGCATGGCGTACAAACCGACTGCACCCCATCCGAAGCTTCGCGTACATACAGACTAAACCTAATTCGAAGCATGGCGTACAAACAGACAACCCCATCCTAAGCATGGTGTACAAACCGACTGCACCCCATCCGAAGCTTCGCGTACATACAGACTAAACCTAATTCGAAGCATGGCGTACAAACAGACAACCCCATCCGAAGCTACGCGTATATACAGACTGAGCCCCATTCGAAGCTCCACTCATAATTTAAAGTGGGGAAACACCCACTCTCTCCTAAACGAGGCAGGCGGGTCTCGGGTCGCTCCTGTCAAGTTTTAAAATGGGGCTGATTTGTCGTCTACACTGGTCAATTATGTAGGTCGAAAAATAGGTAAAAAATTAACGAAATTTCGGCATTGTGTTCTTGAGCGCCCCCTCATTTTAGAAATTATTTTCTGCCAACGTCAGTTTCCGGAAACAATGGGGAAGGGGGGCGGGGGCGTTACGGGCCACGGAGCCGACACAATGAGGAGCAAAGTTGAAACAGCTTTTGGCGATGGGCCCCCGCACATCAAATATTACAAAAGACCCACAAATTATTAGATTCCAAAGAACCGACTTAACGTCAACCAACTATTTAAGCCAGCTTAGGCTTAGCCAAGACGCTCGCCACATCTTCTCTACTTACACATACTATCATAAGTAACACGATACGGATAAGTATGACCATTAGCAAAAATTATAGAAATTTATAGACTACAATATTCTACTACTGCTGCCAAGGACCGCGATAACTTACTACTACTGCTGCCAAGGACCACAATAACCTACTACTACTGCTGCCAAGGACCACAATAACCTACTACTACTGCTGCCAAGGACCACAATAACCTACTACTACTGCTGCCAAGGACCACAATAACCTACTACTTCTGCTGCCAAGGACCACAATAACCTACTACTACTACTACTGCCAAGGGGTTAGCTACGGCGTAGAATTCTGCACAACGATTACAGCCATAGGAAACTGATTAGGTCCTTGGGTTACTTTGGGTAATCCTAAATCGGTAATCAGTTACGTAATCACTTTAATACATTCAAACTTACAGGCTTGTACACTGATTACGGGGAGTGATCATCCCAACACAGTAACCTATTACTACTACTGCTGCCAAGGACCACAATATACTACTCCGAGCTGTACGAGAGTATCAGTGTCGAAAAACGCTCGGTAGGATACGTAACATATAAGTGATATTGACAGCCATACTTAAATGTAATTATGTTACTTATGATAACAAACCTAACTAGGTAGATGGAATTTCGTTAAGCTAACTTGCGAGGTCTGTCAAAGTATTTTAACGCTGCTCTGAAATTGTCTACACGGCTTCGCGTAAACATTGTAAACGGCGTTATTTCGGTCAAATATGGAGCGCCGCGATCACGCGAATGCGACAAAGCAAATATTATAATTCACCTATTTAGTACGAACTTAAATTATTACGCGTTTACTCTTATTAATATTGAACGGAGGGAAACGGGGCTGTTATAATTCAGTCTTTGTTTTGCAGTAAACGCCCAAAATCAACTACAATAACAAAACTTCAAAAAAGGACCTAGTTTCAAAATAGCGAAACTTCGTAGCTTGGAAATATTTTGTTCTTTCGGACCAGATGTTACGAGAAGAACTTACAAAAAGGGGTTTGCTGGATAATACGACTACTTATTTCGTCTCAAAGGATTTACAATCGTTAAAAAAGGACCATTTTTTAGCCATTAATTCCAGCCCCCTCTTCAACAATTTCACCGTCAATTAAAGAGTGATAGTGTAGGTTTCCTGGAAAGAATATCGACGCTCGTTACTTCCATCAAAATCTAGGCCCGTTCTAATCCATTAATTCTAGGCAATAAAGCCCTGCTGGTGAAAAGGAGGTCAATTACCGTCGAGCCGAGGCTTAGAAATGTGGGCTCGATCGAGTAAATTGCCACAACAACAACACAATCGAGAACCACTGATTGAGGAGGCTTATAAATATAATTTTCTTTCTTCTTAGCAGGGAGCGCCACGGGGGGAAAAGGGCTCGTGGATTTATTAAGGGCTCGTTAGGTATATAATATTCCAGGACGGTCTTCCATCAAAATAGGTATTCTAACCCTGGGTGTGACGTTAACAGTGGCGTAGACAAGGGGGGTTTCCGAGTCAAACCCCTACTTGGCTGTAACTTTGATTGCACTAAAATTTCACCTCCTTCGGTATTTTACATAGTTAGACAAGGTCAGAAGGGGGGTTTCCGTGTCAAACCCCCCTTGGGTGTAACTTTGGCTCTATTAAAATTTCACCCCTTCTCGACCCCCTTAGGTATTTTACATAGTTTAAACCCCTCTCTGGAAGGATTTCTGGCTACGCCACTCCTTGTTCAAAAGCGTAAATACTTATTAGAATTGAAATAATCCTAGGCCTTGTACAATTTGGCGAAATAAGTGCGAGTATTCAAAGAGATTAATTTGCGATACACTCGGGCACACGAAGAAACAAATGATTGTTTTTTGACAAAACTCATATCCATACATAACGCCGGTTTTAGTAAGGTTCAAACGACGTTTATAATTCTTCGTGTACCCTGGGTTAGAGAAAGGTGTGCAATTTGTTAAAATTCGATTGCAAAAGATATTGATCGCGTTAGGAGGGCGAACTGAAAGCGCGCTAAACCGATTCTCTTCGAACGTGGAGGTACTCCCGACGTTGTTGTTAAAATTTGCTTAACCTCTCTATTTACGTCACTCGGAGGAGATAGAGATTACAGAGGCGGATCCCTTCAAGGTGTTTTCTCACGCGAGGCGTAGATAAAATTCCAGTCAGAGAGAGAGGGAGTCGGTTTAAGCGCGACATCTAACGGAGGATATGTACATTCTGAACGCATTGCTACCGCGCCAACTCCGGATACGCGATATTAATTTTAAAACGCGAGGGAACGGGGGGCAGGCAAAGATTTTTATCCAACACCCAAAACAGTCTGCCACGATGAGGAAGTGACGCTTGTGGAAGGTCAGGTTCAACCGTGACAAGTACCATTTAGAGAATTGCCTTATTGCAAGAACGCTTATTGCACTAGTCGACCTTTGAATATTTATAGTTTCGAAAATCTTTGAAGGGCAAACATTGCGCATTGCGGAATGAAACCGTTTCTACAAGAGGCGACGCAAAAATATTAGTAGCTCAAAAATATATAACCAATGGTCCGAGAACTATAATAGTTTGGAAACCAATAAAAACGTGTTCGGGTTTCGCCACGTATCAAAGTGGAGTTGCCAGGTAGAAGTTGTGAATAACACCAGCCCAAATGGAAATAAAACTAGCCCAAAAAGATGTCAGAGTTGCCAGTTTTTTCTTATTAAAATTCCCCGATTTTTCCAAGTTTTCCCTGACCATCTCTGGAGATTTCGCCTGACTTATACATAATTTTAGTATTTTTAACACTAAATTTTAGTATTTTTAACACTAAATTTTAGTATTTTTAACACTAAATTTTAGTATTTTTAACACTAAATTTTAGTATTTTTAACACTAAATTTTAGTATTTTTAACACTAAATTTTAGTATTTTTAACACTAAATTTTAGTATTTTTAACACTAAATTTTAGTATTTTTAACACTAAATTTTAGTATTTTTAACACTAAATTTTAGTATTTTTAACCCAAAATTTTAGTAAAGGTTACCTATTTGCAACCGAACTTAAATTCATTGACATTTACCTGTTTGTAGACTAGTTTTCTGAAATTCCCTGACTTTTCCCTGATTTTTAAACCCATATTCAAATTCCCTGACTTTTCCAGGGTGTATTTTTACCAATTACTAAGCAAGCACATTTTATGACCTAATATTAAATAGTAGAAACTTTAAGGAAATACCAAATTATCGTCCAAAAATAACTTTAATATTATTATGAACAATAAAAAAAATAATTTCTCGAATATCTAAACAGGTACTTGTAATTTTTGACTCAGAAATAAAAAGGTAAAATGATGATATTATTATTATTATTATTATTATTATTAGCAGTACCAAATATTTTACCCAGAAAAACGATAATATGACGTTATTAGCTTGACATAATCTTAAAGGGAACACCAACGCTTGCAGCTCTGGCCGCTCTTGCCTTCGGCTTTAAAAATGTTTGGCGCCACTGTACAGGGACATTTGAAAAATTGAAGGGGTCTTCCGTAAAGATTGCTTTGCAGGTTATATTCCCTTTAATCCTCCAAAACAATTGTCATCCTACTTTTAAAAGAAGCCCAATCAGGCGGGAAAACCGTTCAACTGGCAACCCTGAATTGAAACTATTGTAACTTCAGTATAAGAATGAACGGAAATTGGAGAAACTAACAAACTGTTCAAGGCAGGGTTCGAATTTATAAAACCCACCCAAAAAAACCCACGGGTTATTTTGGGTTGGACCCACCTTAAAAAACCCACAATAAAGCCCACTTAAAAAAACCCACCTTAAATAGTTTCAAAAATGACGAAAAAAGTTTAAATTTATTGTTTAATAATTAAACTATATTAAAGAATTTAAAAAATTAAACTTTAATTCTTTAAATTCTATAATAATACAAAAATATTGCTTTTTTATAAAACGTATTTACACAAAATACATTACCAGTGTTTTGGTAAACACTAATCTAACAGTAGCCAGTTAACAGTTAACTAAACAGTAAGTTTTAAACTTCTGCAACTTTCAATAAATATTTAGCAGAACATGGAGCAGACGATACTTTACGTCTACGAAAGATAAGAATAAGAGCGATAAATAAGTAGTGCTAAATTGAAAATAAAAAATAAAAATGAAGTAAATCATCGATTTAGGGTATCATTTTAGGTAAAAAACCCTAAAAAACCCAAAAAAAACTCAATAAAACCCAATAAAACCCGGGTTTTTTTAAACCCTGGTTCAAGGCTAAAAACCCGAAAGTCCATGGAAGAATGAAACGGAAAAGATATAAATTAAAATGAGGGTTATCATCGAAAGGGCAAAGAAAGGAAATTTCATAGTGCACTTAGAAAGACCAACTATGAAGAAAAAATGTCACCGTGACACAAAAGGTATACGTTCTGCGAGGACAAAAAGTGGATGTTCAACTTTCTCAGTGGTGGCGGTAAAGGTGCCGTTTAGCGAAGCAGACGACGCCCACTGTTTGAACTCGCACCCAAGGCTAGCAGCTACAACCGTCATCTGAAACTTGAGTAACAGACGGGCGAAACGGTTAAGTTTGAACCTTTTCCTACGCCTTTTCGCTATCGGGTTAAGGCGCAAAAGGCATACCTGTCGTACACGGTGAACCTACTTATATCTAGCCGACACGCAATGCCATCTAGGGAGGGCGGGAGGAAGCGGCTAAAGGGACATTCAAAAGCCGCGTGTTGATGGTAACGGCAGAAATAACGCGGCGGCTCGTCGATATAACATTACCTCGCTTTTTTCACTACTACAGTTAATCCCCTCTTTCTTGTCACTCTTTTTCTTTGTCCATTTTTCGCCGACTACTCCAACCCACGAATTTAATATTGACCCATTTCGAAGTCGGAAAACCCGAAATTGCCGATTCACCACGTACGAGAGTCCTTCCTCCCCGCACCCAAAAGCACCCAGCGCGCCCCCTTCTAACCCGGGCCACCCTACCCCCGCACTTTCCTCTCGAGAACGGAGCGCCTTTAGAAAAAGCTCTTTCGTTATGCCTTTTAAACCTAGCAACGCTTACCAGCGCCCCAGACACATTGGGACAAACGTTATTAGCATGAAACAGACTGGTGGCGCCGCCAAATATAATAAAGGGGACTGGTGGCCGGAGAGCGAATTACAAGGATCTTACATACATTGAGAGAGAGAGAGGATTCTGTATTAATAAAGAGAGAACGTCTCTAGAAGATGGAATGGAAATTGGCGCGCCGGAGAATACAAATACGCCCTTTGCCCTTTCGACCCCTACCACCACTACATACACCATCCAGCCAAATTGTCCTAATTATTACGTAAACTGACTCCCCCTTTTCGGCTTTCCGTTGCTATGCAACGAGTTTTGAAATTTTTAATGTTTAGGCTTAGTTTCTCTTTTCGATATAACAGTCGCCAGCCAGATTTCCCGCACGGTACTGATGAGTTCCAAATAGAACGAAACCGGTCTACCGTTGGAATTTCTGGCTATTTTATTTATTTTTTATGTAGTTTATTACTCGAAGATCTATTTGATCCGAGATTCGCGTTTTTTGTTTGCTCGAAGACCTATCGGTACTAGTTATTAGTAAGTTTTTTAATTTCTTCAAATTAATTAATTATGGACTTATCTACTTTTTCGCGTATTTTATTATCGAATATATTATAGTTTCTCGACGAACCTGGGGCGTGATTCTACTCTTATCGTTAGGAGT
The DNA here is from genome assembly GCF_980474605.1 of Leiobunum rupestre. Lineage (NCBI taxonomy): Eukaryota > Metazoa > Arthropoda > Arachnida > Opiliones > Sclerosomatidae > Leiobunum > Leiobunum rupestre. The sequence continues at coordinate 19,552,577 of NC_143390.1, read as the reverse complement.
TAACGAAAGAAAATTTTCGTTGACTCCATTGAAATTATATTAGCTAACGAATAATTATTTTCGTTAAGTAGCTAACGATAAGAGTAGAATCACGCCCCAGGTTGGATTTAACGTAGCCCCAAACCAGTTCCGATTAGTCACGGACTCAATGGGTTAAAAGGGCTCGGCTCCTCCAACGCGCTAGCTTCACCCAGATTGACGTACCGGTTTTTGACTCGCACCTGCCCGTTACAAAGAAGTTATAATTACCAAAGACGAAGCTTATGCCGATGTTTAAATACGTAAACAGAATATTTAGTCAAGTAGTCAAAATTATTTTAAACATTCATTTCACTAGGGTTGATCTGTAGGGACGAATTCACGACCGCATCGTGCTGGACTAAAAAAAACTGCAGACTTCATTCGAAGTTCATTTATAATGTAACACGATCTTCCGTCGTTCCAAGAAACCATCTAATCAGTAGACGTATTATCGTATATAATATATGCGAAAAAGCCATTAAAAAATGGCAAGGGATCATCCAAAACTGGGATGAAACTGAGGCAAAAACGTGTCTGAGTTTTATGGGTTAGTAGACCGAGTTTCGGATTACGAACTTTTGTATTCTTTAAAAATTATGAGGAATTTTCACGACCTTTTTTTTATTCGATTAACCGTCATATTATAGCTACCAGCAAAAAAAAATAAAATAGACTAATAGACTACCGGACCAGAATCTAGATTACACGCTCGATTATTTTAGGGTGGCGCCGCTTGTAGCGCCATGGTGTCCGATTTTGGAAATATTTCCACCCAAATATTAATAAACAAAATAAGCCCTACAAAGTTAGGCGGATAATGTAATTATTTATACTTAGGCCTAATATCAGGGTTCCCAGCCAATAGTGATCAAAAATATATAGGAAAATTATAGGATCAAAATTAAAAAATTATGGGCTAATTATTGGATCTAAATTCCCAAATTATAAAATAATTATAGGATAAAAATAAAAAATATGGGACTAAATTACCCAATTTAAAGATGTTTTATAGAATTATAATCTAAATTACGAATTTGAAGGAATTTTTATAGAATTATTATCTAAATTACCAATTTAAATGAGTTTTATAGGGTTAAAATATAGAAATGAAGTTTTATCGCGTGCATTTAAATGGAGTCCTAACAGATTATAAAAAGAAATTGCAAATCTTTTCAAATTCGCTCCTTGGTGAACAATTTCATTGCTTTCCGAGAAAAACGACCATAAATATATATATCTTTTTTGGTATGTAAGTCTTAACATTTATAAGTTGGGTTCTACAAGAATTTGCTAAAAATGGAATTATAGGATTTTATAGGACCATTTCAGAATTATAGGATGGCTGAGATACCTAACATCGTTAACTAACGTCTTAATGCACGTGTTTTGTAATTGGGTGGAAAGTTTCACGATTCGGTCGCTAGGAGCGCTGGTGGTCGATACCATTAGAAAAATGTACTTACGTAGTTTATTTAATAGTCTAAGCTGAAACTTTCAGAAACCCTTACGTACGCGACAATATCGGCTTGCTTTTTATTTTAGAAATAAGTGATCCCAGAGAGAAATTAGATAAAGTTCTAAAAAAGGCACGAACTGGAACTCTGGGCCTTGGCGATCTTCAAAGCCCTTTTCAATTGACGACTAATTGCTACCGCAGCCCACGTTTAATCCCTCTACTCCCTAAAATAACAATCTCGCGAATAAATATCAAAGGGCAAGTTTCAACGAGAAAAGGTAGACGTGGATTATTTTACCGCATTCCGAGCGACCTATAAATAACAAAAAAAACTGAAGCTTATAAAAAAGCGTTGACACCAAAATAATGAAAAATATATATATCCTTTTTTTATCAAAATGGGCGTCATTTTATTAAATTTCACGAGTGGTCTGAAATATGGGACGCCGAAGAGTAGAATCAAGTTCTTCCTAAACGGAACTACCATCTAGCCTACATTAAAGCCAAGGCCTAAGGCCTCTAAGTTTCGGAGAAAACTATTCGCGAGTGAAAAAAACTGGAAGTGAAATTTGGAACGATCATCTTTGCAAAAACTCGTCAAAGTGATATTTCAAATTTTTTTGTTGCCAAGGACGTTCGACGATTGTCTGGTTAAGCCTTGGATCTGCCATTATAAGGTCTACATTCTTTGTTACAGGGTTCGATCCGAGGATATTTTCGACGTAAAAATTGCGTGAAAAAGTTAAATGAAAAAAATATCTGTACTTTAGAAATTCTTGGACGTCATTTCGTGGACAATTTTAAGAAGATTACAATCTCAGTATGGTTTAATAATGTTTTTCGACTTCAAACCAATTTCGATAGAGCAAAAAATAAATATCGGGGTGTTAGCGATAAAAGTTGATAAAAAATTCGAAGATAAAAGTTTCCAGTTTAAGGTTCTAACAGTAATAAAAATATCACTGCAAAATAATAAAAACTTGACACCTTTAACAAAATAATAACGTACAACTTTCGATAAGTTTTCGAATAAAAAGTCAATATTTTTCGGCGTAAAAAGCGTAGGTTTCCATTCCAGGGTGTGACAATTCTTGACCCTTTTTATATCGATTTTCCAATCTTTCGTGTAGCCGCCCTAATAAAAATAATCATACATAGATAGTTCGTGGGTCGCGTGGATACTTTCTCAGTCGTTAAGCCTTTGAATATTAACACCAGCCTCTTTTTTTAAACGATCCAACGCCTTAATATTATGCAAAGGAAATGAGGTAAGAAAAAGGAACCGTTAATTAATGTAACCTCCGTTGCTATAATTTATCCAGAAGGAACTTTCCACGTTGGTGCGTATTTAATGGACGCAAACCCACGATTACAATTTTTTTAAATATAAATTTCCGCAACGCGTCATAATCGGAGAGTTCCCATAGTTTCCAACTGAAATTAAAGCGTCTTTGAACCTTCAACCTTTGAACCATTGCGGAGGTCGTTTTGGATATGATAAGGAGATGCAAGACGGTTTGTATCTTAACGCTACCAGAAGTAAATAATATTACTGTTACTGGGGAAGTATACATATAGAACGTTGAGTTGAAACCTGTACCTTTCACTAGATTTGGAAGATTTCAATCGTAACTGTATTGTCGGGAGTTTGGCAGTTTTCAATAATACGTGTACCTTAGCGGGATTAGGCAGTTTTCAAGGGTACGTGTACCTTAGCGGGATTAGGGCAGTTTTCAATAATACGTGTACCTTAGCGGGATTAGGGCAGTTTTCAATGATACGTGTACCTTAGCGGGATTAGGGCAGTTTTCAATGGTACGTGTGCCTTAGCGGGATTAGGGCAGTTTTCAATAGTACGTGTACCTTAGCGGGATTATGGCAGTTTTCAATGGGATTAGGCAGTTTTCAATGGTACGTGTACCTTAGCGGGATTAGGCAGTTTTCAATGGTACGTGTACCTTAGCGGGATTAGGGCAGTTTTCAATGGTACGTGTACCTTAGCGGGATTAGGGCAGTTTTTAATGGTACGTGTACCTTAGCGGGATTAGGGCAGTTTTCAATGGTACGTGTACCTTAGCGGGTTTGGGCAGTTTTCAATGGTACGTGTACCTTAGCGGGTTTGGGCAGTTTTCAATGGTACGTGTACCTTAGCGGGATTAGGCAGTTTTCAATGGTACGTGTACCTTAGCGGGATTAGGCAGTTTTCAATGGTACGTGTACCTTAGCGGGATTAGGGCAGTTTTCAATGGGATTAGGGCAGTTTTCAATGGGATTAGGCAGTTTTCAATGGGATTAGGCAGTTTTCAATGGTACGTGTACCTTCGCAAAATTATTTTATTTTTATTATTCCGCGGTTATCAAGAATGTATTTATTTACACTTAAGAAGAATTACTATATTGAATCGATTTGCTGGAACCATGGTCTAATTCCCCCCTGGCACGAGAAGGGGAAGCAAACACGTCACCGGAGTACACTTCAGCCGAAGATGTAAGTGACCAATGAGATGCCGTTCTGATTTAGTTTGTTGCATTGCGCTAATAATCGTAATTATTCCGAAAGTAGAAATAAATATATTATTTAAATAAATACTTAATTGCACTAATTACGAAAGTCCTTTATTCTATGGTTAAAATTTAAAGTCATTTAAAATCCCTATCGTTCAATTTTAAAAGTCATTTAAAATCCCAAACAAAACTATTTAATTGGGTTCGTTGATTACAATTTCAAAAAAGGTTGGCACTTTTTGGATTTTTCAATAAAAATCAAATTGATTTTTTTATTTAAATCATATTTTTTTATTTTTATTTTACAATTAATGGCTCTTTCCCTATATAACTAACGGATATTTTTAATTTCATCAGTTAGCTAATCATGAATTAATTGAAATCTTAATAAAATTTAATTACTATTTAATACATTAGTTGGCTCAGATTTTCTACGTATTTTAATTTTTAAGAACCTATTTTTTGCCATTTTTTATTCATCCATTGTAATTCATGTGTGATTAAATCAATGATTTAAAAAAAAATTACTTGATTAAAATCAGCCAATCCTGATGACTTGAGCCTAAGGTGGTGTCTTGGGTATTAGCCTAGCTGATTATTATTATTATTATTATTATTATTATTATTATAATTTCTAAGTTTATTTGTTTTTACTCGCTTTGTTAACTTTTTATAAATTAGGCCAAAACTACTCGCTCGCTTTGGGACGAAAAGAATGCACCTTTTACCCCAAACTACCAACTTCTTCCATGCAAAAACAGCCAAACTGTATTTTGAAGTTGCTCGCTGTTTCCTAAAAAATTACTCCAAAACTAGCGAATAGTTTTTGCCTAATTTTAGAATTTATATCATTTTCCTGAATAGATGTAATTTTGTGATAGTTGATACACTATTGTCAATAAAAAAACATTTGGAAATTTTCAGGGGCGACTCACATTTTCAAGCGAATAGCATTAGCACTATAAAGGACGATGGATGGTGCACGAAAATAAAAATCAAAACACTGATAAGACTAAATTGTAGAAATCAAGTCGGTGAACCGTCAAAGTACCATTTCAGCCAGTACAACGATCAACAATCTAAATGTTTATTTTATTAGATGAAACGGATGTTTTGGGTGGGATTTAGAAGGCGTAAAATTTTACGAGGAACAGGAAACGAATACTCGAAGGTTCAGCACTCCAGAACAGTTGGGAAAGAAAAAAAGATTTATAGAAAAAACGCCGAGTGTTTGAGTTTCGTTAAAAGGAGTTGCAATCTAGAATTTTAATCTTTCCTCTCCAAAAGCCTCGCGAGATTCTTGGCAATGACTTTTTATTTAACCTCGTGGTTGTATTTTTTTGCCGAGTAGACTGAAGATAATGCTCGCGAAATATTCCAAATAAAAGCTTATTAATATTTAAAGGTCCGCGATGTTGCTAGCAACGAACGAAAGGGGGCGTTCACTACACGGATCACATGTTATCCAGTCGAACGATTTTACCAAAACATGCAAGCTTGAGGTTGCAGAGTTGGCTGATTAAATCAAGATTTAAATCAAGTGATTTTTTTAAATCATTGATTTAAAGCACCAAATGTATTTCAATGGAGGAATAAAAATGGCTAAAAATATATTCTTAAAAAATTAAAATGCATAGAAAATTTGAGCAAATGATAAAAATAAGTTGGTTCCAATAATCTGACACATGCGCAGTTAGAAGGAATACCAGACTAAGATTGTACTTCAACGTCATACATCAGCGCGACCTCGGTGACCTATGACGTCAATTACCAACCTAATAGTTATTTTTAAACCGACAGATGGCGATGCGGTTATTGAAATTCGCATATTGTTAGCGTTCCTTAAAATAACTGATTATTTAGATTATGGTAAGGGATCGAAACCAGCAACAAACACGTGGAATAATTTCCCCTTTGAAAACTGCCGTCGAAAAATGACATATCTGACACCTACGACAGTTAAAAGGAAAACCAAAAATTATAACCTCTCCTTTGTACGTAACCGTGCTCTAGATTTGGCATAGTATAACACCGTTCAAAGTTTATACATAAACACGAGTCTATAAATATATCGATCAATAGTTATCGCGGTAAAACGTTTCTAATAATACACACTACGAAAGGGACAGCTATAGGAAGAAGCGATTGACCCCGATTTTGCCTAAAATGTCGTTGTCCGATTACGAAAAGGAAGGTTAAATCTAATAAGACGGAGGGGACAGATGAAAAAAAAGGTACGGGAGAGCCGTCCAACACAGTTTATATCATTTTGCACGCCTAGAAAGAAGCGCCCAACGAGAAAATGGACGGAAATTGGAAGAAAAGGCTAGAAATTGAAGTACCATTAAGTTGGAGAAGAGAAAACTTGTAAAAGAACTTTAGCGGGGGAAAAACGCGGGAGAGAAAAGAGGCAATAACACTTAAGTTATTGATGTACAGGTTCCTTTTTTAGGGCTCGCCAAGGCTCTCGTTTCGTGGTGGAATTCTCGGGAAAGTAACAAATAAGAAAATACGATGTAAAAACAACTGAGCAATTCCAAGGATATACTTTCAAAATTGAGTTGATAGAAAGTTTAGGCCATTCTCGAATTGCATAATAATGGATTTGTTTGAGATTGGTTCAATTTGTACACTGTACAGGGTTCGTACCAAATTTCCGGAATTAAATTCCCTGGCATTTCTAGGTTTACCCTGACCAAATTGCCAAATTTCCCCTGACCACTTTTGTAGAATAAATGAATGGTTTGAGGTAAAATCTTGAACTGAAAACCTCACCCAACGGATCTCAATTGCATTGCAACGCGGTAACGCAGCTTCCGTTTTACACACTTTTTCCGCCGGGTTCCTCGTTAGAGAACTTTTTATATCGTCTACCTTAATTTTTTGTCCAATTTTGTATCTAAAATTTCGTCTTTTTATTATTTATTTTTAATACATCTTTCAAAAACTTATTTGCCTGATTTTATTGGGGTCCTTTTAAAATTCCCTGACCTTCTGGAATAATTTTCAAATTCCCTGACTTTTCCCTGACCTTTTGGAATAATTTTCAAATGTCCTGACTTTACCCTGATCATTTGAAATCATTTTCAAATTCCCTGACTTTACCCTGACCATTTGGAATCATTTTCAAATTCCCTGACTTTACCCTGACCTTTTGGAATCATTTTCAAATTCCCTGACTTTACCCTGACCTTTTGGAATCATTTTCAAATTCCCTGACTTTACCCTGACCTTTTGAAATCATTTTCAAATTCCCTGACTTTACCCTGACCATTTGGAATCATTTTCAAATTCCCTGACTTTACCCTGACCTTTTGGAATCATTTTCAAATTCCCTGACTTTACCCTGACCTTTTGGAATAATTTTCAAATTCCCTGACTTTACCCTGACCTTTTGGAATAATTTTCAAATTCCCTGACTTTACTTTGACCTTTTGGAATAATTTTCAAATTACCTGACTTTACCCTGACCTTTTGGAATAATTTTCAAATTCCCTGACTTTACCCTGACCTTTTGGAATAATTTTCAAATTCCCTAACTTTACCCTGACCTTTTGGAATAATTTTCAAATTCCCTGACTTTACTTTGACCTTTTGGAATAATTTTCAAATTCCCTGACTTTACCCTGACCTTTTGGAATAATTTTCAAATTCCCTGACTTTACCCTGACCTTTTGGAATCATTTTCAAATTCCCTGACTTTACCCTGACCTTTTCGAATAATTTTCAAATTCCCTGACTTTACCCTGACCTTTTCGAATAATTTTCAAATTCCCTGACTTTACCCTGACCTTTTCGAATAATTTTCAAATTCCCTAACTTTACCCTGACCTTTTGGAATCATTTTCAAATTCCCTGACTTTACTTTGACCTTTTGGAATAATTTTCAAATTACCTGACTTTACTTTGACCTTTTGGAATAATTTTCAAATTCCCTGACTTTACTTTGACCTTTTGGAATAATTTTCAAATTCCCTGACTTTACCCTGACCTTTTGGAATCATTTTCAAATACCCAGATCATGTATGAACCCTACTATACGAGTAGTCTTTTCAATGGAGTAGTAGCCATAGCCGACATTATAGGTGCCAATTAGTGTTGTAGTTATTAGTCTAGGAATATAATACTGCGTACCTGGAACAGAAATTTGTATTCCCCCATCACGGACTCGCTGTTTTAGCTTCGGCAACGCGAGAGCTATACAATTTTGGACATACGAGCGTAGCGCCATCGTAAAAATAGGCGGAATTTTTTGTCTCTATAAATTTTACCTACTTTTCATTCTATTCACAAGGATTTTTTGTACAAGTTGAAACACGAATATTCTACCTGGATTCTAGGAAACTAATTTCGTAGATGTTTATTTAATTTGAAGACAAAATAAATAAATCTTTAACACGATTTTAAAGCCGGCACGCATTTCTAACCAAGTCCCAACGAACGAAATTTTGACTACGGTGTCCGCTAGGGGTCTCTAGTATCTTATGTCCTAATTCCCCACATTGCCAGGCCTATGAATCCCATATTTCCCCTCCAGTATTTCCATCCTCCCGAGGCCTTTTTTTCGAAAAAATACGGAAAAAAGATTTCATTCCATGATTAGTCTAATATAATGTTCGCAAATTTAAATAACGCGGAATTCTCGTCCAATTTTTCGAATCCGAAAGTAAAACTAAACCTCTAGGCTCTAGACTAGTTTAAACTGATTAACAATGTATCACTATTAATGTTTTGTAGTATGTTTACTGATATTATACATTTTATATCGATTAAAAGTTAAAAAAACATTAAAAACCCTTAAAAAGTAATTTATGTTTCAATTTTTTATTTTTCCGTTTTTTTACGGAAAATTTTCCGCATTTTATTTTTCCGGAAAATTAACAACACTAGTGGTAATATACATAGCGCCATTTATCTATAGAGCAATTAAATAAGAGTTTCAGTAATAGCACTGACATCTAGTGGATTTTGAAAACTTATTACGGTATTTTTCACAACAAAATGGAAAATCAAGGTGACGTCATAAAGGTCATGATAAGGTATGACGTCAATGTATCATCCTCGTACGATTTTTGGCCAAATTGCGCACGCGTCGGACATTATTGGAACTGGCTTATTTGTCCCTAATAACAATATGACAGCTCGTCTTGTCACTAATGAAGTCCACAGCGAGATCAATGGAAATCCAATAATTTCGGTATCGCGTACAGTCGACATTAGGGGACATCGATTGAAGGGAGACAGGACAATACATCTCCAAAATATAAGAACATGAATACTTGACTTTTTACGGTAGATAGCCGATAAATTGTCGTTTATTTGATGTCCAAATGAAGGTTTGCTATCGTCCAATATCAAGGTGTTTCTATCGTCCAAAATCATTGAATCGAGGTGTTCCTATCGTCCAAAATAATTGAATCAAGGTGTTCCTATCGTCCAAAATCATTGAATTAAGATGTTCCTATCGTCCAAAATCGAGGTGTTCCTATCGCCCAAAACCAAGGTGTCCCTATATCGTCCAAAAACAAGGTGTCCCTATATCGTCCAAGTCAAAGTATACAGTTGGGGCTATCTCGCGTTATAAAATGCATTGAAAGCACCTAACTATTCCCGTTAATTTGTACACTTTGGAAAGAGATTACTAAGATACGTCCTAGGACCAGGCTGATATGAAACAAAACGAAACGGTAATAAAAGTCAAATTAATTCACCAAAACAATGGACCCACCCCCTCCAAATACCTTTCAACTAAGCGCGATTAATATTCCTCAAAATAAGATGGATACTTTCTAAAAAACACCATTACGAAAAAAAAACATGATACCAGACCGGTTATACAACAAACGCTAGGTACGCGAGTACCCGTTTCAAGAGTGAAGATTGGGGGGGGGGGGGGGGGGCAACTCACCGACGGGGTATAAATTAATTTCGGACAGGATCAAAAACTTTCCATAACCTTTGGGTGTTCAAAGACTGAAGAAAAAATTGAGGAAATGAAACCACTTAATTTTCCTACGTTGACATTTTTTTTATTCCCCCTACCTAATTTACCCCCATTTTTAAAATATATATTTAAAAGCTTCCGTGATAGTAGTTTTATCTTTAAACGAACTATTTCGTGGACACGCTCGCGTAGTTACTGGGTTAAACGTTAAACCCTTTCTTGTCATTAAAAATGTTTTGACTTTTATGTGTTTTTCCCGTTTTCCAACAAAACGGCTACAAATTATCAAAATAAAAATTATTTGTCCTCCAAACTTTGCGTTTATCAAAATGATTTGGAAACTACCAGATGCTTTAATTTAAAATTAAAATTGAAGCATAAAAGTTATCAAATGCTTTTAAATTAAAGGACACACCGCCGTTTGAATTTAAACAGTTCCACGTGTTTGTTTCCAGAATATGATTGGTATATCAGGGACGAATTGTTTCAAACTCCGGTGTAGTCCTTTAAAATTAAAAATTAAAAGTATCTTTTTCGACTTTTATACGGTAATACGGCCATTTTGGGCTGGCCATAACGAAGAGTTCTTAAAAGGAAATGGTACTTAAATAATAATAATAATAATGTAAATTTTACACGAACTTACGTCATTACACCGCTTACTTGCTAAAGTTGCTAATGGAAATTCTTTTTAGGAAGACTGGTTTTGGCGGATTATTGGACCGTAAAGCGATCAATAATGGATTATTTAATACATTTTAAATTCTTCACATTTGGTATATTGAATATATATAGAATAACCAACCAGATGTATGGTAAACATTAGTATTATATTCGCAAAACCCACGCCGGCTTTCGAGAGAGTTTAAATATTTAAAAAAAAAAACCCAATTCCTCTTTTTTTTCGAAAAAAATACATCTATAAAAAATGATCCCACTATTTTAGCTACAAGCGTTAACTTGTCACGACAAGAAGTGGCCAAATATTTGTCGTAAAAATAATACGAAAGATAAACCACTCACTTTATACTGGATGGGGCAACAGAATTTGTTCTCTTGTGGATGATATATTTCGTGGGTAATAACGTTAGCAAGTGTCTCAAAAATTGGGAATGTTTCCAAATATACTTTCAGCGACGCAAAAAATATTATATCCGTTGCAAACGCGATATATTCAAAAAACGCGTTTTTAAAAACTAGAATATAGTTCGTTCCAACTCCGACTTCCCTTATCACCAAAAAAAAATAAAAACCAAAGCTACTTTTGTTAGTATTTCGAGAAATGGTAGTAACAGAAAACGTCACGCGCGCGAGAAGCGGACGACAGCTCGCTTTTGGTCCTCTAACGCTCTTTCCTACATCGACGAAAATGAGGGCTTAGAAACGACCCGCGGAAAGGGTTCGGGTTGGACGAGCGACCCCCCCCCCCCCCCGAAAAGTAACATCAAAATTGCGTCCCCCCTCCTTCTCTAAGTATATTACGAGGAAGTGATTGGACTATTTTTTAACCCAGATTGAAACGTAAAGAGCGACATCTGTTAGGGGACGCCAGAACTAAAATATTATTATTATAAAATTAATTTTAAATTTGTGAAAAATTAGATATCGCGTTTAAATTTAAATACTATAAAACATTTTTTTCTATGTTAGTAATAGTTTGGTATTGGTAGTTTTTAGGGAACCGATTTTTTAAATCGATATATTTATGAAGTAGCTGGCGCTAGTGTCGTTAGCCGGGACATTTCGAAATGCGGTTGGCGAATAAAATGTACAGGGTTGCCACAATATTCTCAGATTCAAATTCCCTGTTTTCCCCGACTTTTTAATTAGACAGTTTTACCTTTTATATTTATCAGAAGTTAATAAATTAAATCAACTTATATTTCAGTACAAAAGTTATTTCAACGTTAAAAAACCTTTCAAGGATCTAAATAATAATAACAGAATTTGCCATAGATCCAAAACTAAGTTTTGATAGATCTAGAGTAAAATAACCTTAAAAAAGTGTCAAGATTAAACTGAATTCCCTGACTTTTTACAAATTCTTATAATACCCTGACTTTCCCCTGACTTTTTTGGCCCATTTTTAAATTCCCTGACTGGAAACCATGTTGTTTATTTAACGATTAATTATCGGGTCAGCAGACGATTTTTGGATTGTGTTTTTACTTCCTTTAAAGCTATAAGTAACATAATAACTGTAAGTATGACACTTCCTATTGTTTCAATAGTAATTTCCTGACAGCACCTTTTTTCGACACTGACATTCACACTATGCTCCAACTTGGACTTGCGTGTTTTCATCCTTGGTAGTAGCATAAGTAACATAATAACAATAAGTATGACAATTAACGAGATTTACAACCAAACTGATTTTCATAGTTATTGCGTAATCAAGAGGTATTCTCACCACAGAGCCCTCTAGTGTCTAAATTATGCGAGACTTCCGCTAAGACGAAATATCTGGTTTCCGATAGATAGGCGGAATATCAGGCTAAAATGTTAAAAATTAAAAACGTTTTTCTCATTTTTTTTTATCACGCGTGATTCGCACGCGGACTTCAAAACAAAGCCAAAGCCCCTCGCGACTCCAAAACGTGCTCTCCGATATTAGGCTTAAATTTGTATCAAAAAGTAGTCATCCAAAACGGTAAGTCGCGAGTCCAAGTCACAGCTTGAAGAGAGTATCAGTGCCAAAAAAAGGTTCGATTAGAAAATTAGCATTAAAGCAATAGGAAGTGTCATACTTATTGTTATTATGTTATTATTATGGTAGTAGTATATTTCCCTTTAGGCATATTTAGACACTGTGCTAAGAACTAAACTTTGATTGCGCAATAGCTCTGACATACTTAATGATATTATGTTACTTATGGCTTCAGTATTTTGGGTGGATACACGAATTTCAAATTTCCGACACCAGGTTTAATATGGCGTTAGTTTCGTTAAAAACAAATCTTAGGACATTTTTAACCCGCGACTTCTTTTCTACTCCCATAACTTTTTTCAAATAGTGTTACATCACAACTGTGGCTTTAAAAAAGGTCGCCATTACAGGGGAATTATTTTCTTTATTTTCTTTCTATGGTCTCAGTACGTCTCGCCTCGAAGATATCCAATTAGCAAATTATTCATTAAATGAATCTTTGGAATTGCATTCCTAGCAACAATACTTTTAAGAGGTCAACATTCCTTTAAGCTAATCAAAAGAAAATGAACCGAAGTTATCAGACTGCTATACTCCCCATGTTGTAGGCGTTTTCCTCATGAAGTTACATTTTGACCTCGAATTTGAAATTTTGCGCGCTCCTAGGCCGATAAAAACGCTTTTTTGATTTTAAGAAACCATTTTTTATACATAAAAATAGCTAAACCCACAATTCACAGGTGCAATTTATCGCGTCAAAAGACGGGGATGGAAATTAGCTTTTATTTGACTCGATTTGCTCATCATTTTCATAAGGAAAACGCCCTCCGATTCTGAGCGCTATTTCGATAACTTCGGTTTATTTACTTCTGCCCTAATCTATTAAGAACAAATACTGGGTTGCGTGGGAAAAAAAGAACTTTATCACTTTCGGTTACGAATTAAAGCGAATCGTTTCATTTTAGTATTGGCGTGTCTGTAGGGGGTTAAGAGAGTAGCAGGGGTCAGGGCTCGAACAACGAAAAGGCGCTAGATTACAATTTAGTCGGAAAATTTAGTAGAACTAGCGAGCTCCGGAATAAAAGAAAACTGGTGGTCGCTGGTCGCTCTTTCGAAATTGCCATCGTAAAGACCAACTATGTGGCTACCGCCGGACGGCCTAACTTCGCAACGACAACAACGCCCCCCGTATAACGTGTTGAAACGGAAGGAGGTTACGGAGTAGCTATTGACGGCGAACAGGGCCAGAGTATTATGGCAATCGAAAGTACCGGCCGGGACGAAGAAAGCTTTACTAAAAAGGGGATACCAACGGGGTTAAAAGAATCCTAGAGAAATAAGGGGGGGAATAGCGAGAGGGGGGGCGAAATGTGTTTCGGGAAATTAGCACCGGCGTCGTTGCTGTTGCGCGCGCGAATTAGCGAATGGGCCCAAACAAAAAAGTAGCCATTTCCCACTCAGGAGAACCGCCGTGAAAGCGCGGAGGAGGACAGCCCCTCAGTGACAACTTCCCCGCCGAGATCCTTTTGCTCCGACCTTCTAAAAGCCTCAACGGCGCCGCGCCAGCCTCCGTAACTTTCCTTCAAACATCATCCTGATCTCTCTCGTTCCATCGACACGCAATCCCTTTCCCGATATAACTCGATAACTTTCGACTCGGTGTTTTCAATAATAATAAAAGTGAAAAGTTTGGAGTGGAACGGGAAATCAATGACAATGGATAACAACGCGTTACGTATCTTCAAATTGTGGTGTTCGATCGCGATCCTAGCGTGCTATTTGAGAAAGACCTTGTGCGATCATAAAAGTAAGGAGGTATCGCCCTTATATATCCACTTCCTTAATAGACAATCTATCTAAAGATAAACAATTTTATTTTTCTATAAATCGTAATTTCTAAAAATATTTTGGTCCGTTTAAATTTTGATGGCTCTTATATAACCCTTAGATGATCCGAAGATACAGTCGTTTTCGTTCCCCGAATTCGTGCTGACGGCGGAACGGACGACGGCCACGTGCAGCCTCAAATCGGGGACGAGTCCGTTCACTTTCCGGTGGTTAAAAAACGGGCACGAAATCCGGGAAGCGAACGTCCAAGTTCGCGATCTCGAAGTCGAGACCGTGCTCCGGATCGAAAACGTCTCGCTCGACAACTCCGGAAATTTCACGTGCGTCGTCACCAACGACTACGGAACTGATAGCCATACCACCAGGCTCAACGTTAAAGGTAATTATGCTATCTCTTATATTACAGTTGTTTACATTTTCCGAAAAAATTAGGTAATTATTATGAATTTTCCGGAAAAATTAAATGTGCAAAATTTAGGTATTTATTATTAATTTACTGGAAAAATTAAATGCGGAAAAATAAGTTAATTGTTATGAATTTTCCGGAAAAATTAAATGTGCAAAATTTAGGTATTTATTATTAATTTACTGGAAAAATTAAATGCGGAAAAATAAGTTAATTGTTATTAATTTACTGGAAAAATTAATTTCGGAAAAATAAGTTAATTGTTATGAGTTTTCCGGAAAAATTAAATGAGGAAAATTAAGGTAATTATTATTGATTTTCCGGAAAAATTAGGTAATTATTATTCATTTTCCTGAAAAAGTAAATGCGGAAAAATTAGGATATTATTATTAATTTGCCGGAAACAATAAATGCGGAAATATTAAGTAATTATTATTGATTTTCCGGAAAAATTAAATGCGGAAAAATTAGGTAATTTTTATAAATTTTCCGGAAAAATTAAATGCGGAAAAATAAGTTAATTGTTATGAATTTTCCGGAAAAATTAAATGAGGAAAATTAAGGTAATTATTATTGATTTTCCGGAAAATTAGGTAATTATTATTAATTTTCCTGAAAAAGTAAATGCGGAAAAATTAGGATATTATTATTAATTTTCCTGAAAAAGTAAATGCGGAAAAATTAGGATATTATTATTAATTTCCCGGAAAAATTAAATGTGCAAAATTTAGGTATTTATTATTAATTTACTGGAAAAATTAAATGCGGAAAAATAAGTTAATTGTTATGAATTTGCCGGAAAAATTAAATGCGGAAAAATTAGGTAATTATTATTAATTTTCCTGAAAAAGTAAATGCGGAAAAATTAGGATATTATTATTAATTTTCCGGAAACATTAAATGCGGAAATATTAAGTAATTATTATTGGTTTTCCGGAAAAATTAAATGCGGAAAATTAGGTAATTTTTATTAATTTTCCAGAAAAATAAAAAATTTAAACATATTTTACT
This sequence comes from Leiobunum rupestre, assembly GCF_980474605.1. Classification (NCBI taxonomy): domain Eukaryota; kingdom Metazoa; phylum Arthropoda; class Arachnida; order Opiliones; family Sclerosomatidae; genus Leiobunum; species Leiobunum rupestre. Next base: position 19,536,739 of record NC_143390.1, on the reverse strand, counting down.
TTTTAATGGTTTTAGTTCTAGACTAGTCTAGAGGTTTAGTTTTACTTTTGGATTCTACAAAAAGAGGCGAAAATGCCGCGGAATATAAATTGTCGAACAATATTAGGTTAATCATGGAATTAAAACTTTTTTTCTTTTTTTTTCGAGAAAAATACGGAAAGTTTTCCGGAAAATTTTCCGACTTACAACTTTATCTTATATTGTAAATAAGCTTACATTTTTTACTAGTTAAAATTTTTTTTTAACGAGATATAAGGAAACAGATTTTTTTACCGTAAAATCAAATTGATGGCTTGAAGAAATAAAGTATACATGGTTGCCACCGGTTAGGGAAATCGGGTAATTTTAAAACACACCAAAAGTCAGGGAGTTTTAAGAATTTGTAAAACGTGAGGGATATTTAGATTTATAAAGGTGATCTGAAAAACGTTGAAACATATTTTTTAGTTAAAGCATGTAACCAAAAGAGTCACCTTTATACAAAGATATTAGTAAATTCGTTAACTTCTGATAAAAATAAAATATAAATAGAAGTTTAAAGTAATACAATATTGGTCTTGAAAAAGTCAGGAAATTTAAATTTATGGTAAAAATGGTATGGTTAAAATATTTTCAATTAAATCTTAAAAAAATATAAATATTGAAACCTCTTATCATACAAAATATACGATTCTACAAGCCTCAATAATTTCAATTTATTCCCATTATACCCATTTCAGACGAGGCTCCAAAAAACCAAAGCTTATTTTTCATACATATTTCTGTGTAAAAACGTTAACTGTGGCTTACCGAAAAGGGCATTAAAAGCAAATTTATTTATTTGACAAACACATTAAATATGGTTACTTCAATTTTCGTTTTCAACCTGTTTTTTTTTTGTATTTCCTTTTTCCGACTCTAGATGTCGCGGTGTATAAGAAAAATGCCTGTCTGGCCAAATAATAAAGAAGAGAGTTTTCGTTTTAAATCAATGGCGTCCATTAATCTTTAATTATCGTGACGGCCATATCTGTTTCTTATACGAAAATAGTATCCCGTTTCTTGAATAATGGACACCAACACCGGTCCATCTTTTCCTTTTTCCCGACCCCTCCATAAGGAAAAAAAAAAGACTTTGCTACATTTATCATTTTCCTTAAAATATCGTTGGAAGACACACTTTTTTAGTACTGTATCTGTTTACATTTTGTTTTATTAAATGATGAAATATAAGTTTTATAATAATCAGCTAGGCTAAAACCTAAGGCACCACCTTAGGCCTAAGTCACCAAGCGACTTTTAAAGGGATTAATTCAGGTGGCCGGTTACAAGGCGTAGGAGGGTGGTGGCAAGCCGTTCATGCCACGCGAGCCAACAGCTCCCTACACTAACTATTACCGTTTAACCTCAACAAGTTTTTATGGAAGGGGAAACCGAAGAACTCGGGGGAAAACCCCTTAAACCAGTGGGGAGAGAACTTGCAAACTCAATGCGGAAAGAGTTGTTCCGAGTTTTCACCTAATGCCACAAGCTGGAATCAAACCCGGCCCTTTTTACCGCGAGGCGAAAGTGCTAACCACTACGCCACCCCACACCGGCGTTTGAATTTTAACTGTTTCACGCGCTAGATTCCTATTCCAGAATAGGATTGGTCGTATTTGCTACCATGTGCTAAATTCGGGCCGAATTTTTTAGAAAACGGTGTGGCCCTTTAAGTATAGATTGTTTTTTATAAATTGAACAATTAGAAATTAGAAATTAAAAGTCGCTATATGACTTAGGGCTACGATGGTGCCTTGGGTATTAGTCTAGCTGATTATTATTATTATTATTATTATTATTAACTCGAGTTATGTTAAATAATAATAATAATATTTATTTTGCAATAACAAACTGCAGGCGTTGTCATATTTACTGTGGTTGTCATGGCAATACAAACTATTATAAAAATAATTAAATATAATAAAATTTCTCAGAAAAATAAATATAATAAAATTTCTCAGAAAAATAAATATAATAAAATTTCTCAGAAAAATAAATATAATATAATATAAGAAAATAATAATATTAAATGATATATTTGTAAATTATATATTATAAAAAAAATCGTTTTGAGAAAATCAGCCATGATGTTTGAAGCCCTACCAACATTTTAAACGCTTGGTAAACAATCAAAAAAATTAAATCAATTTACAATATTTTCACTTTGTATTTGTCATACAAAAAATAACATCATAACTTAAAAAAAATCATAATTACGATAATTTTAAACCAAAAGTTTTTAGTTACTATATTCTTAATGTTTATCATCGCGAAATTTATTATCAGTTTTATAGAATAAAGATAATTAATACAAATCTAGCTCTTTTTACATTAGAAAATGTATGAAACAGAGTTACAATATGCACTGACGCATAGCCTATACAGAGTAGTTACTAGGCAACAAAAATAAGTTAAATAACTATAAAAATAATAAAATTAAACTTTACTAATTTAAATAAATTAAATTAAACTAAAACCTTTTGAAGAAGCAAATTAGATTTTTTTCACTTCTACCAAATAACATTCCAATTTTTATTTGGTTCTAGAATATTCCCAATATATAAAGTTTAATAAAATACTAAAAACTCCTCAAAAATCGATTAAACAACTCCGCGATGGAAGAAGTTAAATTTAAAAACCTTGTTAGTTTTGCCATTATCCGAATTTTAATGCAATCGTTTTCCATTGGGGGTTTCGAATTTCTGCAATCCAATATATTTGTAAATATCGTCTCAAACGAAAGCAAAATCTAATACGTATCCATTTCTTTATCTCTCTCCATTCATCCTATTTTTCTCCAATAAAAAAAAACGACCGTAAGTTCCTCCTCGATGGACTTCGACACCCCGGGACCAAAAAGCCGTTTTGGGAAGCAGTCTTTTCCTCTCTTGTCAAGCCGACGGAATCCCAATCCCCAACATCACGTGGATCAAAGAACGTAAGCCCTAATGTTCTTCAAATGTTTATCTACCAAAGAATTTCCCGCTCCCGCCAGTACCACCAAGACCAATTCCACCCCCAAAAAAGCCCCACCTCCCTTTTACAACCTGTAGCCTCAATTCTATAGCAATCACCTCCCACCACCACTACCACCACCACCAAAAAAAGGACCTTACATTCTTCTATCAGGAAGAGAAAAGGCCTACACGATTCGATTTCTCAAGCTTTTTTTCCGCCCCGACCCGTAACCTCACGCATAGGTGGAATGGACGGGTCATTGGTCTCCGGCAATACGACATCTCCGACCACCAGAGTCGAAGGAGGCCGGTCAGCGCCGGGAAAGGCCGACTGGACATTCCCCAAATTGGCCAAAGAGGACGAAGGCAGATACTGCTGTTGGGCTGACAATGGCATCGGCAAAGCTATAAACAGCTCCTTCTACTTGGACGTATATGGTAAAATGAGGGGCAGAGGGCTCGAGATTAGTGTTGTGTCGTGTTGAAGACTAGATAGTAGGACCCGCCTCTCTTTGTCCGCTCCCCCGACAGCCATCGGATTAAAGGAAGAGAGAACGCTAATTAAATCTTCAGTAGAGAACGTAATTAAGAGAAAGCTCCTTTCTATATATATATATATATATATATATATATATATACATACACACACCGCAAACTATTTCGCTAGTCGAGTTTTGATGGGGCAGAGAATGACTGTCCAACGTTTCAGAAACGCATTATCTCCAAAAATGGCATTTAGAGCTAAATCGATTTTTTTAATTCTTGTGATAAATACATGGGCGTCCGCAGGGGGGGGGGAATTCCCCCCTTTTATGAGCTATAAATGCACTAATAAAGGTATGAAGTTCCTTTCCCCTTTTGACTAAGTAATAAGAATAATAATAATAATAATAATAATTCTTTATTAACAACAGTATAAACGTTTCAAAATTTTAGCGACGGCAAGATCGAAAAACGACTTTTAGGCCTGCGGTTTATAGAAAAAATTAAACTAAAAGTAAATGAAGGTAAGTATATAAGAAGTTAATAAAAGTACAAAAATGAGACACTATAACCAGTCAGTGGCGTAGCTAGAATGGGTGACAACCGGGGTGGATATCATGGTGTGCTACTTACTAGTCTCTAGTTTGTGTAGTTTTTATTTTTTCACGCCCAAACGGGTGGCACCCGGGGCGGACCACCCCCCTAGCTACGCCACTGTAACCAGTAATCAGCTCTATTAGTAATGTAAATTCTAGCAAGCGCTCTATAAATTTCAATACTTGTATTTATGGGTAGGTTAAATTGATTAAATAATTTCACAGCTTAAATTTTTTTTTTACAAAATTTAAGTTTTGTAAGTGGGAATTCTTCCACCCAAATTTGATATTGTCTAGTAGCATAAAACCATTATTACTAAGGTAGAATGGGTTATAGATATCCGACTTTAAGGACTTAAAAATTTGTATAAGACAAATATGTAAAATATTAAGTTATTTAAAAATTGGCTCTGAGTGGGCTAAAAATGATTTATTATCAATTATTATCTCAATTATTTTTTGTGGCTTCAGAAAGAGTCTATCTAAATTTAAGTATGAGTATTTTCGAAACCTTTCGATTTTAATGCTTTTTTGCATTTTAACATTTCGGAAACTCGACCAGATAGAAAAAAACGGACTTCAAATTTAGAATCAGCGCCCTAAATTCAAACTCAAACTCAAAAAGACCAAAATGGTCGATAGTGCGTTTCTGAAACGTAGGGCAGTTGACTCGACAACTAGCGAATGTGGCTCCATCTAGCAAACGGAGAGAATATAAATTAGGTTTCTATGTGTAATCCGCGACGATTTCTCCGAACCTATTCCCAACGCTTCTCTCACCGTCTTCCCCGGCTAAATGTAAATAGACTTTACCTTTCCCCGTCTTTCATTCCGGTTGCGTTAAGAGATGTAATGGGGGATAGAGTGGAGTTCATAGAACCGCGCTCCTGGTAACAGTTTTTGACAGATGAGTGGCTCTTTAACTGCAGCGCCACGAAGAAAGCGAGAGCTAACCGAATCAAGTTTTATAACCGAATTGAATTAGGATCCTATAGGATATTGGGAGAGTTTCGGCCCCGGAAAACTGGATAGATTGATAAGGTCCCGAGAGAAGGCACTGCTCGTGTTTGTGTATCGAAATGAAACCGAGAAGGGTCGTCTAGATCCCTTTAAATTCCAATTTAATGTTCACGAAAGGCGGAATTATTGATAACGAAATCCTATTACATATTCTATCGGCACTAACCCACTCCGCGCTTTTCAAAAACGAAAATTATTGATTAAATTAGAAAACATTGTATACGTTCGAAATTGCGCGTTATAATATCACGAATACGGGGGTTTAATTATTAGCTTTTAAGGAAATTGCTAAGCTTCGTATCCGGTATTATCGATCTTTAAATAAAATCAAAACCGTCTGTCTGGCCCCCTTGTCAAACAAGGCTGCCAGAACTTTGATGACAGCTTTGGCTGTATAGTGAATAACAGATTGCAAGTCCAGTCGCGGTAACACAAACTCAATATTGGGCTTTAATGGGGATTTTATGGAAGCAACTATTGTAAAGATAGACAGATTTACACTCGCTCTAAGAGATTGTCTTTAAAAATGTTCATATGTGTAGCGCATACATTTTAAAGAAACGTTTAAATTAAACACTGGTTTTTACTAGACCGAAAACGCAAAAATCTTTGTTAGGCCTAATACATTTTTTTGCGTCAACACGCGTAGCGTTTTCGGCTTAGTGAAAACCAGCCTTTAGACCTAACTATTTCTTTTTGCGTTAACGGTCGTTGTCATAGCATTTTTCCCGTATGGAAAACCAGCCTTTAGATCTAAGCCTTGGTTTCCAATAGCGTGCGTCATAATGTGAATTTTTTAACGCGCGTAAAAACCTTTGTACGTCCCAAAGTTGGTGTGACGCGTCGTTACGTGCGTTAGTGTAAACCAAGCTTTAGGGCGAATTTTTTGCGTCGACGCCTTAAGCCTTAGTTTCCACTACCTCACGTAATAATGTGTTTTTCTTTAGAATACATTTAATAGATTTATTCAAAAGAATATACAATACGTTTCTTGCCCGCCCATTAAGCAAGACTTGTATCGGGTGGGTTTTGAAATTTAAATTAGGATATACAAATAAAATGATTTAAACATAAAAATAAAATGTGTATAAAATAAAAGTTCGACATTATTATATTTTATACCAAAACTCATCTACATCTATTAATTGAATCTTATCCTTAATTTTTCAGTATCGGGCAAAAAAATCAAAATCTTCTTCCGCAACTTGCAAGCATGAATATAATATTTAATATTAGTACGGTGCAATTTCAAATACAGCGGGTTTACAAGGCGAAAGCGTAAAAAGTCTGCTTGAAGCAAATCGGAAAATAAAAGTTCTCGCAGCGGAAGCGGATTTTAAATATTTTAGGCGCTACTAAGGAACACGAAAACAGGGCTTTAAGCTTAATTTCAACAGGCGGGTGACATAATACGTTTCTCTTTACTTGCATAAAAATGTTTCTACATGCCAAAGTTGAGAAACGCGTCTTTACGCGCTCTAGTGGAAACCAAGCATTATAGGCCTATGTTTATTTTTTTGCATCGAAGCAAAATAAATTGTATTAGGCCTAACGTTGATTTTTGACGTCGACGCAAAAACACTTACTAGAAAATAGTGGAAAGCCTGCATTAGGCCTAATAATTGTTTTGGAATCGACGCAAAAAATTTGCGTTAGGCCTAAGATAGATTTTTCCGTCGGAGGCCAAACTAAAATGTATTAAGCCTAACGTTGATTTTTAGCGTCGATGCCAAAACAATCATGTACCTGTAGTGTCGCGCGCTAAAACGTCATTTCAAAATCCGTCAATTATTAGGCCTAATGTTTGGTTTCAGCTAGCGCGTTATGGAAATTTTACAAACGTGATTAAAATAACCACGCTTAACGGGGATAATTTTTGCGTCAACGCGTTTTGCCTAAATGGAACCCTGCCTTAACGCGGATAAATAAAGTTGACCAAAACGTCGAGTGTTATTTCTTACGCAACTCGAGAACATTCTTAAATATTCCAAAGGAAACCATGTCGGTAATTGACTATTCCCCGGTATTCAAATTCCGTCAACAAGAGGAAAAACGTAGCGGACAAGTTCCAACCAAGTATGAAAAAAAGCACGGGAAGCAGGGATGGTCGGCTGGGCGCGGGTTGCGTCTGAATGCGTTAGAGGGCAAATGGGGCGCGTGCGGCCCTAGCGACCGGAAGTACGTGCGTGCCCAAAAGAACAAGAGAAATAAGACGAAGGCTAAGAGGGGGAAGCCATTTATTTAGATGGCCGCGGCTCCTTCTGGTCGAAAAATGTTTGTTTCGCGATTTGGAGGGATTTTTAGCGGAGCAGGTGGCGCGCTGTTTCCTCTCCGATGGAGCGTGTGCGGGAGCTAGTAGGGGGGCTGGGGTGGGCGCTGCGGGGGCGGCGGCCCCGACGTAGAGTGCGCGAGGCGTGAAACGGCGACTGACGCGCCCCCTACAACAAGCGACCAACAACGATTCCAAAATAATGTTGCTTCTCTTCTTTTAGTATTGAAAAGGATTCGAGTAAAAGTGCGCGCCGTCAAAACGCCCCAAAATTTCATCCCTTTCCTCCTGCAGTTCTCTTCGGCTCTGTGTGCAGCGTGCAGTGTGCGCGTTCGTTCTTTTCCCTTCATCTTCCTCTCTTGACTGCACGGGAGAGCGTCTCCCGTTGTTTCCTGATCCGATTTTGTTGTTACCAGCGCGTCTCACGCAGCCAATACCGGAACAAACGCGAACCATCGACGGGGAATCCATCTCCGGAATCTCCATAACGGAGATTTCTGCGACGACGAATAAAACATTCAACCGGATTTGCGAGCGTTCATATCGCGATTAATCAGTCTCTTTGGCCGTCCCACGCCATCCGCGTTGGAGGACCTTTTCGCGGATGCGCGCGTCAGCCGTGACTGAGAGTGTTTGCTATAAGCGACTGGATGGATAATTAAAATTCGCGCCAAGGTAAAAAATAATGCGTATACGCCACCTAAACGCTCTATTGTTTATTTTGGGTCATTTTCTACGTGGATTACACTGTTCAGGTAAGAAAAATATAAGAAAATATAATACCAAATTTGCAAAATTATTTGTCACTGAGGTCAAAAATCAGACCAGGGGCGTCATTTCAGGATTTTTTCGGGTGGGGGGAAAACTGTTTTTTTTAAAGGGCAAAAACGAGTAAAATTTAATATTTTTAGAATTTTTTTTCGAAATAGTTATTGCATAATTCAGAATAATAGACCGAATAAAACCTTTTCACAAGATATACCTTGTAATTCATCCGATTCTGAGTTGGTACTAGAAAAATTCGTTAACCTTTTTAGCTTATAAAAAATAAGGTGGGGGGGGGGAGGGGGCAATGCCCTCAACCCTTGCCCCACCCAAATGACGTCCCTGCATCAGACCATTATTTGGTCATCAGTGTCACTAAAATTAATAGAAAATTTCGTAAACTCGTTTTTAAAACCGCCAAATTTAATTCTAGATAACCCAAAAATTCAGCCGTTTAACTTCCCACCTTTCGTACTGGCCGGTGAAAAGGCCACCGTCACCTGTTCAGTCAAATCGGGCGAAGGTCCGTTCACGTTTTCCTGGTTTAAAGATGGACGGGAGATTGACCGCGGCAGTTCGGACGTCAAAATCAGAAATTTGGACGAAGAGACCATCATCAAAATCGAAAACGCCAACGCCCTGAGTTCGGCCAACTATACCTGCGTCGTGGCCAATTCACACGCCAGCGATAGTTTCTCGGCCACTCTGATAGTTAAAGGTAAGACCCTTTTTCGCATCCGTCTTTCCAACACCTTTGAAAGAATGTCATTCTAGCGATGGGGATCTAACGATAATACACCCTTTAGTGGCCCAAATAGGAGGTAAAACATCATGGGGAACCCATAAAATAAAAAGGACCCAACTTAGAAACTGCGGAAATGGGTTAGGTTTAAGAGAAAAGCGCTTTCGGCTTATAAAAGAACTGAAGCTTTTAAGGAGAGTAGTTTGTTTTATAGCGATTAAATCTTGTCGACAATATAGTGTTCAAACAACAAAGCTTTCTCCACGGGTCGCGCTGCAGTCTATTCGCTTCGTTGAATACTTTATCTGAAATTAAAAAAACTACTTTATAAATTTAGTCGCTTTGGGATTTCAGAGGAGAAAATGACTCTCTAATAAAGTATTCACGTTTAGGGCAAGGCGGATAAGAAAATGTCCGTTCATATCTTTTATATCCATATCCGAAAATTATCCGAATAAAAACTTATTTGTTGCATATAAAATCGTATAATAGTCGCGAATAATATCCATAAATAAACAGTTAATCGATTTTTTTATGATTAAATGAAATTTTGGCGGTTAATTTATCCCCGAGCTCTATTAACGTTACAAGATACCGTAAAATTACCTATAGGGTGGAAGCCTCAGCCGTGGTCCAGCCTCGGTACTTCTACTAGTACACCAGAGTGCTGCGGGTCGAACACTTCTACAGGCGCTGGTAGGCCACAAATAGACCAATGAGATAATTAGAAGCGCATCTTTATCCAATCACCCGAAAAAGCATTTGGAAGATGCGCTTCTAATTCTTCCATTGGTATAATTTTAGACTAGGAAAAGTACCGAGGCTGGACCACGGCTGAGGCATCCAATTCTCCCATTGGTCTATTTTTGGCCTACCAGCGCCTGTAGAAGTGTTCCATCCGCAGCACTCTGGTGTACTAGGAGAAGTACCGAGGCTGGACCACGGCTGAGGCTTCCACCCTGTATAATAATTATATCAACGTAATTACAGCTATTATTATACTTATCCATAAATATTGAAGGTAGAAAGACTACGCAATTATATCTACAATTTAAAATTCAGACCTACCTCGTCTGAAGTTCATATAACCCTTACGTAAGTTAGAAATCCAGGCTATTAAATTGCATTCTAGGACAAGATAAACTAATGTTATCATTAAAATTCCAAACGTATCGCGTTTTAAAGAGATTGTATGAACAGCGAATTAAGCCTGATGATATTTTAAGCGGAGGCCAGACCTAAATTATACGAAAAGTCCACGACTCGAAAGCGTTAATTTTTTAAGGCTTAAGTCTGGGGGTCATAAATCGAGAAGGCTTGAGAGACGATTTTTTGGCAATCTTCCAGCTGCTAAAAAACGTTTTTTCCCCTCTAAAACCTCCATTTTCCAGTAAACCCTATCTTCTATTAGTTCTGCCAACGACAAGCTTACCATCGCTTCGGCGCACTTGAAATGAACCTATGCATACTATAAATTTGCAAAATGCAATACGTATTTCGAGGCGGCGTAAGGTACACGAACGCTAACCAACAAAGCGGTTATCGACCGTTCGATATCAATATTACAACGCGTTTCCCTCGACAGTGAGAGCGAAGGCGGGACTCGCTTCCAGCCGAGCAGAAGTCCGCGAGAAACAAATTACGTATACCGATATAAACGATAGGTAGGTTGCCTCCGTAAAGAGCGCTTTCCCGCAAGACAGCTGCTGTTTAAAGGTTGAGGCGAGCCTACAGGGGCAATGGCCCCTTCAAATTCATACTGGCGAGGAAAGGGGAGAGGTTTGGTCCCCTCGTCTTACGCGTCCGCCTCGTCGCGGAACTCCGTATCGTATCAAATTCCACTTGGCGGACTTGGCGGCCTGGAATCGCCTTAGGCTCGCCAATAATAAAATTTCGGCGAAGGCATTTCGAAGATAGGAGAAACCGTTCCAATGCGCGATTGAATTGAAATTTGTAGATTTATAATCGGTCGCTCCATCTATCGGCCGACTTTAGAAGGAACGGGAGGTGACGTCGTATTCATTAATAGCTTAACTGACCCCCGGCCTTAGGAGGTCGTAAATTAGGAAATGGGCGTGGACGGCTATTCCTTCCAACAAAGATGGTCCACTCGGATTGTGACGAATGCTTGTTCGCGAGATTAGCGGGAAAACTCGGATGCTATATTATATTAAAGAGATCGACTGTTAATAACGTTCATTCAACCTCACACATACATTTAAGGAACTGACGTGTTAATGCAAATTGCGATAAGGAATGGCCGTTATTTTCGTCGCATTGCAATAATTTCCGAATATTTAGTGAAATCCGTCCAATCAATATCGCAACAAAGGGCCCGACAAGATTTGGGAATATTTTAGGCGAATTTAGTAGGTGAAAATAGACCTAACGCCTGTAAATGTGTTTCACACACCATATTTTGGTGTTCAGGCAGAAGAAGCCTACCAGGAAACACATATTTTCCCGGGACTACGTTTAGCGTTTAGCCGGGTCAAAAGTACCAAAATTCCCCTAGCTCCTATAGTGTATCCAGTATCCGCGGTCAAAAGTGGACGAAACTTACAGGAGACTACCCGAGGTGGTTATCACCGGTTTTGTTAAAGCTAGGGGGTTAGGTAGACCTTATGGTAGTATGAAAATTGCCTAAGGGAAAAGTTGCAATGAGGTTTAGTTTTCCCATGGCAACCGAAAATGTTTTTGATCTCTCAAAACAAAAAATCTCTATTTAAAAAAGCATGGGATTTTTTCGGTTTCACAGGGTACTATACTTACTTACTTAAGAAATTTGAAAAAATTAAATTTTCAAAACTTACCCAAAAAGAGGAATTTGACTTATTTTGGGTAAAATTAATCAATGATTTTGGCTAAAATTGATAAATTTTGGTTAAATTTTAACAAAATTTGGGTAACCGAGAAAATCCCATGCTTTTTTAAATGGAGAGGTCAAGAACATTTTCCGTTGCCATGGGAAAACTAAAGCCCATTGCAATTTCTCCCTTTGGCAATTTTCATACTACCATAAGGTCTACCTAACCCTCAAGTTTCAACAAAGTCGGTGGTAACCACCTCGGGTAGTCTCCTTGTTAGTATAGTCTATTTGTTAAATCCGTTAGCGTTCTACGTTAGCGCGTCGCTAGTCCGGGCTCACTATCAATAGTGTACTTGCCAAGATATTTACATCTCTACTTCATTGTTCATTATTTCTTTTCTCGCCCCTTATTATTCGATGAATTTTCGTAAGTGGATTTGTTTATTAATCAATATTTTATGAACAATAATAAAATAAAACCACATAACATAAAATAAATTCTTAAGAAATCAGAATATATATGATTAACCGTTTCGTTGAGTCCCACATTCAACCATTGAATTGGGAATAACACCGCTAGAATGACAAAGGCGCGTTCGGGAGCCGTGGTTTCCCAAAACAAATTCTGAAATTTCGAGTCGGTGCATTCCATAGATATAAGAAATGTATATAAAGGTCTAGATAAATTTCGGGGCGTCTAAGCCTAACATAAAATACGGAATTGACACCTAGCAGACACCGAGGAAGGCACGTGACCAAGAGCGCGAGCTCTCTTAGCATTTTAGTACTAAGTGCTTGACCTTTCCGCAGGCCGTAGTCTTTAGACACCATCTGTTGGTGACTTTTAGTATAATTTTTAAGCAGGAGACAATGTAAGTTTTCTCGTCATTTGGGAGCAGACGGCAGTAAACTTATTTTTTAAAAACTTGTTTCGCGAAATACTGAAATCTGATGTTTTGATTGGACCTCTAGATTAATATTCCCAACTCAATGCTCGGGACACGGTTATTTTTCTACTTATGGCGTCACATCCTGTATTCGACGTAGTGTAACCCCCTCCTATCTCGCGAGGTACGTTCGATGCACTGCCAACTTTGATCTCTCGCGCTACAGCGGCCATCTCATTCGTTGACGTTTCTGTGTTAACCTATGAGCAAAAGATGTGTATGACGTCAGCGCCCCTAGCGGATTATTATTTTTAAAATAGCTTTTACATTGAAGTCAATATAGCAACCGAGCGTGGCGCTGACCTCCTACACATTATAGTACAGTTTATAGGGGGAAAATCCTTGCTCGCGGAATTTCGACGAATGTGTTGGCCGTAGTAGCGCGAACAGCGCGTGATCAAAGTTGGCCGTGGTTCGATGCACGGTTGCATACATAATTTCCCCGATAAAACTTTTAAAATTACCCTCGAAAGAGAAGGTTTCCAATTCTATTTGGAATATAGTTAAGAAGAGGAAATTTCTATACGAGACCAGATTAGGCTGGTATTGCTTCAGATTTTATATAATATATATATTATTTTCTCTCTATGGTTCAGCCGCTCCCCGTTGGATTACGAAACCGGAGGACCAGAAAGTTCACAGCGGTCGAACTGCCACGCTCAGATGCAAAGCCGACGGCAATCCGAAACCGCTGATCACGTGGAAGAAAGAAGCTGGTAAGAGAAACACCCCACGCTCATTTACAACTCCGAAACGTATAGAAATCCCCTACAACGTAGGCTGTAAGAATACGTCTCGGAGTCGCGCTATCCCATACTGGAATCACGGTAGAAAAGTTCGGCGAAATCCTTTTCCCGTGACCTCTCCGATTACCCTTCCTCCTGGCCGGCAAAAAGACGCGACCGCTAATAAGGGAAGAATTCCCACCCCTGGTCCACGGGCTAACCCCGACCTAGGAAGCAGTTTAAGTTCCGCGATAGGTGGACGGGGGGAGAAAATTACTCTCGAAATTCGGTTAAGACTAATTTCGCATCGATCCGTTAGGAGGCGTAGCGCGCGCTCGCGTTTATAGGTCCGCAGTTTTCCCCATTTTCCCCGGAATGCTAATAAGCCAACCAAGATATTTGACTAATTGAGCGAATTATATTAATAGAGAAAATGCTGATAATCAAAATTTCCTTCGACTAACTTTAGGGAGGGGGGAAGGGCTTGGTCCCCTTGCCGGTAAAAGGCGAAGAGCGCCACCTATCGCCGTAAAAGTTTAGTGGGGCTTGAAACGAAACTGGCTTTATCTATAAATAGCGAAGGTCCTGCTGACTCGTAGACGCGCCGGACAAACAAAAGATTTATCTTAAGCGACCCGGAGAGAATAATATTTCAATAAAGTCTAAAGGGAGCCGTCTGTAGAATGGTGTCGTTTCAAGGATAAATGAGAGTGTCTGTCACGGATGGTTTCAATTATGTTAATTTATAGCCAATTAAATTAAGTTTCTAAAGATTCAAACTTTATAGACCTATACGCTTAAATTGTAAAGTTGTACTTGAAGCATTAAACTAATGACTAAATGGATTTATAGCGCTAATATTTAAATAATCGACTTAAGATCAGATTGAACCCACTTGCAGCTAGTGTTGCGCGAATTAATACTATCGTCCCAAAGGGTAATGCAAAAGTATCTCATAATATTGTCACTGTTTTGACAAGTCCATCTTATACGAGGTAAAATGTCGACATCAAACCGCTTAAGGAAATTTATAAATCGCACTTATCGAAGTTAATAGTTATATAAAATCATAGAGCAAAAACACGAGAACCACCAATGGTCTAGAGAGTGAGGAGTAAAAACGCGAACAAGTAAAGAGACCAAGAAGTGGGGGAGAAAACTAAGCTTTATTGGGGAAAATATGCGGTACTTCGGCCGATAGGCCTTCAAGGCGAAAAACTTAATTAAGACTAACCGATCATAAAATCATAGTTTCTCTTTTCGATATAACAGTCACCAGCCAGATTTCTCGCACGGTACTGATGAGTTCCAAATAGAACGTAACCGGTCTACCGTTGGAATTTCTGGCTATATATTTAGTTTTTATGTAGTTTTTTACTCGAAGATCTATTTGATCCGAGATTCGCGTCTTTTTGTTTGCTCGAAGACCTATTGGTACGAGTTATTTGCGAGCGGTTATTTGTAAGTTTTTTAATTTCTTCAAATTTGTTTAGGGTTTAGCTATTTTATCCCTTTTAATTATGGACTAATCTACTTATTTACGTATTTTATCATCCTTTGTACAGTCCATAGGTGGTTTCTTCTAACTTAACTTTTCGTATATAAAATTATAAGTAAGATATTAACGATAAGTTTGACACTTCCTATTGCTTTAATGCTAATTTTGTAATCGAACTTTTTTTCGGCACTGATACTCTCTTCAAGCTGTGACTTGGACTCGCGACTTACCGTTTTGGATGACTAAGTTTTGATAAAAATTTAAGCCTAATATCGGAGAGCACGTTCTGGAGTCCCGTGGGGCTTTGGTTTTGTTTTGAAGTCCGCGTGCGAATCATGCGCGATATAAAAAACAACAATTTATATAATTTTAGCCTAATATTCCGCTTCTCTATCGGAAACCAGATATTTCGGCTTAGCGGAAGTCTCGCGTATTTTAGACACTAGAGGGCTCTGTGCTGAGAAAACATCTTGAATACGCAATAGCTACGAAAACCAGTTTGGTTGTAAATCTCGTTAATTGTCATACTTATTGTTATTAGGTTACTTATGATAAAATCAATATATGATATATTTAATCTCACTATTTTATCGAAACATATTTTGATAAATCGTTGAATATTAAAAATTTATTTGAACTGACTTTGTACTTATATTTTCTTTAAATTTTACAAGCCAACAACGAGGATCTGTCCTACAATTTAATAACGTTACTAAGATTGTGGTGCTACCTTATGTACTATGTTCGAACTATTTTATCGTTAATCCTCAGATTTTACTATTTTATAAACAGTTCTTAGGCCTAAGGTGGTGCCTTGGGTATTATTAGCCTAGCTGATTATTATCATCCTTTAGCAGATGTATATAAATATTTCAAGCCGATTTTCACGAAAATATAGTATTTTAGGGACCAAACCCCGTTTTAGGGTAGATAAAAATAAAGACTTTTGAGTATTTTAGGGACCTGGTTGGAGCCCTGGGTGAGATATATTTTCCACTAATTATCAACTCATTTCATAAACACCCCAAGGAAATAAATAAAAAGCTAATTATTCGTTCTAAAATTCCTAAAAGGCGTGCATGATGAAAATATATCCAAACACGAAACGCTGCCGCAGAAATATCTATCTTTTGAAACAGTAGTGGCGAATGACAGCTTCCCCGCAAAACACGCTTTCCAAAACAAGTATGTCGCCACTAGAAAACCAGAGGGGATTGCCAATCTTTTAAAAGCGAATGTATAGCGAAGGGCAGGAGCCGAGCGGTGAAGCGTCGCTCTAACTCGAAGGGGCAGACGGGAAACAAGCCATGAATAGACCGACCGACGAAGGTAGCTAAAATTAAACACCGTATAAAACTAGCTGGATTAGGCAGCGTCGTTGTCGAAGAGGGGGAACCTAAGGAACCCTCAACGGAAACTACACCGTATTAGAACCGTACGTGGACTTTACCAGTCACAGCACCAGATTAGTGCGCACACGAGTATAATCAAATTCGGATCAAGGTTGTGTGTCGCACGAAGTCGTGCTAGTCCAAAACTGGGTACTTCTCCTAGTACACCAGAGTGCTGCGGGTCGAACACTTCTACAGGCGCTGGTAGGACCAAAATAGACCAATGTTATAATTAGAAGCGCATCTTTATCCAATCACCCGAAAAAGAATTTGGAAGATGCGCTTCTAATTCTTCCATTGGTCATTTTTTAGACTAGGAAAGTACCGAGGCTGGATCACGGCTGAGGCATCCAATTCTCCAATTGGTCTACTTTTGGCCTACCAGCGCCTGTAGAAGTGTTCCTTCCGCAGCACTCTGGTGTACTAGGAGAAGTACCGAGGCTGGACCACGGTATAATGGTCGTTAAGGTTGGAAACGACCAGAGCTTATGGCTCCGATTAGAGATGGCCACTCGTAAAAATGAGAAGCGAATACTTCCGCGCCGGCCTTAAGAGATATTGCCCTTCCAAGTTTCAACGGACTTCTTCAAAAAGATACAGAAATATCTTCGGCGGGGGGCAAAGCAACGAGAAAACGTCCCCCCCCCCTTCGACCGGGTTTTCGTAATGAAACTTTAATTATGTTGAAATATTTGCGTTTTAAATTAAACGAGCTTCGTCGTTGCGGCCCAAAATCCATTATTGTTCAAAGTTACTTTAATTACTTTTAAAAACTAATGGATTAACACGATAAATAATTTTAAAATATTAATAGTTCGGAACTTTGATTAATTTTTCATTTTAAATATGGGTGTAATAATAGATGTTCTTTTCGGGGTTATTAGCCTAGCTGATTCTTTTAATTTATTATTATTTATTATTATTTATTATTTATTATTTATTATTATTTATTATTTATTATTATTTATTATTATTTATTATTATTTATTATTATTTATTATTATTTATTATTATTTATTATTATTTATTATTCTTTATTATTATTTATTATTATTTATTATTATTTATTATTATTTATTATTATTTATTATTATTTATTATAGTTGCAAGGTAATCACAGAAATTACCAAAAAATATAGGTTTGTAACAGTTATGGAATTCTTTCTAACTTTGTAATTTTGCATTGCCATCTTTATTAAAACACGTAATTGAAATATAGGATTTTTAATTAGAGAAAAAATATAGGTTTCAAATACTTATGAAGTTACGTAATTTTTTAATTCTTTCTAACGTTGTAATTTTGTATCTTTATAAAAACGCGTAATTGCAATCGAAATAATACGTAAAATTCCATAAAATTAGAAACTGTAGGAAAATTGTGTAATTATTGGATGATTTTGCGAAAATTAAAAAATATATATAATGCAGGGAGACCACAGAATATTTTAAAATCCTTTTAATAAATTATAGGATATTTATCAGTGAAATATAGGTAGATATAGGATGAATTTTGGGAGAAACAAGTTGGCAAGCCAAAATATACTTCTCCACGTGAGTTTTCCTGTGATATTTTTTACTTTCGATGTAGCGACATGAAAGTCAATGGCTCAGCGTTAGTTAAAAATGGGACCCGAGTTCGATTCCTAGCCACGACCGTATTTTATATTCAATTGATTTTAATTTTAATTATAAATGTTAAAAATATTATAGAATAAACTGACGTTAATACGTTCATAAAAACGTAAAGGAAAACGGACTTTGACCAAATCTGTTTTTCTAAATATCGTTATACGTGTCGGTGGTTCAACACCTTTTCCACAATTTCAAAAACGCCGAACACGGTTTTTACACTTTGCTCCGATACTGCGAACGTGTTTCCGCAGCCAGATACACACACTTACAAACAAACAAACAAACACGGTGATTGTAAATCCCCTCCTAGGGAACATAGGAAAAATATGAGAAAATTAATCATACAATAAGATAAAATAGTCAAAATAGTTTCAAGGGGTATAACATTAAAAATAAAGTTGATAACCAATTAATATAAATAGTCAAAAACTTAAACTATCGGCGAACAGTGTTGGAAAGCATCTTTAAAAATTAGGACGTTGTAAAGACTTCTAAGACTAAAATATCAACTATTTTAATTTCTTCAGACTTTTGAGTTAAAATATAGGGTATTAGATGAAATTTAATGAGATTATAGGAGAAAAATGGAAGGGCGTTAAATTATAGGAAATATAGGAACTGTGGTCATCCTGAGAATGTACATTTTTTGCCTTCACACACCAAAGCAATATCGTAACTCAAAAAAAGTCGCGTGTTTTCTTAAAGTACCAAATAAACAACTATTTAAAAAACTTATCCGATCCAATAATTGCCCATTAGTAAATGTATAGAACAAAGTTTTTATACGCCCACTAAAAAACCATTAAAACTGGACTATTGTCTATACGAAGAGCATTGAAATTAAAATGCATTGTTTATCAGGGAATAAAAAAGAAGTCAACCGCACGAAAAAAAAACTCGATTCAATGGGCCGTTTTCCATTCCCGAAAAAACACAAAAACAACGCGGTAAATACAACTGAAGTTTGAAAGAAAAGGAAACCAGCTCCGGTCAGTCCATTGGCGAGGTCATCAAGTCCATTAAGGTCAATTAAAGATCTCTTAACGGTCGACTTCGATTAAAGAGGCCCCAACATCAGCTCCCATCTCCGGGGAACGGGAGATTCTGTTCCCTCCCCGCGCGCGCCTACTGCAGCGCCTTTAGCGCCGCAAACTCGGATAGTGATATAAACCTTTATCTTATAATTGAAATTCGATAAACGGTATAGCCTCAAACATTTTTTCGCCTTCTCCGGCGGCTTAGCTTAGGCTACAATGCCGCGAAAGGGATTTCGGAGGAGAAGGGAAAAAAAGGACTCGGGTTTAACTTAGTTATCAAGAAATAAGGAGCGGAGGAAACCCCCCAGACACGTGGTACGGAAGTACGATTGATTTTCGATGCAGTCGCCAGCTCCCCAGTTAACCAGCCAGCAGCGGTCCAAGGATTCCCAACTTCATTTCCGGTTCCCCATTTTCTTTCTTTTGGGCGCACTCAATTCTCTTTTTCTTCCCTCCGTTGTTCGTAAATTTCATACAAAAGGAAGAACAAATAGGCAGCCATTACTTCCTAATACAACACATTGGGGTAATTGTTACGACCTCCCCTCCCCTGACGTTTCCTCAACTAACGGCTCTGGTGTTTAACCATTCTATTTCCTTCACCGTTAACGGATGTAATATACTAAAAGTCTGGAGTCAACAGATAGCGTATATTAAGGCGGGGAATAGGGTGAAATCTGCTTCCGTTTTCCGAATTTCGAAGGTTAAAATAAGGTTTAACGCTACAAAGTGGTTCGCTTTCGGTTAGTATATTTATTTCTCACGGGTATAGAAAGAGCCAAAATTAAAGACTCTGTTCTTTCCCCATTCCCGTTTCCTGAAAAACTTACTTTATTTTCTTTGGGCTGTTTTTACGCGCTCCAAAGTAGATTGGAAAGCTCAGTGGATGACTCGGGAGGGGGTGTTAGGGGTTAGCGAAACAGCGAAGATAAATTTAATCCTTGAAATAAATGAGTATTTGAGGCAGTTCAACGAAATTCCGGGATTTGTTCCGTGGAAAAAGGGAACTTTCGTGATTCTCTATACGACTTTATTAATAGACTCGTATAGAGTATATGGATAATGTTATATCGAGTCTTTTAAAGGTCATTGGGTTCGAGATAGTAGAGCGATATCGAAAGCAGGTGGTATTTCTTGGCGTAAGCTTCGAGGATTTTAATGGATAAATTTTGTTTTTTTCCCGGAGGTGTTACAAGATAAGGTTTTAGTTTATCAAGCAAGTAGAAAAGGATCTAAAAATCGAGACTCAATCTAAATACAGGGTGTTAACTATAACAAGGAGACGACCCGAGGTGTAACGCACCGATTTAGTTCAAACTCGGGGGATTGGTAGACCTTCATGTAACTTGAAAACCCCTAAAGGGAATTTATTCAATGGGCAACCGTTTTGCCATGGCAACCAAAAATGTTTTTGACAACACAAAATGGAAATTTTCCCATTGAAAATAACATGGGAATCTGACCAATTTTAAGGGTACCCCCTGTAATTTTTTTTTATCAATTTCAAACTTTTGCATTATTTTTTATTTATATTTTCTATTTTAAGCATTTTCAAAATTTTTAATATTTTACAGGGGGTACTCTTGAAATTGGTCAGATTCCCATGTTATTTTCAATGGGAAATTTCCATTTTGTGTTGTCAAAAACATTTTTGGTTGCCCATTGAATAAATTCCCTTTAGGATTTTTCAAGTTACACGAAGGTCTACCAATCCCACGAGTTTGAACAAAATCGGTGGGTTACACTTCGGGATGTCTCCTTGTTAGTATTTACAATACAGGGCCAATAACCCAAAGTGTGTTTTAGCTAGGAATTTGAAATTTTACGGACACATAGAACGTTCAGGGGGTCACTTGACAAAGGAAATTTCCATGACCTTGAACCATGTCTTCAAGGTCATTACAAATTTATCTCTATAACCCATGTAAAACAAAATTATTTAATAAAATTGTATTGAATTGAATTGAACCCTTAGAGATACAAGGTTGGTTTCAATTAGAAAAGCATTTTAGCCGTAAATATTTTTGATCCTTCCTTATCTGACCAAAAACCAGTCTAAAGAATTTACACAAAAACATGAAGGTCGTGATGAAAATTATGTACCAGAGACCAGGTTTAAGGGCTAATAACTTGAATAATACTCATGCTAAAAAAACGATACAAGGACAATAACTCCAAATATATTTTAGCTAGGAATTTGAAACTTTCATGACACATAGAACGTTCATGACCTTGAACCATACCTTCAAGGTCATTCAAAATTTATCTCTAGAAACATTAGAGATACAAAACTGGTTTCAATTATAAACGTGTTTCCCTTCACATTTTAGGACTAAATGGTTCCAATTTGAAAAGTATGTGAATTGAAATTTTAAGTCTAAATGACTCGATGCAAAACACCATGATGAAAACCTTTCAAATTGGAACCATTTCTCTAAATCCATTGGTTTTAGAGATAAACTTTGAATGACCTTGAACCATGCGTTGAAGGTCAACCGAGTTTGAAAATTCTAAAGACCCCCTACCAGAGTATGTCTAGGAAATTT